>NC_092873.1:135294889-135615826 GCF_028372415.1 Notamacropus eugenii | reverse complement strand
AGAGACTAAACATCATCTTTCATGAAATTACCAAGAAAAACTGACCTGATATTGTAGAACCAAATGGCAAAATAAATATTGAAAGAATCCACTGCTCACCTCCTGAAAGAGATGTGAAAAAAGAAATTCTTAGGAACTTTGTAGCCAAATTTCAGAGTTGTCTGGTCAAGGAGAAAATATTGTAAGCAACTAGAAGGAAACCATTAGAGAGCTGTGGAAACACAATCAGGATAACACAAGGTCTAGCATCTTCTACATTAAGGGATCAAAGGGCATGGAATATGGCACTGCAAAAGTCAAAGAAGCTGGGATTAAAACCAAGAATCATCTACCAACAAATCTGAATATATTACTCCAGGGGAAAAATGGTCATTCACTGAAAAGAGTGTTTTCAAGCATTCTTGATGAAAAGACCAGAGCTGAAAAAGAAAATATGCCTTTCAAACACAAGAATCAAGAAAAGCATGAAAAGATAAACAAGAAAGATAAATCACAAGGGACTTACTAAAGTTGAAATGTTTACATTCCTACAAGGAAAGGTAATATTAGTAACTTTTGAAACTTTTCTCAGTATCTGGCTATTTGGAGATATTATACACACACATAAACACACAAACACATACACACACATTTGTGTGTGTATCTGTGTGTGTATACGTGTATAAAGAGAGAGAGAGAGAGAGAGAGAGAGAGAGAGAGAGAGAGAGAGAGAGAGAGAGAGAGAGAGAGAGAAACAGACAGAGAAAGACAGAGACAGACAGAGACAGAGCACAGGGTGAGTTAAATAGGGAGAGATCATACCTAAAAATATAAAGTTAAGGGGTGAGATAGGAATATACTGGGAGGAGAAAGGGAGAAGTGGAATGGAGTAAATTATCTCTCATATAACAATCAAGAAAAAGCTTTTTCTTTTTTTTAATTTATTTATTTAACTTTTAACATTCATTTTCACAAAATTTTGGGTTACAAATTTTCTCCCCTTTTATCCCCTCCCCCCCAAACACCAAAGATTCTAATTGCCCCTATCACCAATCTTCCCTCTCTTCTATCATCTCTGTCTGCCCTTGTCTCCATCTTCTCTTTTGTCCTATAAGGCCAAATAACTTTCTATACCCCTTTCCCTGTATTTCTTGTTTCCTAGTAGCAAGAACAGTACTCCACAGTTGTTCCTAAAACTTTGAGTTCCAACTTCTTCTCCTCCCTTCCTCCCCACCCCTTCCCTTTGGAAGGCAAGCAATTCAATATAGGCCAAATCTGTGTAGTTTTGCAAATGACTTCCATAATAGTCGTGTTGTATAAGACGGACTGTATTTCCCTCCATCCTATCCTGTCCCCCATTA
The DNA here is from genome assembly GCF_028372415.1 of Notamacropus eugenii. Taxonomy (NCBI): domain Eukaryota; kingdom Metazoa; phylum Chordata; class Mammalia; order Diprotodontia; family Macropodidae; genus Notamacropus; species Notamacropus eugenii. The sequence goes on along the minus strand of NC_092873.1, from coordinate 135,614,486 downwards.
CTTCTATTCTCTTTTGATCCTGTCCCTCCCCATGAGTGTTGACCTCACATTGCTCTCTCCTCCCCATGCCCTCCCTTCCATCATCCCCCCCCACCCTGCTTATCCCCTTATCCCCCACTTTCCTGTATTGTAAGATAGGTTTTCATACCAAAATGAGTGTTCATTTTATTCCTTCCTTTAGTGGAATGTGATGAGAGTAAACTTCATGTTTTTCTCTCACCTCCCCTCTTTTTCCCTCCACTAATAATTCTTTTGCTTGCCTCTTTTATGAGAGATAATTTGCCCCATTCCATTTCTCCCTTTCTCCTCCCAATATATTTCTCTTTTACTGCTTGATTTCATTTTTTTAAGATATAATCCCATCCTCTTCAATTCACTCTGTGCACTCTGTCTCTATGTGTGTGTACATGTGTGTGTGTGCATGTGTGTGTGTGTGTGTAATCCCACCTAGTACCAAGATACTGAATAGTTTCAAGAGTTACAAATATTGTTTTTCCATGTAGGAATGTAAACAGTTCAACTTCAGCAAGTTCCTTAAGACTTCTTTTTGCTGTTTACCTTTTCATGCTTGTCTTCATTCTTGTGTTTGAAAGTCAAATTTTCTTTTCAGCTCTGGTCTTTCCATCAAGAATGCTTCAAAGTCCTTGATTTCATTGAAACAGCATTTTTCCCCTGACGTATTACACTCAGTTTTGCTGGGTAGGTGATTCTTGGTTTTAGTCCTAGTTCCTTTGACTTCTGGAATACCCTATTCCACGCCCTTCAATCCCTTAATGTAGAAGCTGCTAGATCTTGTGTTATCCTGATTGTATTTCCACAATACTTGAATTGTTTCTTTGTAGTTCCTTGCAATATTTTCTCCTTGACCTGGGAACTCTGGAATTTGGCCACAATGTTCCTAAGTTTCTCTTTTTGGATCTCTTTCAGGCGGTGATCTGCGGATTCCTTGAATACTTATTTTGCCCTGTGGTTCTAGAATCGCAGGGCAGTTTTCCTTGATAATTTCATGAAAGATGATGTCTAGGCTCTTTGTTTGATCATGTCTTTCAGGTAGTCCCATAATTTTTAAATTGTCTTTCTTGGATCTATTTTCCACGTCAGTTGTTTTTTCCCATGAGATATTTCACATTCTCTTCCATTTTTTCATTCTTTTGGTTTTGTTTTGTGATTTCTTGGTTTCTCATAAAGTCATTGGCCTCCATCTGCTCCATTCTAATTTTGAAAGAACTATTTACTTCAGTGAGCTTTTGAACCTCCTTTTCCATTTGGGTAATTCTGCTTTTGAAAGCATTCTTCTCCTCATTGGCTTTTTGAACCTCTTTTGCCAATTGAGTTAGCCTGTTTTTCAACGTGTTATTTTCCTCAGCATTTTTTGGGGTCTCCTTTAGCAGGGTGCTGACCTGTTGTTCATGGTTTACCTGCATGTCTCTCATTTCTCTTCCCAGTTTTTCCTCCACCTCTCTAACTTGCTTTTCAAAATCCTTTTTGAGCTCTTCCATGGCCTGAGCCCATTGAGTGGGCTGGGATACAGAAGCCTTGACTTCTGTATCTTTCCCTGATGGTAAGCATTGTTCTTCCTCATCAGAAAGGAAGGGAGGAAATACCTGTTCACCAAGAAAGTAACTTTCTATAGTCTTATTTTTTTTTCCCTTTTGTGTGCATTTTTCCAGCCAGAGACTTGACTTCTGAGTATTCTCTTCACACCCACTTTGCCTCCAGATCCTCCCAGCCAGCTCTTGGGGTCTGAGAGTCAAATGCTACTTCCCAGCTTCAGTGCTTTGGGTGGGGGCAGGGCTGCTATTCAGTGTGAGATCAAGTTCAGGTGTTCAGGTAGGGGCAGGGCCACCTCAAGGGCTCAGTTCCCTCGGGGGGCTTATGCAGAGACCTTCAACAATGGATCCAGGCTCCTGCCTACTTGGGGAGCCCCTGTCTGCCACAGCCCCTGCTGCTGCCTCCCGAGCGGGCCTGAGTTATGGGGGCACCCCACACCCTTCTCAACCTGCCGAAGAGGCCCTCTCACCAATCCTTGTCACCTGTGGGTGGCGGACCCGGGTGGCCCCTGGAGATTCTGTCCCTGAAGACTGCTCGGATCTGCTCCTGTTGGTGTACGCAGCCACGGCAGGGCTGGGCTCAGCTCCTGGTCTCGGGCGCGACGGACATTTTGTGTCAGGTCTCTCTGGAACAGAAATCTCTTCTGCTCCGTTGTTCTGTGGCTTCTGCTGCTTGAGAACTTGTTGCTCCAGAATCTTTTTTACAGATATTTTGTGGGCTGCGGGTTCGTTCGTCTTTCTATTCCACCATCTTGGCTCCGCCAAGTTTTTTCAATAGAGGGGAAAAGGGGCGAGGTGAGAGGGGAAAAGTGAAGCTTATTCTCATCACATTTCGCTCAGGGAAGGAATAACATGCACACTCAGTTTGGTTTGAAAGCATATCTTACACTACAGGAAAGTAGGGGAGTAGAGGACAAGTGGGTTAAGGGGGATGATAGAAAGGAGGGCAAATGGGAGAATGGGGTAACTAGAAATAAACACTTTTGGAAAGGGACAAAGTCAAATGAGAGAATAAAGGGGGGTAGGATGGAAGGAAATATTGTTGGTCTTACACAATACAAATATTATGGAAGTCATTTGCAAAACTACATATACATAGCCCATATGGAATTACTTGCCTTGTCAGTAGGGATGATTGGAGAGGAAGAAAGGAAGAGAGGTTGAAACTCAAGGTTTTAGCAACAAATGTTGAGAATTGTTTCTACATACAATTGATAATTAAGTAACACAGATAATGGGGTATAGAAATTTATCTTGCCCTACAGGACAAGAGAGAACTTGGGGATAAGGGAAGGGACAGATCTTAGAAGGGATGGTTGATTAATGGAAGGGGTAATTGGAATGCAAAGCATTTTGGCGTGAGAGGAGCAGAGAGATGTGAAGAAAATTTAGAACTCAAAATTTTGTGTAGATGAATATTGAAAACTTTTAATAAAAAAAAGACATTTTGCCTATTTTTATCCTGCCTAATTGACTCAATTACACAGTTTGACCTGATTATAGAGACTAACCTAGGAGTAGATTTTATCCCCTGTTGTTTTTCATTTTCCTTCTGCTCATGTTCGTGAAAGTTAATGATATCTCATTTTGTATTTATTCAGTACTGTGGCTAATGCTCTTGTACTAGTACAGGGGGACAATGCTCTGTCATTTAAAACGGATTAAGGTCATTTCAGAAACTTCGGTCAGCAGATCATTCATAATTGCTTGACAAATGGTAAACAACTTATAAGCATTTGCCACTGAAGTGCTATAACTATAAAATCCATAAAATTCAAATAATTTCAGTCAGAATATTTAGTACATTTATGACATTCATTGGTGCATAAAATATTAAATTGATATAATCATTGCAACAGTTCATACTTCATTTGTCAAATATAGGTGGCTGTAATTTAAAATATATCTGTCTTTGGGAGAATATTGGATTTTACTGATAGTTAAATTTTTTACTGAGGGTACGTGGTACTTCTTCAGCAGTGCTATTTTTGCCTTCTTTAAATAACTTGATAAGATTTCTTGTTTCTGTGGTGATAAGCAGAATGATAATATTTTTATAAAAATTTTAAGGCAAAACTCAGGTTGCATAAGCTTTTGGTTTGACAACAAATTCATGCGTCTTAAGATAATGTCATTTCAGATAAATGAACATGGAAAAGAGAAAGCAAACATGGTTATTTCTTGATAAAATAAAATATTTTTTATCGTCTGTTTCAATTACCTGAGTAATTGTATTCTTTCCTTACATTTAGGGGGAAGTGATGTTTTGGCTTTCTCCTTTTAGTAACATTAAGCAGGGTTTTTGAGAATGATGGTACTTCACAGAATACAGAAGACTGACTTTCACGCACAAAAAGGATATCATGGGCCAAGATAGTGGAGTGAGAGCAAATACTCACCTAAGCTCTTAGAAAGAGCCCCTCAGATAACTCAAAAAAGAGAATCTGACCTGATTTTGGAAGGGCATAACTCAATAGGAGACAGACTTTGGCAGATTCACAGCCCAGGACAGACTGAAATTTCCCTGGGAAGGATCTGTTCCACTGGGCTAGAGGAGCACAAAGTGTACAGGCTTTCCTGGCGCATCCCTCCCATGGCAGGAGTGAGCAGGAAGTTCGAGACAGCAGCTGCACTGTGGAATCTAGGGAATATCAGGAGTCCAGCAGAACTAAAAAAGTGAGAGCTGTAGAGCCCCAGGTAACTGCAGCAGCTTCTCCCACAGATTAAATGTCTGAAAGTCTCCTACTTGAACTTCTAGGAGTCAAAATGTTGGAGTAATTATTAAATACTCTCCCACTCACCTTGTTGACTTTGAAAGAACCATAACATATTTCCCCTGAAAAATCCTGGAACACTAGGATCAGCAGAAGGGTCAAACAGTCTCCTAGCATGTCAGACTAGGAAAATCGCTAAGGAGGGCCTGTTTTACAGTGACTGAAGGGGACCAGTGCAGCACCAGAGCTATCCCAGATATAACCACCTCAGCACACAGGGAGGAGATCCTCAGGCCCAGGGTGGTGGAGTTCACAACCACCAACACTAGGGCCCAAGGAGTGCCTCAGCACGCCAGGGGAATCAGGAAGACACTAGGGTAGATGGGATAGCCAAATGCTGAACTTGCCTGTGCTCTAGCTCAGAAGAGAAGACCTGCTGTAGCCAGACCACCCATCCCCCACACTTAATATACATAGCTCCAGGACAACTTAGGGGAAATCCGGAAAGACTTCACCTGACCTCAGCCAGCTCAGCATCAGGTAAGCTGCAGCATTTTAACTTCTAGTTGAAAGAACCAGAGGCTACAACACAAAAAGCTTCAAGTTTAGGCACAAGAACTGTGGGACAGAGTTCCCTCTCTCACCAACCGAGAGATCACCTTTAAAGCCAGGAAAAGGATTATTATTATGAGTAAGACGCAGAGCAGAAAAGAAAAGACGATAGAATCTTTTAATGGGAACAAATACCAAAAAGGTGAGCATTGAAATTGTACTCCCATCTGAAACTTCAGAAGGGAACATGAACTGCTCACATGGACAAAGAGTATTCTTGGAAGAGCTCTGGAGGGATTTTAAAACCCAAATTACAGAAATAGAAAAGAAAACTGGCCAATGATTTTTAAAATATGAAAAAATATTCACCAAAGAGAATAGCTCCATAAATAGGAGAATTGGACAAATGAAAAAGGAAATATAAAAGCTAACTGGTGAAAATAACTCCTTGAAAGGAACAATTGGGCAGACTGAAAAGGAGATGCAAAAGTTAACTGAAGAAAACAATTTAATGAACAATCGGACAAGTAGAAGCTAGTAAATCTATAAGACATCAAGAATCAGTCAAACAGAATCTAAAGAATGAAAAGACAGAAGAAAATGTAAAATATCTAAATGGAAAATCAATTGACCTGTAAAAATTTACAGGAGAGAAAATCTAAGGATTATTGATTTACCAGAAATTAAATGTGAATAAAAGAGCCTGTACAATATCATCCAAGTAATCACCAAGAAAAATTGCCCAGAAGTCCTAGACCCAGAGGGCAAAATAGTTATTCAAGGAATCCACCATTCACCTCCTGAAAGGCACCCCAAACTAAAACCACCAAGGAATGTCCTTGGCAAATTACAGAACTATCAAGTAAAGGAGAAAATACTGCATGCAACCAGAAAGAAAAAATTCAAATTTCGAGAAGCTACAGCCAGGATCACACAGAACCTTGCAGCTTCTAGATTAAAAGATCGAAGGAATTGGAATACAATATTCTGTAAGGCAAAGGAGGTGCGACTACAAAGGATTAATTACCCAGAAAAGTTGAGCATAATATTTCAGGTAAGGAGATGGAAATTCATTGAAAAGAGGGATATCCTCACCTTCCTGATAAAAAGGCCAGAACTCAAAAGAAAATTTGATTTTCAAATGCATGTCTCAAGAAAAGCATAAAAAGGTAATCAGGGTAAAAAACAAAAAACAACTTGTTACACAATGAGGGCAAACTGTTTACATCCCTATAAGGGAATATAATACTTGCTAATCTTCAAAACTGCATATTTATTATGAAATATTAAAAGGATGTACATAGAGAAAGTGGATGTAAATTAAATGATGTGATTATAACAAATGCGATTTAAAGGGGCTAAAGCATTGTAATGGGAGATGTGAAAAAGAGGAGGCAGAAAAAAATAAATTCCATCATAAGAAGAAGCACAAAAATATATTAGAAGGAAAGAGGGAAGGGAGATTTGTATTGTTTGAGAGATAGTCTTATGTGATTGGATTCAAGGAGGGTACAAGAACATCAGTTAAGTACAGAAGTACAACTCTATAGGCAATAGGAGGGAAGGGGAGAAAGAAAAGGGAGGGGAAGCTGAAAGGGAGGAAAGAAGTAATAAGGGAAAAGTGGTTTAAAAGGGTGGGGGGCTAAAAGAAAGAACAGAAGACTGAAGGAGGCTGTGGTCAACAATTAAAACTCAATTGGGGAAGTGAAAGGAGAAGGGAGAATTAAGAGCATAAACAAGGGGAAAGGGACAGAGGGAAAGGCATAAATAGTAAACATAACTGTGAATGTGAATGTGAAAAACTCTCCCATAAAACGGAGGTGGATAGCAGAATGGATTAAAAACCATAATCCAACAATATGTTGTTTACAACAAACACAATTGAAGCGGGGAGATACACATAGGATAAAGGTAAAATGTTGGAGCAGAATACATTGTGATTCAGCTGGTATACAAAAAAACGTAGGGGTAGCAATCTTCGTCTCAGACAAAGCAAAATCAGAAATACCTCTGATCAAAAGAGATAAGCAATGAAACTATAACCTGCTAGAAGGCACCATAGACAACAAAACAATTTCCTTTCTAAACATATATGCTCCAAGTGGTATAGCATCCAAATACTTAGAGAAGTTAAGGGAGCTACAGAAAGAAATAGACAGCAAAACTGTACTGGGTGAGGGGGATCTCAACCTTTTCCTCTCTGAACTTGATAAATCTAACTGCAAGATAAAGAAGAAAGAAGATAAGGAGGTGAATAGAACTCTGGATAAGGTATCTTTGGAGAAAATTGAATGGGGATAAAAAGGAACACACCTTTTTCTCATGGGTAAATGGCACATGTACAAAATTTGATCTTGTACTGAGACATAAAAACCTCACAATTCAGTGCAGAAAGGCAGAGATAGTCAACGCATCCTTCACAGATTAGAATTCAAAGAAAATTATGTGAAATAAGTGACTGTAGAAAGACAGAGCAAAATTTAATTGGAAAATAAATAATCTAATCCTAAAGAATGAGTGGGTTAAGCAACAAATTATAGAAACAATCAACAATTTCATTCAAGAGAACATCAATAATGAGACAACTGACTAAATTTTATGGGATACTACAAAAGCAGGTCTTAGGGAAAATTCTGTGTCTTTGAGTGCCTATATGAATAAAATAGAGAAAAAGGAGATCAATAAGGCATGCAACTGAAAAAACTAGAAAAAGAACAAATTGACAATCCACAATATCAGATTTGAAATACTGAAAACTAAAGGAGAGATTAACAAAATTGAACGTAAGAAAACTATTGAAGTAATAAATAAAACTAGGAGTTGGTTTCATGATAAAACTAATAAAATTGATAAACATTTGGTCAATTGGATTCTGAAAAAAGGAAGAAGAAAACCTAATTACTAATATCAAAAATGAAACGGGTGAACTCACATCCAATGAGGAGAAAATTAAAACAATCATAAGAAATTACGTTGCCCAAGTCTATGCCCTTAAATTTGACAATCTGCATAAATTGTATTATTATTTTTTTTAAAAAATACATTTCTCAGATTAATAGATGAGGAAGTTGAATACTTAAACAAACACATCTCAGAAAAATAAATTGAAAAAGCCATCAATGTACTACCAAGGAAAAATTCTCCTGGGCCAGAAGGATCCACAAGTGAATTCTATCAAACACTTGAAGAATCGTTAATTCCAATACCATATAGAGAATTTGGGGAAATTGGGGAAGAAGAAGTCCTCCAAAATTCTTTGTACCATACAAATATCCTTTTTTTTAGATATAAGTGGATACTTTTTATTCCTTTAAATTTTTTCATTTTATTTATTTTTAGTGTTCTATAATCACTGCCACACAACTTAGATTTTTCCCCCTACCTACGCCCCACCACCCCTCTCTCTCCCCAAGACGGCATACAATTTTATATAGGATCTACACATACATTCCCTTTTAATACATTTTCGTTATAGGCATACTGCGTAGAACAACTAAAATAAATGGGAGAAATCATGTAACAAACCAAAACATAATACACATATACACACAAAATATGATCTGCTACATTCTGCGATTGAATACCATAATTCCTTCTCTGAATGTGAAAGGCATTTTGCCTTATAAGACCATTGGGAATTTTTGCTTTTAATGTCCTTGTATTGCTAGGATGATCCAAGTCTACCAGAAAAAACTCTCCCACACTGTGATCATTGATGTGCACAAAGTTCTCCTGGTTCTGCTCCTTTCGCTCAGCATCAGATCATATAAGTGGTTCCAGGCCTCTCTGAATTCTTCTTCTTCATCATTTCTTATAGTACAATAGTATTACATTACGTTCATATACCATAATTTATTCAGCCATTCCCCAAATGATGGGCATCCCCTTGATTTCCAGTTTTTGGAACACACTACAAAGAGTGCTGCTATAAATATTTTTGTACATGTGGGACCCTTTGCCATTTTTATTATCTCTTGGTGGATACAATCCTAGAAGTGATATTGCTGGGTCAAAGGGTATACACATTTTTGTAGCCCTTTGGGGATAGTTCCAAACCCCTCTCCAGAATGGTTGAATAAGCTCACAGTTCTACCAACAATGAATTAGTGTTTCAACTCTCCCGCATCTTCTTCAATATTTATCATTTTCCTGTTTTGTCATGTTTGTCAATCTAATCGGTGTGATGTGGTACCTCAGAGTTGTTTTGATTAGCATCTCTCTAATCAAAAGTGATTTAGAGAATTTTTTCATATGATTATAGATGCCTTTCATTTCTTCCTCTGAAAATTGCCTGTTCATATCCTTTGACTATTTCCCAATTGGGAAATGACTCATATTGTTGTACCTTTGACTCGATTCTCTATATATTCTACAAATGAGGCCTTTATCCCTGAGATTAGCTATAAAAACTTTTTTCCCAGTGTACTATATACCTCTGAATTTTAGTTGCATTGGGTTTGGTTGTGCAAAAAATTTTCAGTTTAATGTAATCAAAATTATCCATCTAGCACTTCATAATGCTTTCTATCTTTTCTTTAGTCAAAAATTCTTCCCTTCTTCATAAATCTGATAAATACACTAACACTTGCTCCTCCAGTTTGTTCATGTTATCAATCTTTATATGTAGATTGTGTACCCATTTGGACTTTATTCTTGTGTAGGGTGTCAGGCATGGGTCGATGCCTAATTTCCACTATACTGTTATCCAGTTGTCCCAGCAATTTTTTTTTCGAACAGTGAGTTCTTATCCCAGAAGCTGAGGTCCTTGAGTTTATCAAACAGAAGATTGCTATATTCATTGTCTTCTGTGTCTTGAGTACCTAGCTTATTCCACTTGTTTATCCTTTTATTTGTTAGCGAGTACCAAGTGGTTTTGATAATTACTGCTTTAAAATACAATTTAAGATCTGGTAGTGTTAGGCCACCTTCTCTAGCATTTCTTTTCATTCGTGCCTTTGATATTCTGGATCTTTTGTTCTTCCAGATGAATTTTAATATTATTTTATCCAACTCTAGAAAATAATTGTCTAATAGTTTAATTGGTATGGCACTAAATAAGTAAATTAATTTAGGGGGAATAGTCATTTTTATTATATTGGCTTGGCCTACCCATCAGCACCTGATGTTTTTCCATTTGCTTAGATCTGATTTTATTTGTGCAAAAAGTGTCTTGTAATTGTGTCCCTGGGTTTGTTTTGGCAGGTAAACTACCAAATATTTTATAGCGTCTACCCTAGCTTTCTAACTCTTATTGTTGGACTTTTTTATTAATATACAGGAATGCAGAAGACTTGTGCGGATTTATTTTGTAATCTGCAACTTTGTCAAAGTTTTTCAATATTTCAAATAGTTTTTTTACTTGAATATCTGAGATTCTCTAAGTATATCACCATATCATCTGCAAAGAGTGATAACTTAGTTTCTTCTTTGTCTGTTCTTATTCCTTCAATTTCTTTATCTTGTCTAATTGCTGCAGCTAACATTTCTAGTACCACATTGAATGATAGTGGTGATAATGGGCACTCTTGTTTCACCCCTGATCTTATTGGAAATGCATCTAGCTTATCTCCATTGAATATAATGCTTGCTGATGGTTTCAGGTAGATACTGCTTATTATTATATGGAAAGTTGCCTTTATTCCTGTGCTCTCCAGTGTTTGAATGAGAGCGAGTATTGTATTTTGTCAAAAGCTTTTTCTGTATCTATTGACATAATCATGTGGTTTTTGTTAGTTTTGTTGTTGATATGATTGATAATGCTAACAGTTTTCTTAATATTGAGCCAGCCTTACATTCCTTGTATGAATCCTACCTGATCATAATATATTATTCTAGTGATAAGATGCTGTGTTCCTTTTGCTAAAATCTTATTTAAAATATTTGCACGTGTATTCATTAGAGAAATTGGTCTATAATTTTGTTTCTTTGTTTTGTCTCTTCCTGGTTTAGGTATCAAAATCATATTTATATCATAGAAAGAATTTGGGAGGACTCCTTCTTCCCCAATTTTCAAAAATAGTATATATGGTATTGGAATTAACTGTTCTTTGAAGGTTTAATAGAATTCACCTGTTAATCCATCTGGTCCTGGAGATTTATTCCTAGGGAGTTCATTGATGGTTTCTTCAATATCATTTTCTGAGATGGGGTTGTTTAAGTATCCAACTTCTTCTTCTGTTAATCTGGGCAAATTGTATTTTTAAAAATACTCATCCATCTCATTTAGATTGTTGAATTTGTGGGCATTAATTTGGGCAAAATAATTTCTAATTACTGTTTTAATTTCCTCCTCATTGGAGGTGAGTTCCTCCCTTTCATTTTTTATATTAGTAATTTGATTTTCTTCTTTTTTTAATCAAGTTGACCAAATATTTATCAATTTTATTAGTTTTTTCATAAAACCAACTATTGGTTTTATTTATTTATTCAATAGATTTCTTAATTTCAATTTTATTAAACTCTTCTTTGGTTTTCAGTATTTCTAATTTGGTATTTATTGGGATTTTTATTTTTTTTCTTTTTGTAGCTCTTTCAGCTGCATGCCCAGGTGACTGATATCCTCTTTCTCTATTTTATTTCTGTAGGTATTCAAAGATATGTAACTTCCCCTAAGAACTCCTTTTACAGTATCCCATAAGATTTGGTAGGTTGTCTCATTATTGTTATTCTCTTGAACAAGCTTGTTGATTTTTTTCAATGATTTCTTCTTTAACCCATTCCTTCTTTAGGATTAGATTATTTAATTTGCAACTGATTTTTGATTTATCTTTCCATGACCTTTTATTTTATATAATTTCTATTGCATTATGATCTGAGAAGGATGCATTTATTATCTCTGCCTTTCTGCCCTGGATTGTGAGGTTTTTATGTCCTAGTACATGGTTAATTTTTGTATATGTGCCATGTACTGTTGAGAGTAAGGTATATTCCTTTCTAATCCCATTAATTTTCTCCAGAGATCAATCTTATTTACCTTATCCAGAGTTTTATTTACCTCTTTAACCTCTTTCTTGTTTATTTTGAGGTTAGATTTATCAAGTTCAGAGAGGGGGAGGCTGAGGTCCCCCAGTAGTATAGTTTTGCTGTCAATTTCTTCCTTCAGCTCCCCCAATTTCTCCTCCAAGAATTTGGATGCTATACCATTTGTTGCATACATGTTTAGTACTGATATTGCTTCATTGTCTATGGTGATTTTTAGCAGGATATGGTTTCCTTCCTCATATCTTTTGATTAGATCTATTTCTGCTTTTTCTTTGTCTGAGATTAGGATTGCTACTCCTGCTATTCTTACATTAGCTGAAGCACAATATATTCTGCTCCAACCTTTGATCTTTACCCTGTGTGTATCACCTCATTACAAATGTGTTTCTTATAAACAACATATTGTTGGCTTATGGCTTTTAATCCATTATGCTATCCATCTCCATTTCATGGGAGAATTCATTCCATTCACATTCACAGTTATGATTACAATCTGTGTAGTTCCCTCCATCCTCTTTCCCGCTTTTTGTGCTTTTAACTCTCCTGTTTCCCTTCCCCTCCTGAATAGTTCACACTTTTCACCACCACCTCCTGCAGCCTTCCCTTCCTTCTTTTAGCCCCTACTCCCCTTTACTCCCCTTTACCCTTACTGCCTCTTCCCTCCCTTTTAGCTTCCCCTCCCCTTTTTTCCCTCTTCCCCTCCTACTGCCTATGGAGCTAGTTAGAAGTATATACTTAAGTTTAGAACCACATTAGATGAGAGTACCTCTCAAACATTGTTCATCTCCCTCCCCTCTTTCCCTCTACTACATTTTTTTATTTCTTCCTGTGATATAATTTACCATTTTCTGCTTCCTCCTTTTCACACGTCCTATTACAATCCCTTAACATGCTTAAATCATATTTTAACATGACATCATTTACTTTATACCACTTCCCTCTATGTATATCACTTTTATATTTCATAATAGATGTTAAATTCTCAAGATTAACAGGTATCATCTTTCCTTATAGGGAGGTAAACATTTTGCCCAAACTGAGTAACAACTTTCCCCCTCCCCCTTTTACTTTTTTAAGCCTCTCTTGAGACGTGCATTTGGAGACTGAATTTTCTATTAAGTTCTGGCGTTTTTGTCAGAAAGGTCTGGAAATCCCTTACTTCATTGAATGACCATCTCCTTGCCTGAAATGTTATGCTCATATTTGCTGGGTAATTGATCCCTGGTTTTAGTTCCATCTCCTTTGCGTTACAGAATATCAGATTCCAGTTCCTTCGATCTTTTAATGTAGAAGCTGCAAGGTCCTGTGTGATCCTGACTGTAGCTCCTTGATATTTGAATGGTTTCTTTCTGGCTGCCTGTAGTACTTTCTCCTTCACGTGAAAGGTCTGAAATTTGGGAACAACATTCCTTGGGATTTTGAATTTGGGATCCCTTTTGAGAGGCAAACAGTGGATTCTTTTGATGATTGTTTTGCCCTGTGGATCAAGCACTTATGGGTTGTTTTCCTTCATGATTTCCTGGAAGATGTCATCCAGACTTTTTTTTCATCGTGACTTTCTGGCAGGCCAATAATTCTTAACATTTCTCTCCTGGATCTGTTTTGCAGGTCAGTTGTTTTTCAGATTAGATATTTTGCATTTTCTTCTATCTTTTCATTCTTTAGATTTTGTTTGATTGATTCTTTCTGCCTCCCAGAGTTATTAGTTTCTACTTGCCCAAATCTAATTTTTATCAAATTGTTTTCTTCAGTTAACTTGTGCATCTCCTTTTCCATCTGTCCAATTTTTCCTTTTAAGGATTTATTTTCTCCAGGAAATTCTTGTACTTCCTTTTCCATTTGTTCAATTTTCCTTTTTAAAGAGATGTTCTCATCAGTGAATTCTTTTTTTATACTTTTGACATTACTGGCCGGTTTTTCTTTTATTTCCTTATTCAGCTGTTTCAGGAGAGCTGTTTGTGCATGTGAGCACTTCATAGTCCCTTCTGAAGTTTCATGTGGAAGTACAATCTCACTACTGACCTCTTTGATATTTGTGTTTTGGTCCTTGTCCCCATAGAAAGATCCTACAGTTTTTCTTGCTTATTTTGCTTTCTCTTGTTCATGACAGTGATTCAGTGTTGTGGCTTCTAGTTCTTTCAGTTAGAAGCTACAAAACTTGGTGTTGAGCTGACATATTAAAAAGCTAAGAGCAAGTGTCTTTTTATCTTTTTGTTTTATATTTATCTGATCTGCCCTGGAGTTAGCTTGTTTAGTGTGGTGTCAGTGTGCTCTAGTCACAGGAGATCTCCTTGGTAATCCCAGCGGCTCTACTGTCTTCCCATTTCCCCTGGAGTGCTGAGGCATGCCTAGATCCTAGTGAAAGTTTCCACTGCTTCTGGGGCTCCTCTCCTGACGCTGGGGCTTGCCTGGGCCCTAGTGTAAGTTTCCACCACCCTGGGGCCCCTCTCCTTCCAGTTAGCCTCCACCACAGTAGAAGGAATCCCCTTTACCTATTTTTCTAGCCTCAGGTGTTATGAAACTATTTATCCCCTCTGCTGTTCCTGCTGATCCAGAATTTTTCTGGGGAAATATTTTATGGTCCTTTCAACGTCATCAAGGGGGGAGAAGAGAGCATTTACTGATTACTCCCCCATCCTGGTTCCCGGAAGTTGAAGTGGGTGACTTATAGACATTTAATCTGTGGGCTGAAAGTCTCAGGAGCTGCTGTGGCTGATATCTGGTGCTCAGTGGCTGTCAATCCTCAGCTCTGCTGGTCTCTCACCCTGGGCTGCTGCCCCACATTTTCCACCTCCTGCTCTCTCAGTTTCCCTGTGGCCCTCCCGCTCTGCTGTACTAGATGTGCTGTTGTATGTGTTGTGGGCTCACCATCATGGAGCAGATCCTTTTTGTGGACCTTCCAGTTTGTCCTGGTCTTTGAATCTGCCACAGTCTGTCTCTTATTGGATTCTACACCTCCAAAATTTGATCAGATTCTCTTTTTAGAGGTATATGAAGGGGTTTGTCAAAGAGCTTAGGTGAGTTATTGCTCTACTCTGCCATCTTGGCTCCATCCCCCAAATATGCTTTTGGTATCTAAACCAGGAAGAGATAAAACAGAGAAGGAAAATCATAGACCAATTTCTCTAATGAATATAGATACCAAAATTTTACATAAAATTTTAGCAGAAAGACTACAGCAAATTTCCTGGAGAATAATACATTATAATCATATCTCATTTATACCAGGAATGCAGGGCTGGTTCAATATTAGGAAAAGTTTTAGCGTTATTGATCATATCAATAAGAAACCTAACAGAAATCCCATGATTATCTCAATAGATGCAGAAAAAGTTCTGGACAAAATACAATACTCACTCTTATTTAAACACTGGAGAGCATAGGAATATAGGGAACATTTCATAAAATAATATACAATATCCACCTACAACTTGCAAGAAGCATTAT
Source organism: Notamacropus eugenii (assembly GCF_028372415.1). Taxonomy (NCBI): domain Eukaryota; kingdom Metazoa; phylum Chordata; class Mammalia; order Diprotodontia; family Macropodidae; genus Notamacropus; species Notamacropus eugenii. The sequence continues at coordinate 135,599,242 of NC_092873.1, read as the reverse complement.
ATGCAGTGGAGAAAAGCTAGATACATTTTCAATAAGATTAGGGGTGAAAAAAAATGTCCACTATCAACACTATTTTTCAGTATGCTACTATAAATTTTATCAGTAGCAATCAGAGAAGAAAACAAAATTGAAGAAATTAGAGTAAGCAGAGAAGACACTAATTTATCACTCTTTGAAAATGATATGACGATATACTTAGAAAATCCCAGAGATTCAAGTAAAAAGCTACTTGAAATAATGAACTTTGGCAAAGTAGCAGGTTACAAAATAAATGCACACAAATCTTCTGCATTCCTACATATTACTAACAGCAGCCAACAGCAAGAGATAGAGAGAGAAATTATAGTTAAAGCTATGGTAGACACTATAAAATATTTGGGTGTCTACCTGCCAAAACCAAGAATATAATCCAAATGGGTACATGATCTAGGTACGCATATTGATACTATAAACAAATTAGTGGAGCAAGGAAGACTATACTTATCAGATTTATGGAGAAGGGAAGAACTTTTGACTACACAAGATAAAGAAAACATTATGAAATGCAAAATGGATAATTTTGATTACATTAAACTGAAAAGTTTTTGCATAATGCAACCAAGATTATGAGGGAAGCAGTAAACTGGGAAAGAGCTTTTGCAACTAGCGTCTGTTATAAAGGCCTCATTTCTAAAACATGTAGAGAACTGAGTCAAATGTACAAGAATACAAGTCATTCCCAAGTTGATTAATTGTGACACGACATCACCAGGCAGTTTTCAGAGGAAGAAATTAAAGACATCTACAGTGTTGTGAAAAAATGCTCTAAATCATTATTGATTAGAGAGATGCAAATCAAAACACCTCTGAGATACCACATCACATCTATCAGATTGGTTAACATGACAGAACAGGAAGGTAATAAGAGTTGGAGAAGATATGGGAGAGATGGAACACTAATTCATTTTTGGTGGAGCTTTGAGCTCTCCAACTATTTTGGATGGCAATTTGAAACTATGCCCAAAGGGCTATAAAATATGCATACCCTTTGATCCAGCAATACCTGTTCTAAGACTGTATCCTCAGAAGATCATAAAAATTCGAAAGGGCCTCACATGTATAAAATTATTTATAGCAGCACTCTTTGTGGTGGCCAAAAGCTTGAAATCAAGGGGATGCCCATCATTTGGGGGAATATATGTATAAATTATGGTATATGAATGTAATGGCATACTATTTCACTTTAAGAAACAATGAAGCAGGAGACTTCAGAGAGGCCTGAAAAGACTTATATGATCTGATGTTAAGCAAAAGGAGCAGAACCAGGAGAACTTCGTACACAGTAACAACCACAATGTGCAAAGACTTTTTCTGGTAGACATACAACTTCATTGCAATGCAAGGACTTAAAAAATTCCCGGTGGTCTTTTAAGGCAAAATTCCTTCCACATCCAGAGAAAGAACTATGGAATGTAGTAGCAGATTGTAATAGATCATTTCTTTTGTTTTGCGTTTTGGTTTGTGGATTTCTCCCATTCATTTTAATTCTCCTATACAATATAACTATGGTGAAAGTGCATTTAATAGGAATATGTGTGTAGAACCTATATAAAATTGTATGCAGTCTCAGAGAGGGAGGAAAGAAAATATCTAGGTTTTATGGTAGTGATTGCAGAACACTGAAAATAAATAAATTTAAAAAAAGAGAAAAAGCATATTATGTTGTGAATATATATATTACAGGATGTGGCAACTAACTGGGTATTTGTGTTGAGCCAGCATAGAGAGTCAAGGTTAACACTGACGTTTTTATCCTGGGAAGAAGTCAGTGCCAATGACGTACCTAAGAAGATATAATATGTAGAGAACGAAAATTAGTGTTGAAATTACCCTAGTTCTGATTTCTTATTGATATATTCACAATCTACATGTATGAGTGATTAAGTCTCAGAATAGATGAAATATAAGCAATACAAGGTTAAATGGACCAATGTCATCCCTTTATAATATGTTCATAAAATACATGATATATGATATATTATATATAGTAATATTATACTATATTAACACTTGTAGAATATATATATATGTATATATATGTTTATAGTAAAGTTACATATATGCAAAGTAACTTTAAATAAATATAAATGCAAAGCCAATATGGTGACAGAAGTTTTGGGCAAAATAAGTATCAAGTAATGCTAAATAAGTTTCAAAATTAGCAAGTTAATGATACTGTTTGTTGCTTCTATACTAGGAACATTAAGCCAACTTGGTCCAGCATTTAGCATTTTTTAAATGCTTTTTAATTTTAAATGCTTTAAAATAGTAGTAATCACAATAAGATTGTTCACTTGTCTTTTTCTCTTAGAAAAATCTAGCCTAAAGAAAGATAACACTGCAAACAGATCCATGAAAAATGACATCTAAAACAGTGACAAAAGTAAAATTTTCACATGAAATTATATAAATTATATTTATGTATAATTATACTATAAAATATATAAATTGTATAAAGGTCTGGGAACGAAATCAATGATAGAGATATTAGGATTATAGATTGAAAGTTGAAAGGCACTGAGAATTCTAGTCCAATGCCCTTTTTTGACAAGTGAGGATACCAGGGGCCAGAGAAATTTAGGGACTTATCTAAGGTCACATTCATAGTAAAAGGCAGACCAATGATTTGAACTCTGGTGCTTTAATTCTAAATCCAGTGCTTAGTCTTCTGAATCTCAGGCCTCAAGATCTAATAAAACTGTCTCATATTATAGAAAAGAACACTAGATAAATTAATGCAATTTGAATTGATTTAAAATGTTGGGTGAGGCGAAAGAAGAAAAATGGTTGAACTTCAGTCAACCCAAAACCTGCTGGAGGGGGAGGGAATTTCAGAAGCAGCACAAATTACAGAATGTAGCTGCTTACTGACTTTCAAAGTAAAAGGAAAGGGAGGTGCTCAGTGGATTTGGGGGATGCCACTATGTGTTGCAAATACACTTGGAACTTCCTGGTAATGTTAGAAACATTGGTACTTAGTATATCCTGGTCTAGCAATGTTTGATTTGTAGTTGAGTAACGATTTATCTTTGTGGCCTCGTGACAGGGGACATAATTAGACATTCCTCAACAAGAACATTTCTCTATCAAAAATATATAAGGTGCCTTAACTATCTTATAGCACAGACCAATGAGACTTAAAAACAAATACGAACTCCATCCTGAATCAGCAATTATGAATGTGGCTCATGGGGAGGACCCTGATTATATCTTCTATTCTTAACCTTTCCACTTTGGAAGAGTTACTACTGAATATAGCAGGAGAATGTAAGTAGGCTACTATAGTTTGTGTTTCTTGATCTTCGTAAACACTTGGTCAATAAATTGTCCTAGCATCTTTCCCTCTTTCATTCTTCCCTCTTCCATTTAAACAATCCAGCTTTCCCTTTTGTACCTTCCCCTAAAGATACCAAATAAAACGTTTTATTGCTTTCAACTGTGATGAGCTCATGGAACTCTTCTGCAAAGCTCTTTAGATCCCAGCAGCAGACTCTGACAAATACATTATCAGGTTTTTTTGTTTATTTGTTGATTTGTTTTTTAACCACAGTTATAGAGAAAAGAATAATGAAAGGTATGATGGAATGACAGGACTTTGAGATAGAAAAGAACTTAGAAATTTTTAGCTTATTCTTTTAATTTTCTTAATGTAAAAACTGAACCCCAGAGGGGAGAAGTAAATTTAAATTATTGTTAATAGGCACTCTAAAATAAATTCTTAGCATTTCCTACCACTATCAACCTTAGAGGAGATGAAGGGAAATCCATAGCTCTAAGGTCATTCTCACTCTCATACTGAGGCCCTGTGCTCTTAGTTGGTTAAAAATCACCATATCAAGAAGCAGCTGGACCCATACAATGCATTATGTCATTGTAGTGTCTTTCTACTATGTGTGTATTCCTTTCTCCCTTTGTATCTGAGAACAGTAATCAGATCACTGCTACCATTCCTTGAATGGATGTGTCAAATAACCTATGACATCTCTCATCATCCCTTTGATACGCTAAACCATAATATCCTTGACTTACCATTAATGCCCTGTTTGTTTGACATTCTCTTTTTATGTAAGTAGAGAAAGTGTATAACTTTAAAATCATATACCTGTACACACACTTATGCCACATATATGCATACCTATGTATATGTATATATATGCACACATGCATACATATACAGATATGCATTATGTAATTGCATATGTATGTGTTTATATGTGTGTGTACACACCCACACACACATATATCACATATATATATATATATATACTACTGCTTATGTTAAAATTTTTTAAATTCATTCATTCAATCATTTCATTTTTTAACTGTTTCATGAATTATCCCAATGAAAGAATCTGTCAACTAGTTGCCTACCTGATAGTGCTATTCTTTTCAGAGATAGTTTGGCTAGATGCCAGATAGGAGACATTATGACTTTCTAGGACAATATCTACTACCTTCTACTTTAGAAGTATCTGCCAAGATTTGTGAAGCTTTCAATGTCACTGAATTGGAGGATAAATTGTGCTTACATTGTCTATAGCTATAGAACTATGACATCACAATATCTATTTCTTTACTGCTTTGAATAAATTAAGGGTTGCCTCTACCCGCATTATTCCAGTAGAGGTATGGTAATTATGGTGGATAACAGACATGGGAATTGTGGTCAAATTTCTGAATGCTTCTCATGCCTTCTTCAGCTCCTTTCAGGTGTTTTTAAACATGGAACTAGAAAAACTGGTTCTGTCAGGTCTTTGTCTCAGTAAATTTGGACTTAAGGTGTTCAGTTCATTTATAACCTGGAAATATAAGATATTTTCATTCCATTTAGTGTCTTTCTTAGGATATAGTGTTATTGGGATAAATGAAGAAAATGAATGAGGCGAACTAGATGAAGAAAGGTCCCTTTTGGGTTTAAGTCTGTGCTCTATGATCTACATATCTTTGGGTTTTTGTTTTTGTTTTTGTTTTTTTTTTGATTCTTGAGAGTTAACATTGCATGGTAAATAGAGAACTAGACTTCGAACTAAGAATAATTTTGCTACAAAACTGCTATTGATACATACTTCCTGTGAAAACTAGGGCAAATCACTTCATCTCTTAGACTTCTATGGAATTCTATAGGCCCATAAGTTATAGAGAATTAACTAATATGCATATGATAAGGGGTGTAGGAGTTCCTATCCTATATAGATCCAATTTCTATGCCTATTTTAAATTCTTATCAGGGTACTGGGATAATGGAACATGAGTTAGATTTGGTCCATAGAGCAAGCTAAGAGTACTAGGTAGAAGTCGTAAAGAGGTAAAACTGGGCACTTTGAGAGAAAGAAAAAAACAACAATAGGGTATATTGCCTAGGCAATACTCATAGTGCTGCTGATAACTACGAATATGTCAGCATAGTTCTCAATCACAAAGTATAATTGATTCTCCATATAGACGGCAGAAGAAAAACATTTATTCAGACACCAGAAAGCTAAACTCCATAACCAGAAAGCAAAATCTGTCATAGTAAGCAAAACATCAATAGACATTATCATCACAGGGGGCAAATTCATTCCCAATCCTCCCACCCTTCTGCCCTGGTCTTCTCACAAGCAAACACTCAAGAATCTAAGCTTTGCCTGCCTGCCTTGTCCTTCCCAGCTCTGACTAGACTGAGTAACTTCCTCCCAGCTCTGCTTCACCCTTCCCCTTCCACCTGTTAAGCAAGCTTCTCCCAGCACATGTCACTTAGACTTCCATGTGATTTAACCAGGTTCCATAGGCCTATTAAGGAATGGGAAAGCTTTTTTCCACTTAAATTACCATTACATAGGGTTATTTTGGCATGAAACATGATGTTTTCAGGAGATAATAATTTTGCCCTTTCTTGATGTTGTCAAACTGGGAAAGGATATCCACTTAGAGTCTAGGTTAGATGACTTCTGAGATTTGTTTTTCAAGCACTCATAACTGTCTATTCCAATATGGTCTTAAAGACAGGACCTGTGTGTGTGTGTGTGTGTGTGTGTGTGTGTGTGTGTAAACATAAATCCTCTGACTCCGTATTTAATGATCTGCTCTTTCTAGCTGCTACACCAGGCTGCCTTCAGGATGTTATATAGGAGATCTGGATGAGGATTCAGCAATTTGCTCAGATGTAAACTTCTTGTTTGTCTGCAATTAAATCAATTTACCCCCTCTCAGTTTTCTTGATTATAAAATTAAGCAGTTTTACTAGGAAGTCTAGAAGGCAATATCTCAACTATCAAATTCCTATTCGTTGTAGATTTAAGAACTTGATCATAGAGCAAGAAACCCCGAGCATCTGAGGCAGGGACCACACCATGGAATTTCAGGAATACAAACCCAGATAAGGAATCCAGTAAAGAGAGTAAGAGAGAGAGAGAGAGAGCCACAGAGCTCCAGGTAACTGCCGCAGCTTCTCCTAGACTATCAGCCCACAGACTACGTGAACTCCCTGGAGCCAAGATGACCAAGTGATCAAAAAATGTTCTCCCTCCCCACCGCTGACCTTGGAAAACCCATAAAATATTTCTTCAAGATAAATCTTGGAATGGTGGGATCAGACGAAGGGTCTAACAGTCTTTTAGCCCATGAAGATAGGAAAATCTCAAAAAGGAATCCCTCTTCCTGTGACTGAAGGGTACCATGGCAACAGCACAGCTGTCTCAGACAACCCCACCTCAGCAAATCTGGAGATCCTGAGACCCAGGGGGGTGGAGTGGAGTCCACAATAGTCAACACCAGGACCCAAAGTCTGCCTCAGCACAGTCAGGGGAATAGGGAAGACACCACTGAAAACTCTAGTTCACCAACCACTGAGCCTGCCTGTGCTCAGGAGAGGAGACATTATGTGACCAGACCATCCCTCCTCCACACTTAACATAGCTCGTTCCAAGATAACTCCAGGGAAACACAGAATGACTTTACCTGGCCTTTACTTTGGCACACCAGACAGCTCAGCACCAGGTAAGCATTGAAGCTTGTAGCTGAAAGAAACAGAAGCCACAATACACAAATTCTCATTTTCTAACCACAAGAATGGTGAGACAGAGCCTCCTGTGATGGAGAAGCAGAGATTCACATTAAAATTCAGGAAAAGGGCAATGATCATGAACAAGAAGCAAAACAGAAAAGACAAGATGAAAAAATCTTTCTATAGGGACAAGGACAAAAACAGGAATACCAAGAGGTCAGCATTGAGACTGTACTCCCATCTGAAACTTCAGAAGGGACTATGAACTGGTCTCAAGCTCAGAAAGCATTCTTGGAAGAGCTCAAGAAGGATTTTAAGAGTTAAATTGGGAAAGTAGAAGAAAAAATGGTCAATGATTTTAAAAATATGAAAAAAAGAAATGAGCAAAGAATTTAAAAGGAAAATTGGACTTACGGAAAAGGAAGCACAAAACCTAACTGGGAAAACTGGACAAATGGAAAAGGAAGTGCAAAAACTTCCTGGATAAAACAACTCCTTAGATGGAACAACTGGACAGATGGAAAACGAAATGCAAAAATTAACTGAAGAAAACAATTTGATAAAAATTAGAATTGAAAAAGTAGAAACTAATGACTCTGTGAGACAACAAGAATCGGTAAAACAAAATCTAAAGAATGAAAAGATAAAAGAAAATGTAAAATGTATAATTGGAAAAATGATTCACCTGGATAATAGATCCAGGAAAGAAAAAATCCAAGAATTACTGGTCTACCAGAAAGACTTGATGCAAATCATCAAGGAAAACTTCCCAGAAGGTTTATATCAGAAGGGCAAAATGTCATCAGAAGTATCTACCATTCAACTCCTGAAAGGGATCCCAAACTAAAAAAAAGGATATCGTTTTCGAATTTCAGACCTAACAAGTGAAGGAGAAAATATTACAGGCTGCCTGAAAGAAACCATTCAAATATAGAGGAGTTACAGTCAGGATCACACAGGACCTTGCAACTTCTACATTAAAAGACAGAAGGGATTGAAATATGATATTCCATAAGATAAAGGAGCCGGGACTACAATCAATCATCCATTAAAATTGAGCATAATATTTCAGGCATGGAGATAGACATTCAATGAAATAAGGGATTTACCAAACTTCCTGATGAAAAGACCAGACCCCAACAGAAAATTTGATCTTTTTAATTAATATTTTGTTTGTTTTCAGCGTTCTATAATCATTTCCATATATCTTAGATTTTTGCCTTCCTTACCCCACTTCCCACCTTCTTCCCTACTCCCTCCCTGAGACGTCATAAAACAAACCAAAACATAATACAAAAGAAAATTTTCTGCTTCATTCTGACATGGAATTTCTTAGTTCTTTCCCTGGATGTGGAAGGCTTCTTTCACTCAGCATCAGTTCATATAAGTCTTTCCAGGCCTCTTTGAAGTCTTCCTGTTCATCATTTCTTATAGAAAGATAGTATTCCATTACATTCATATAGCATCATTTATTCATCCATTCTCCAATTAATGGGCATCCCCTTGATTTTCATTTTTTGGCCATCACAAAGATAGCTGCTAAAAATAATTTGGGACCCTACATGTGGGACCCTTTCTCATATTTATGATCTCTTGGGTATATAGTGCTAAAAGCAATATGGCTCGGTAAAAAGTGATGCACGTATTTGTAGTCCTTTCTGCATAGTTCCAAATTGCTTTCCAGACGGGTTGGATCAGCTCACAGCTTCACCAACAATGAATTAGTTTTCCAACTCCCTCATAAATTCTCCAAAATTTATCATCCTCCTGTTCTGTCATGTTAGCCAATTTGATAGGTAAGATGTGGTATCTCAGAGTTGTTTTGATTTCCATGTCTCTGATCAAGAGTGAGTTAGAGCATTTTTCCATATGACTATAGATACCTTTAATTTCTTCCTCTGAAAACTGCCTATTCACATCCTTTGACTATTTATCAATTGGGGAATGACTTGTATTCTTATATATTTGCCTCAGTTATCTATATATTTAGAAATGAGGCCTTTATCACAGACACTAGTTGCAAAAATTCTTTCCCAGTTTTCTGCTTCCCTGATAATCTTGTTTGCATTGACTTTGCTTGTGCAAAAACTTTTCAGTGTAATGAAATCATTTATTTTGCACTTCATAATGCTTTCTATCTCTTGTTAGTCAAAAATTCTTCCCTTCTCCATAAATCTGATAAATACACTATTCCTTGCTGCACTAATTTGTTTATAATATCAACATTTATACCTAGTTCATGTACCCATTTGGATTTTATTCTTGTTTATGATGTCAGGCATTGGTTTATGCCTACTTTCTGCTACACTGTTATCCAATTTTCCCAGCAATTTTTGTTGAAGAGTTCTTATCCCAGAAACTAGGGTCCTTGGGCTTATCAAACAGTAGATTTCTATACTCATTGACTACTTCAATCTTTACACATAAGTATCAAGAAATGCATAAAAAGGTAAATAGGGTGAAAAAAATTGTTATTCAATATGGGCAAACTGTTTACATTCCTATAAGGGTAGGTCATACTTGTTAATCTTGAGAATTAATTGTGTATTTTTTATTATGATATATAAAATGGATGGGGGCAGCTAGGTGGTGTAGTGGATAGAGCACCAGAGCAGGAGTCAGGAGGACCTGAGTTCAAATCTCACATCAGACACTTGACACTCAATAGCTGTGTGACCTTGGCAAGTCATTTAACCCCAACTGTCTCATCCTGGGTCATCTCCAGTCATCCTGATGAATATCTGGTCACTGAATTCATATGGCTCTGGAGGAGAAGTGAGGTTGGTGACCTGCACAGCCCTCCCTCATGAAAAACAAAGTCAAGTGCAAGTCATGTCATTATTTCTCTGATGGCATGATCTTCCTTGGCAACGAAGGATGAACACATACACACACAAAAGGGTTATACATAGAGAGTGGATGTGCATATGAAGTAAATGAAGTGATGATAAAAATGTGATTTAAGGGCTCAAAGGAATAGTAATGGGAAGTGTGAAAAGGAGGAAACAGCTAAAGGCAAATTACATTAGAGGAAGAGGCAAAAAATATGTTAAAGTAGAGGGAAAGAAGGGAGGGAGATGAGCATTGTTTGAGAGGTACTCTCATCTGATTAGATTCAAGGAGGGTACAACAAACTCAGGTAAGTATAGAAATGCAATGAACTCTACAGTCAGTGGGAGGGGAAGAGGGAAAGAAAAGGGAGGGGAGAGTAAAAGCAAGGAAGGAGTAGTAAGGGAACAGGGAAGTAAATGGTAAGGGGCTGAAAGAAGAGGGGGAAGACTGAGGGGAGGAGGTGGTGAACAATTCAAACTTCATTGTGGAGAGGAAAGAAGAAGACAGAACTAAAAGCATAAATGGAGGAAAAGAGGATGGAGGCAAATACACAAACAGCAATGATGTCTGTGAATGTGAATGAGATGAACTCTCCCATAAAATGGAGACAGATAGCAGAATGGATTAAAAATCAAAGTCCAACTGTAAGTTGTCTGAAAGAAACACATTTGAAGTGGTGAGATACACAAAAGGTAAATGCAAAAGGTTGGAGAAAAATATAATGTGCCTCAGCTGATGTAAAAAAGCAGCTGTAGGTTCAGATTCAATCCAGCTCAGACTCTGTCTAGCTGGGCTTCTATCTGGCCAGCTTGTGAATACAAGCGTCACAAATGCTTAGGCTTCTTAAGAGGCAACCCAATTTGGCGAATCTTTAATAAACTTTGTTTTCTTTGGCTTTAAAAAGGCTTGAGTCGAATTCATTTGAGCACGACCTGGACTGTTGGTATTTTGGGATCCCCATCACCCCTCGACTTCTTCATTTATGGTTCCCTGATTCGGATAAGCTGCTAATCTCAAATTTCTTCTGCTCAAGATGGAATGTTAATTAAAGAAAACAAGAAGCTTCAGGAACTTATTTTAGAAATTTGTCCAGAAAAAGATGACCTAAGAGAAGAACTAAATAAAGAACAGAAACAGAGAGACAACATATAAACCTAATTAAACAGGAAAGTGATGCCACTAGAATGAGCAGAGAAATCAAGAAGTTGAAGGAAGATATCAACACTCACATCATCAAAGCAAAATGGGCACAAAACAAATTAAAAACAGAAACAGATTCGCACAAGGAAACCAAAGATAAACTTAAAGAAACAACAATAAAATTAACTCAGTCCAAAGAAGAGGCAGAAAAATTGTCAAGAAATGATAACAGCATATCAAGCAAACATTGTTCCTTCACTACCAAATAAAGAAAATTAAGAAAAAAAAAGCAGCGGTAGCAATCTTCATCCCAGAAAAGCAAAAGCAGAAATAGAGCTAATCAAGAGAGTTAAGGAAGGAAAGTATATCTTGCTAAAAGGTGCCATAGAAAACGAAACAATATCATTACTAAACATGTATGATCCAACTGGCAGAGCAACTGAATTCTGAGATGAGAAGTTAAGGAAGTTACAGGAAGAAATAGGCGGCAACACTGTACTAGTGGGGGACCACCCCCCCCCCCGAACTTGATAGATCTATCTTTAAATTAAACAAGAAAGAAGTTAAGGAGGGGAGTATATCTCTGGATAAAGCAGATTTGATACACATCTGAAGAAAATGGAATGGGGATAGAAAGAAATATACCATTTTCTCAGCAGAACATGGCACGTATACAAAAGTTTGCCATGTACTAGGATATAAAAACTTCACAATCCAATGCATAAAGCCAGAGAATGTGAATGTATCCTGCTCAGACCACAATGCAATAAAATTATGTGTAGTCAAAGACATGGAAATACAAACCACATATTAATTGGAAACTAAACAATCTAATCTTAAGAATTAGTGGGTTAAACAACAAATTATAGAAGCAATCAACCACTTCATTCAAGAGAATGAGAACAATGAGAAAACCTACCAAATCTTGTGGGATACTGCAAAAGAAGTTCTCAGGGGAAGTTTTATATCTTTTAGTGCCTACATGAATAAAATAGAGAAAGAAGAGTTCAGTGAATTGGGCATGCAGCTGAAATAGCTAGAAAAAGAACAAATTGAAAATTCTCCAGTAAATACCAAATTTGAAATACTGAAAACCAAAGGAGAGATCCTTAAAATTGAAATTCAGAAAACTGGTAAAGTACTAAATAGAACTGTGTTCATTCTTATGAAAACACCAATAAAATTGATAAACGTTGCTTAATTTAATTTGAAAAAGAATGAGAAAACCGAATTGCCGTTATCAAAAGGGAAAATGGCGAACTGAGCTCCAATCAGGAGAAAATTAAAACAATATTTAGAAATTATTTTGCCCAACTGTGTGCCCATAAATCAACAATCTAAATGAGATGGATGATTATTTTACAAAAATGTAATTTGCCCAGAGTAACAGAGCAGCAAGTTGAATTCTTAAATAACCCCATCACACAAAAAGAAATTGAACAAACCATCAGTGAACTCCCTAGGAAAAAATCTTCAGAACCAGATCGATTTACAAGTGAATTCTATCACACATTTAAGAATATTTCATTCCATACTGTATAGAGTATTTGGGAAACTTGGGAGAGTAGGAGACCTACCAAATCTTTTTATGATACAAGTATGGTTCTGATACCTAAATTAGGAAAAGAAAAACAGAAAGAAATTTATAGATCATTTCTCTAATTAATATAGATGCAAAAAATTTGAATTAAATTTTAGCAAAAAGAATACAGCAACTTATCACGAGAATAACACATTATGATCAGGTAGGATTTATCCCAGGAATGCAGGACTGGTTCAATATTCGCAAAACTAGTAGCATTATTTAACATATCAACAACTCTAGCAACTGGCTAAGAAATAGAGGGGTTGACCAGTGGAATAGGTTATGTACTTAAGACACAGTAGTCAATGAATTTAGCAATTTACTGTTTAATAAACCCAAGGAAACCAGTTTCTGGGATAAGACCTCACTGTCTTAGAAAAAATTGCTGGGAAAACTGGATAACAGTGTGGCAGAAAATGGGCATAGACCAATGTCTGACACCGTACATGAGATCGAAGTCCAAATAGACATATGCTCTGGGTATAATGATTGATACTATAAACAAATTAGGGGAGCTAGGAATAGAGTATTTGACAGATTTACAGATGGAGAAATTTCTGAGCAATCAAGAGAAAGAGAAGGTTATGAAGGGCAAAATGGATAATTTTGATTACATTAAATTGAAAAGTTTTTGCACAAAAAAACTCAATGAAAGCAAAAATTAGGAGGGGATCAGAAACCTGGGATAGAATTTTTGCTACTAGTGTCTGCGATAAAAGCCACATTTCTAAAATATATAGAGAATTCATTCAAATGTGTAAGAATAGAAGTCATTCCCCAATTGTTAAATGATTAAAGGATATGAACAGGCAGTTGTCTGAAAAAGAAATTAAAGCCATCTATTGTCATATGAAAAATGTTCTAAATGACTGTTGATTAGAGAGATGTAAATCAAAACAACTCTGAGGTAAGACATCACACCTAACAGATAGGAAGATGATAAATGTTGGAGGAGATGTAGGAGAGATAGAACGGTAATTATTTGTGGGCGGAGCTGTGAGTTGATCCAACCATTCTGCAGAGCAATTTAGAACTAGGCCAAAGGACTATAAAAATGTGCATACCCTGTGACCCAGAAATATCGCTTCTAGGACTGTATCTGAAAGAAATCATAAAAATGGGAAAGGGTCTCACATGTTCAAAAATATTTGTGGCAGCTGTCGTTGTGGTGGCCAAACCTGGAAATCAATGGGATTCGCATCAATTGGTTAATGGTTGAACAAGTTGTTGTGTATGAATGTAATGGGACACTATTGCTCTACAAAACATGATGAACCAGAAGACTTTACAGAGGCCTGGAAACACTTATATGAAGTGATGTTGCATGAAAGGAGCAGAACAGAAGAACTTTGTATACAGCAAAAACCATAATGTGTGAGGAATTTTTCTGGTGGACTTAGTCCTTGATAGCAATGTAAGGACCTAAAAAATCCCCAATGAACTCTTGAGGCAAAAAACTTTCCACATCCAGAGAATGAACTATGAAATTGGATCACAGAATGAAGCAGGCCATTTTCTTTTGTATTTGTTTTATGTTTTTTTTTTTCCATTCATTTTAATTCTTCTAAGCAACATAACCAAGGTGAAAGTGTATTTAATAAGAATGTATGTGTAGAATCTATATAAAACTGAAAGTCATCTAGCTGAGAGAGTGTGGAGGGAGGGGGGAAGGAGAGGCAGAGAGGGGAAAAAATCTAAGATATATGGAAGTGATTGTAGAACACTGAAAACAATTAAATACACACACATATATACACACACATACATATATATTTATATATAAAAAACTTTCAATAGAGCAGAATAGATGAAGATAAAATTTATACTGGTCATCTATGATAAGTATTGAGTGGGGTTAGGAGAGGAAAGAAGAGAAAAAGAGGGTGAAATCAAGAGATTCTCATCTTAACAGCTAAATTCCTCCACCTACCTTTGTAGTTAGCTTATGCTTTGGTCCTTCGCACACTTTCCATTCCATTTAAATTAGCCTGCCTACTCTTCCCTGGAATTGGATATAAAGAGTGAGTTTAGGAATATCTTCTTTGCCTATTTTCTACATCACATTTTTGCTAATATTTGCTTGTATAGTGGCCTCTAAATGGGGGAGGAAACCTTCAGAGGCTCTTGGCATTTCACTTACCATACAGTGGTACAGATCACTGATCTGAGAAAGAGGGTGACAAAAGTCAAGGGCAGTTGTAGCTAGCAGGTGGATCAAATATGGAAACTATGCACTACCATTTTGTAAGGTCTGTATTGAAGCCAGAGCTTTGTAATCAGTCATTACCTTAAATGCTTTCTAAACTATAATTTTGGCAGTACACATTCTCATATCCAACATTCACATGACACTGACATCAATGAACTAATGAGTCAGAAAGAAAAACAAACTTACCTCATATTCCTTATACCTTTGGTGATAGAGAAAAGATTACAAAACAGATGTTCTTCATTACCGTGTTTCACAAAAGTGTGATCTTATGGAAACTTCAGGTTTTTAACTATGAAAACAGCAGCAATTTCTTTACCAACAAAGGAAATAGTGGGCAGTAGCAAACAGCTGGTAAGCAGTTTATGGCCAAGGAGCAAAACTTTTATCCTCTGAACAATACTAACCCAATTTATCCTGAATATATTTGTTTAGCAGAGGTAACTTTCATTGTATGTGTTAGCCTGCAATGGCATCCTTGGCCCTAAGAAAGAACAATTATCCTGTGAAAGCTAATGCTCAAAAGTAATTGTTGTGAAAAAGGAAGTGACATTAGAATACAAGAGTTCCACATGGTAAAGGAAATGGTAGCTGGGTCCTTGCTGATCTATAAAATCAAATGCAACAATAGATCAGACTGAATCAAAGTTGCCTGAGCAGTCAAAGCACAAGTAACAAATCATTACAAGCCTTAGTGAAAATACCTTTGGAGTTATGAGTAGACCCAAGCCCAGACTGAAAAATTTTAAATAATTTATTTCAAAGGAGATGGGTGATCAGCTGGGTAGCAACTTTTATATCAAGTTCTTACTGATAATGGGATATAATATATTGGAACATTGTAGAGGAATGTAACTGTTCTTTAAAAGACTGAAGCTATAGTTTTTTGGCACCTCACAAAGCTTTAACTTTGAAATATGTATTTCATTGCACTCTAGGGAAGAAATCTTGTCAAAGATACTGAGCTGAAGTTCCATTTCTTTCATTAAGCTTATAATAATACAAAATTAAAGAAATTTAGAGCTTCAAGGCATTTTGGGCTTAACTAATTCACTCTCACCTTTCATTTTACAGGTAAGGAAAATGAATCCTAGCAAGGTAAAATGACTTGTTTAAGGTCAATCAGCAGCTAATTGTCCAGAGCAGAATTTGAACTCAGGTCCCTTGCCTCCTAATTCAGGATTCTTTATACTGAAACACTTGAACTCCTTTCCTTCCCACCCTCAGTTCCAAATGTCGCTGGGTTGCTGTAACTGGGAACCTAAACTACATATTTTCAATTTACTTTCTACTATTCAAAAACTTACATTTAATGATTTCTTTTCTTAACGTATAGTACTGCATCTGAGGTTTTTACAAAATATGTTTTTTAATCAGTTATTAATCAGTATACCTCTATTGAGTGCCTACTGTATGTCAGGAATTGTGTTAGTACAGGACATATAAATAAAAAAAATGAAACAGTTCCTGTTCCTCAATGATCTTAAGCATATTTATGATTTTCAGATAAGAAAATAATGTAAACATTAGTATATACAGATTATACAGTGCATAATATATACATAAATATATATATATAGAGAATATATATTAGCATTAATAATAACAATGGTGATAACAATAATACTGTATAGCATTTATCTAACATTTAAAGGTTTGCAAAACATGTAAATATTATCTCCCTTTATCTTCACAGCAATCCTTTATTTTCCAGCTATTCTACTGCAAAGACGAGAAAATTGAGGTAAAGAGAGTCATAGTGATGGTCAACTTAAAGTTTACAAAGTGCTTTGCAAATTTGTCTCATTTTCTTTTCACAATGACCCTGGGAGTTAAATGTAGTGGACCTATGCTAATAATTGGGAAATACTTGAATTATCCCTTGCATGTGGCACTAGGTAGGGACCCTGCGAAGTGGAAGTAAGAAAAAAGACTATTATTGTTATGGATAATTACTGACATGAAAGCTACGGTTTGGGAAATAATCTTGTGTGGGAGAGAAGAGGAAGAAGGCCAGTTTGAACAGGGAGCAGACTATGTGAAGTGTAGTAATACATAATCAATTTTGAAAGAAAGGTTGGACCCAGATCACATAAAGCATAAAATGTCAAACTGATCTTTATCTCTTCTTCCTCTGCTTTTCTATATTATTGATCTCTATTAAAAGTCCCGTTAGTGCCATAACAATCAAACTATCAGATAATTATTTTGTAGAGCTAGAAAAAATAATATCAACATTCATCTGGAAGAACCAAATGTCCAGAATATCAAGGGAAGTAATGAAAAGAAATTTTAGGGAAGGTGGCCTAGCTCTATCAGATTTCCAATTTTATTATAAATGAGCAATTATCAAAACCTCTTTGTACTAGCTAAGAAACAGAAGGATATATACCAGTGAAATAGGTTGGGTACCCAAGACACAGTACTCAATGAATATAAGTCTACTCTTTGATAAATCCATGGGCCCCAGCTTCTAGGATGAGAACTCACTGTTTAACAAAAATTGCTAAAAAAAAAAAAAAAATTGCTGGGAAAATTGGATAACAGCATAGTGGAAACTAGGCATGGACCAATGCCTGACACTGTACACAAGAATAAAGTCCAAATGGGTACATGATCTAAGTATAAAGACTGGTACTATAAACAAACTAGTGGAGCAAGGAATAGTGTATTTATCAGATTTATGGAGAAGGGAAGAATTTTTTACTGGAATACTAATGTGCTGTAAGAAATGATGAACAGGAAGACTTCAGAGAGGCCTCGAATGAATTATATGAACTGATGCTGAGTGAAAGGAACAGAAGCAGGAGAACTGTATATACTGAGACGACCACAGTGTGTGAGAATTTTTTCTGTTGTTAGATTTAGAACTACATTGCAATACAAGGACTTAAAAAATTCCCAATGTTCTCTTAAAGCAAAATGCCTTCCACATCCAGAGAAAGAACTGTGGCATTCAATTGCAGAATGTAGCAGATTATTTTCTTTTGTATTACTTTTTGTTTTATTTTATGATTTCTCCCATTCATTTTAATTCTTCTATGCAAAATAACTAAAGTGAAAATATATTTAATAGGAATGTATGTGTAGAACCGATGTAAAATTGTATGCCATCTTCTAGAGGGAGGAGGGAGGGAGGGAGGAAGGAAGAAAAAAAAAGAAAATTTATTAATTGTTCATTATATCCCAGGCACTATACTGGGCATAGAAATAGACAAATGGTACAGACTCCATTCACAAGAATCAGATTAGACTGATATAAAAGTATACCGTGAATTAGTAGATAGTGCACTGGAGTTGAACTCAGGAAGATCTATGTTTATATCTTAATTTAGATATTTCACTTTGTCTGTTTGTTACCTATGAAAATGAGAGAATTAGACAATAAAGTCATTTATACCTCCAAATCTATGCTACTTGGATTCACATTCTAATTGAGGGAGATAAGATATTCATATATACGTATAAATATACATATGTACATACATACGTGGATATGTATATATGTGTAAACACACACACACATACACACATTCACCTAAAGGGTGAATTGAAAGGCCCTGTGCTCTTTGGAGTACATCACTAGATCTGATGGCAGTGCTCATCTAGAGGGCATAAAAATCCTGGTAAGATTCTTATTTAAGTGGATTTGTGTGGCCATGTCCACTGAAACATCTCAATTTTAAGGGATGGCTGGACTACAACTATTTGCAAAGGGCAATTAGGCCTAAAGATAATGGGAGCACAAAGTTTTCTCTCATGGTGAGGAGGGAGAAGGAAAAGTGGAGGCTGTCACAATCTACATCGCAAAGAATTTGAGGATATTAACAGGAATGTTGAGGAAAAGGTCTCAGAAGTGTCTATCTACTGAAACTGCCTGTGCATGGAAATATGAGTTGAGGGTTGACAGTGAAGGAGATAGACTGAGGAGGAAAGGTCTCCCTATTTTACCTGAAACATGGTCCCTCTGGAAAAGTTTTAATTGATATGATAAAGAAAGAAGAAGTACAATTTTGCTTTGTTTTCTATCTCCTGGGTTGCATTAATAAGATAATCTCGGTTCTACAGTGTGTATTTTATCTCTATAGATTCTGATTTCGATTTTACTAGCCAAATGAGAGGAGATCAGGCTTTTCAAATCTTGGTAACATAAATCACAAGACTTATTGGTAAATCAGAATATTAATTTACTATTTTGTTCTGAGCTCTTACAACAATAACAGCAACAAGAAAAATAAAAACAACTAATTTTATAGATACCTCTAAGGTTTACAAAGGGTTTTTCTTATATTCTAGAATTTGATGCTTACCACAACCCTCTGAGGGGTGTACTAGTATAGCAGTCAAACAGATGAGAAAAATTAAGTCTGCACAATCAACATTTTAGGTCGAAAGATACCCATGTTTGATAACATATCTGATTTACTAAGAAAAGCTACGAGAATTTTTATTATGTTATTTACCTGCTGTTTGATGATAAGAAATGTAGAAATATTCTAAAGATTGATAAGTTCTTTACTTGGAAATGGGACAGAGAGGAGAGGGAAAGGAAGAAAAGGAAAAAAAAATTTGGGAAGAGTTACAGCTACAGTTAAATAATAAAATTGAAAGGAAAGTTGGAATCCAGACAGATGGATTGAAAATGAACTACAGTAATTTTAAATTTAACTATTACTTTGTTATTTGAGGGCAAGGGGGATTATCCCCACATATCGGTAGGAATATCAGGGTAAGAAAAATAATAAGAGTATTACTGTTTGGGAGGATATTTTTGTTCATTCAGAAAAGGAAGTTAAATTAAGTTAGGTATTGCCTTTCGGGAGCTGAATAGTTAAATATCATATGACATTTCCATGACTAAGCTGAGCCATGTGAGGAAAAACTAAAATTATAAATGTGTCTTTGAAGGTCCCTAGCTGTATATTTCCCTTTGAAGCCAACACTCTACAGGAACCAATAGAGAGAAGACATGACTTCTGGGATTAACAGATGCTCCAGGTAAGAGGAACATAGTTGTCGGCCATTAAACTTCGAGAGCTGGATTGGCTCCCTAACATGGAGGTTCTCAAAAAGTAATTCTGTCTTTTTCTTGTTTTGCTTCAATCAAGATTTCAAATCTCTAGGAAACATCTCTGTATAATAAGACATGATTTTTTTATGGCACTAAAGAATAATGATTAAATTGTTACTAGATCCAAAAAGTAATGTTTCAGAAAGTAATTACAGCTTCCAATGCTGGTGAATTCAGTGGAAGTGCCTTTCTCCTTGTAGTCATCTGTGTCTTGTTCTATTTAAATTCTCATTATTTCAATGCAGAAAGACTGGGGGAAAATCTGTATGAACTTGATCTGGGAGCTAAGAAACACTAATTATTATATGGTCATCAGCTTTGCTGAGATTGCCAGCCACTGGAAGTTGATGTCTGTTCTTTTGGCAGTCTTGTCAAGAGAGACGATTTCTCACTACTCTGGTCATGTGCAGAAGTCCCTTTCTATCCCTTTGCTTGATGTTTATTTTTGTCCCTCAGAATTCAGAAGAAGTTAATTTTCTAATACAGCTGGTTTGTCTTACAAATATTCAACATGCATTCTCTTTTCCTAAGTTCCCTACCTTTTGAAAGTGGACAGAAAGAGAATCTGAAAAACATAAGAAAAGTTGACATGCTCTTCTGCTACAGTTATTGTATATGTGAGGAAATTTAGTGTAAGAGATTAAGTGATTTCCTTATAGTCAAATATTTGTTATATATGAGGAAATACAAAGCCTTTCCTGATTTAAAATATTTTATACTGTACAATGATAATAATAGCAGTACATATAATAGATGGAGAAAATGAGACTGATACACGTCTGAGAGATTTTCAAAAAGTTAAATTTTAAGGAAAGCTCCAGTGCCCAGTACATTTGAGAGCAGACAAATTCTTGCCATCTGATTCACATCTTTTTGTTTTCTCTGTCACCAAAATATTGTTATAAAAATGTCTCAAAGAAGACATTTTCAAAATTACATCATGTTTACATTATTTACAGTAAAAATCTTATGCCTCTCTTTACAGAGATTCATTCAAGTCCAGTGGCAGAGATGTTAGATCAATGATACGCTTGAAAGAACCTTGGACTTTGAGTCAGAGGACGCAGGTTTGAATTCCAGGTTGCCAACCCCATACCAGTGTGAATTCAGGCAATTCCATTTATCTCTCCAAACTCTTTTCCTCATTTGTTTTAGAAGTAGTTTAAATATTAACTCTACATTACTTTTCACTTCTATCATATATGATAACTAATGTTACCAGCAACACTTCAGTAAACTTTGTCTTGGAATGAATTGCTTCTGTAGATACCAAAGTTCAAAAATTTTATGCTGGTTAATAATAAAGAGTTCAAAAGGATACCATGTTTTTACCTTGCAAAATGCTGAGAATCTTGTTTGTGGCCTTTGACCTTTCATAAATAGACTTAGAAGCTCAGTTCAGATGACACTTTTTAACTTATCCAATTTCATTCTTCAGTGCCATGAACTCCAAATTCCATGCACACATACATCCACAAGTAAAGACTTTGATAAGAATAAGGATTAGATGACATCACCCTTATGCTTCTTGTCTTGAAACAAATCTATCTTCTTGTTCAGTTATTTTTCAATAGTGTCCAACTCTTTTTTAACCCCTTGGGAATTTTCTTGGCAGAGATATTGGAGTAGTTTGCCATTTCCATCGCCAGCACTTTTTACAGATGAGAAGACTAAGGTAAAAATGGTTAAGTGATTTCCTGAAGATGACATAACTAACAAGAATCTCAAGATAGATACAGATTTAGGAACATGAGTCTTCCTGATTCCAGGCCTCGCACTCCACCAGCTACACCACCTAGCTGCCCTCAGTAGTAGTTTACACTTCTCCATTTTATATTTTAAGAACATTTTCATATAATATATATGCACACACATGCACAATACACTCATACAGTGGTAATGTCTCAAAGAAACGTGTCCACTTATCATACATATGATGAAATGTGATTTATATAATAATGTATATGTATAACATGCTATATATATGACATATATATGACATATCTATCTGTTGCCTCACTTGAGACAGCATTTTATACATGCTGATAGAAACATATGCATGTACATAAATACATATGGAAGTACAGACTATGCATATATTCATATATTTCTTTTCTGTAACAAAATCTCAAAATATCTGTAAATATGCAGAGCCATTTCTTATATACTCAATGAACATACTGAATGAACATTCTCTCTCTGTCTCTCTGTCTCTGTCTCTGTCTCTGTCTCTGTTTCCCTCTCTCTCTCTCTCTCTCTCTCTCTCTCTCTCTCTCTCTCTCTCTCCTTTCCTTGCTTTACACTATTCTATTCTAAAATGTGTTTTATCCTACAGGCCATTTTTTCTCTTGGCTTATTTTAAAGATTTCCACATTCATTGTATGCTAGAGAGTCTTTATCCCCAAGATTGTGATATATTATTTCCCTGACCCTTTTCTTTTTAAACATAATCCCATTAACTCTTTCTCTATAATTTTTGTTGGCCCATTCTCTCATACTTACCCTGTCACGCATAAATTTTGTTAATAAGTGCCAAAAGTATTTTGCTGCGATCCTTTCAGAAACTAGTAAATGCACACATATACATATATGTTATATATGCATATAATCCTTTAAACTAAGAAGACTTTGTTTTTTAAGATATTTGACATGGTATCTCTGCTTTGTTATAGGTTCCCCATTTTCTTCAGCATTTTAAAAGCTCTTGTTCTCAAATTAAGGTGTTTTTAAAGTACAAATTCACTATTTTTGTTTCTCTGAGATCATTGACTTTTTTATCTTAAAAAACAAAAACAAAACAATGCATTACTTTCCACCTTGGCCTTTTTTCAATATAACCATTACATAGATTTCTCCTTTTCATTTCCGAATAAGTTTTCCCTTCACTGAAAAACTCCCTTTCCAACGTCCTTCTGCTTTCTCAATAAGGGGATACATACGTTTAAGTGTAAGCAGTTGTTCAATAGTCATACCAAACTCTTCTCTCGGGACAGATATAAGAATGGTCTCATGCACTAATTAAAACAGTATCATTGTCCCCTCCCTCAATCTCACCCCAACAACAAGACTGAATGTACTACTTCAGTATGTTAAAATTAAAAATATAAGGAAATGGAGAGACAATTATAAGTTTAGTTAGGAAACTTGAATTCAAATTCTAATTTCAATACTAAGCTGAAGGGTTGATGGGGGGAATTATTTAACCATTGGTCACAGTTTCATTTCTTTATTGCTTTTTTTTTCATTTAAAAATGTAAATAATTCTTGTAGTAACTATTTCAAAGAGTTTGTAAGGCATGTGCTTTGCAAACGTTTGCAAAGTCCAACATAAGTTGGATATAAGTTGTTCATATACTGTTTTGTATGTATTTCCACTTTTGTAAATTCATTGATAAGGGGAGTTCAATGGCAAAGGAACAGTTACTATGGCATATCAGAAACTTGTCTGTAACTTAGAATTTTAAAAATCCTTTGGCCGCTAAGTAACTAAATGACTTCAAAAAAGTTACATAGCCAGCATATGTTGGAGACAGGATTTGAACTCAAATCTTCCTGAATCTGAGACCAATTCTCTACTCATTTCTCTTCCTGCTACCTCATACTGCCCTTCATCCTTCTATTTAATCAATTAAAAGACATTCATTAAGAACCTATTGTATGAAAGTGTCTGACTCAATTAAGTGCTTTAACCATAAAGATGAAAGCCAAACAGTCTTTCCCCTTAAGGTGATTACAATCTCTTAAAGTAGTATAATATTGGTAAAAATAAGAGTTGTAAAGTTTTCCAGTATCTGTGAAATTTCCCATGTTTTCTTTCTTTCTTGCTTCCCTTTCTTTTATCATCCACTTTCTCTACATCTTCTTGGGACAGCTAAATAGCACAGTAACATTAGATTTAGAGTCAGGAAGACTCAAATTCAAATCTAACCTCCCACACATACTAGCTATGTGACCTTGAGAAAGACGTTTAACTATTTAACTTCTGTTTGCCTCAGTCTGCTCAAATGTAAAATGGCGATAACGTTAGCACATACCTCTCAGGGTAGTGGTGAGAATCAAATCAGAAAATAATTGCAAACTATTAGCACAGTTCAAGGTTCATACAAAGTACAATTAGTAAATATTTATTTATTATCGATAAATACATTATTTAATATTACTCATTTAATATAAATTACTAAATATCTATCAAGTTATATGCTATGTGTCAGGCATTGTTTTAAGCACTGTGGATACAAAAAGAGACAAAAGATAGCCTCTGTCCTCAAGAAGCTTACAATCTAATGGGGGAGACAACATACAAATGCACACACATGTATGCATACATATGTATATACATGTTATGTGTATGTCATAGGTAATAACATGTATGTTAAACACATACACAAAATGAGCTATATATAGGGTAAACGGGAACTAATTTAAAAAAGATGGACACTAGAATTAAGAAGGGTTGGGAAAAGTTTCCTGTAGAATGGAAGATTTTAATTAAGACACAAAAAGAAAAGAAGGTCAATAGTTAAGAGTATGTCAGGCACAGAGGACAGACAGAGAAAATTCATGGAGTCAAGTGATGGAGTGTCTAATTTTTAAAATAGCAAAGAGGCCAGTGGCACTGGATCAAAGAGTATATTTTAGGTAATAAGATACAAGAAGATTGGAAAGGCAGGAGCAGTCTACATTAGGAAGGGTTTTGAGTGACAAACAGAATATTTTGTATTTGTTTCTAGAGAAAACAGGAAGCCACAGCAATTTGTCGAGTGAGTCTGTGTGTGTGTGCACGTGTGTGTGTGTGTGTGTGTGTGTGTGTGTGTGTGTGTGTGTGTGTGTGTGTACATACGGAGGGGGGAGGATTGACAAGAACACATCTGCAATTTAGGAAAATTACTTTAGCTGTAGAATATAGAATAAATTTCAGCAGTGAGATACTTCAGGCAGGTAAACACACATGTAGGCTATTGCAGTAATTAAGGTGTGAAGTGATGATTGTTGATCATTATTAATTTTCCTCCAAAGTGGAAATTAAGAATTCTAACTGGATCATTTCCTGCTTTTACATTTTCAATTCTACCGCCTCTTCCATTTTTAAAATTTTGATGTCTTTAGACTGACTTTTCTTGGATTTATGTTCCATTTTGTCTCTAGTGTATTGGTTCTTGAAAAACAAAACAAGGAGGAGCCAAGATGGTTAGAGTGAGAGCAATATTCACCTCAGCTCTTAGACAAACTCCCTCAGATACCTCGAAAAGAAGCATCTGGCCAAATTTTGGAGGTGCAGAACCCAATAGGAGACAGGCTGTGGCAGATTCACAGCCCAGGAAAGACTGGAAGATCGAACAGGAAGAATCCGTTCCACAGCGGTGGAGGAGCATACAGAGCACAGCACAAGACGGTCTGATGAGGTGGCAGCACAGCAGGATAGCAGCTCAGGTCAAGAGTCAAGGGGAGTCAACCAAGTGAAAGTCGAGGAAGGAAACCCAGGTATCTGCAGCAGCTGCACCTGAAACTTTTAGCCTGCAAATGCCAAAATGGTGGAGTGATCGATAAATGTTCTCTCGCCTTCTCCTTGTTGACATTAAAGAACCATAAAGTATTTTCCCAGAAATATCTGCCATCAGTGGGATCAGCAAAAGACGCAAACAGTTTAGTAGCACCTGAGACTGAGAAAATTGTTAAAGAATATTCCTCTTCCTGTGGCAGAGGACGTTGATCCACAAAGGAGTGGATCCTCACAATCAACATAAGGACCCTGTTGCCTCAGTGCACCAGGGGAAATGGGAAGACAGTACAACAGTAGAGATCACCAAGCCCTGAGCTTGCCTTTGTTCTAGCTCAGGTGGGGAGATGTCCCTTGATGAAACCACCCCTCCTCCACACTTAAAAATTTAGCTCCAGGGCTAATCCAAGGAAACAAAAACAGAATTCACCTTTACTTCCTCACACCAGCCAGCTCAGCATTAGGTTCTTCACCTTCTAGCTGAATCAGCAGCCACAACGCACAAAGCCTCACTATAATGAGCAAGAAGCAAAGGAGGAAGGAAAAGATCATAGAATCTTTCTATGGGGACAAGGATCAAAACACAAATACCAAAGAGGTTGGTATTGAGACTGTACTCCCATCTGAAACTTCAAAAGAGATACGAACTGCTTGCATGCACAAAGAAAACTCCTGGAACAGCTGAAGAAGGAAAAAGAAGAAAAAATGACCAATGATTTTAAAAGTATGAAAAAGAATTCACTGAAGAGATCAGCTCTTTAAAAAGGAAACTGAATAAATGGAAAAGGAAGCACAAACTTAATTCAGAAAATAGGACAAATGGAAAAAAGGCAGCACAAAACCTAACTGGGAAATTAGGACAAATGAAAAAGGAAGTACAAAAACTAAGTGGAGAAAATAATTCCTTTAAGAAGAATAATTGGACAGATGGAAAAAGAGATGCAAAAGTTAACTGAAGAAAATAATATCATGAAAATTAGAACTGGACAAGTAGAAGCTAATGACTCCATGAGGCATCGAGAACCAGTCAACGAAAATCTAAAGAATGAAAAAAGAAGAAAATGTAAAATATCTAACTGGAAAAACAACTGACCTGGAAAATAGATCCAGGAGAGAAAATTTAAGAACTGCTGGCCTATGAGAAAGCCATGATGAAAAAAGAGTCTAGAAAATATCTTCCAAGAGAACATCAAGGAAAACTGGCCAGAAGTGCTAGATCCAGAGGACAAAACAGTGATCAAAAGAATCCATCATTCACCTCGCCAAAAGGAATCCCAAACTGAAAACACCAAGAAGTATTGTTGCCAAATTACAAAACTGTCAAATGATGGAGAAAACACTACAGGCAGGTAGAAAGAAACCATTCCAATATCGACGATGTACAGTCAGGACAGAGACTTGCAGTTTCTCTATTAAAAAAATGTAAGGAATTGGAATATGATATTACACAAGACAAAGGAGCTGGGACTATAAGAAAGAATCAATTACCAGTCAAAGTTCAGCATACCATGTCAGGCAAGGAGATGGACATTCCCTGAAATAAGGGAATTCCAGACCTTCCTGATAGACAGGCCAGAACTCAACAGAAAATTCGATTTTCAATTGCAGATCTCAAGATGGGCATAAAAAGGTAAACAGGGAAAAGAAAACGTGTTACTCAGTTTGGGCAAACTGTTTACCTCCCTATAAGGGAAGAAGATACCTATGAATCTTGAGAATAACATATCTACTATGAAATATAAAAGGGATATACAGAGATAGTGGGACTGAGTATAAAGTAAATTATGTGATGATGAAAATGTGATTTAAGCATGAAAAGGGATTGCAGCAGGAGATATGAAAAGGAAGAAGCAGAAAATGGCAAATTACATCACAGAAAGAAGTACAAAATTAAATTACAGTAGAGGGAAAGAGGGGAGGGAGATGAGCATTGTTTGAGAGGTACTCTCATCTGATTTGGTTCAAAGAGGGAACAACAAGCTTAATTAAGTATATAAATCTAACTAGCTCTATAGTCAGTAGAAGGGGAAGGGGGAAAGAAAGAGGAGGAGAGGTTAAAAGGGAGGGAAGGAGTAGTAAGGGTAAAGAGCAATGAAATTTAGGGAGGCTGAAAGAAGGAAGGGAAGACTCAGGAGGGGGTGGTAAAAAATTAAAACTCTGTAGTGGAGGTGAAGGGAGAACAAAAAGCACAAATGGTGGGAAAGAAGACGGAGGGAAAAACACAGAGAGTAATCATAACTGGGAATGAATGAATTTTCCCACTAAAAGACAGATAGCAGAATGGATTAAAAGGAATGATGCAACAATATTTTGTTTACAAGAAACACATTTGAAAGAGGGGGATACACACAGGGTAAAAGTAAAAAGTTGGAGCAGAATATGTTGCACTTCAGCTAATGTAAGAAAAGCAAGTGTAGCAATCAGAATCTCAGACAAAGCAAATGCAGAAACAGATCTAATTAAAAAAAAGGAAGGAAACTATATCCTCCTAAAAGGTTCCACAGAAAATGAAGTAATTTCATTACTAAACATATATACTCCAAGTAGTATAGCATCCAAATACTTAGAGGAGAAGTTAAGGGAGTTACAGGAAGAAATAGACAACAAAACTATACTAGTGTTGGACCTCAACCTCCCCCTCTCTGAACTTGATAAATCTAACCTTAAAGTAAAGAAGAAAGAAGTTAAGGAAGTGAATAAAACTCTGAATAAAGTAGATACAATAGATCTCTGGAGAAAATTGAACGGGAATAGAAAGGAATGTAACTTTATTCCATCAGTACATGGCCTATAAACAAAAATTGACCATGTACTAGGGCATATAAACTTCAGAATTGAGTGCAGAAAGGCAGAGATAGCCAATGCATCCTTCACAGATCATAATGCAATAAAAATGAGACGTAATAAAAGTCCATGGAAAGAGAGACCAAAATTAATTGGAAACTAAATAATTTAATCCTAAAGAAGGAGTGGGTTAAACACAAATCATGGAAACCATCAACAACTTCATTCAAGAGAATTACAATAAAGAGACAACCTAACAAATCTTATGGGATACTGCAAAAGCAGTTCTTAGAAGTAGCTTTATATATTTGAATGCCTACATGAATAAAACACAGAAAGAGGAGGTTAATAAATTGAGCATGCAGCTGAAAAAGCTCGAAAAAGTGCAAATTGATAATCATGAAATACGTACCAAATTAGAAATACTGAAAACCAAAGGAGAGATTAATAAAATTGAAGTTAAGAAAACTATTGAACTAAGAAATAAAACTAGGAGTTGGTTTTACTAAAAAAACACACAAAAAATTATGAACTGTTTGCCAATGTGATTAAAAAAGAAAGAAGAAAACCAAATTACCAATATCAAAAATGAAAGGGGTGAACTCACTTCCAATGAGGAGGAAATTAAAACAATAATCAGAAATTATTTGCCCAACTTTGTGCCCATAAATTCGACAATCTAAATGACATGGATAATTGTATTAAAAAATATAAATTGCCCAGATCAACAGAAGAAGAAGTTGAATACCTAAAAAGAAATTGAACCAGGAATCAATGAACTCCCTAAGAAATATTTCCGGAGATGCATGGATTTAAAAGTGAATTCTATCAAACATTTAATAACTTTTAATTCTAAGACTATATAGAGTATTTGGGAAAATTGGGGAAGAAGGAGTCCTCCCAAATATTTTTACGAAAGAAATACTGTTTTGATACCTAAACCAGGGAGAGACAAAACAGAGAAAGAAAATTATACACAAAGTTCTCTAATGAATATAGATGCCAAAATTTTAAATAAGATTATGGCAAAAAGAATACAGCAACTCATCATGAGAATAATCCATTATGATCAGGTAGGATTTACACCAGGAATGCAGGGCTGGTTCAATATTAGGAAAACTATTTGCATTGTTGATCGTATCAACAATACACCTAACAGATTATCTCAATAGATGCAGAAAAGCCTTCTGACAAAATGCAACATGCATTCCTATTAAAAACACTGGAAAGCATAGGAATAAAGAGAACTTTCCATAAAGTAATAAACCATTTCTACCTAAAACCTTCAAAAAGCATGATATGCAATGGAGATAAGCTCAATGTATTTCAAATAAGATCAGTGGTGAATAAGGATGTCCACTATCACCATTATTGTTCAATATGGTACTAGAAATGTTAGCTGGAGCAATTAGAAAAGATGAAGAAATTGAAGAAATTAGAATAGGCAAAGAAGAAACTAAGTTATCACTCTTTGCACGTGATATGATGATATACTTAGAACATCCCAGAGAATCAAGTAAGAAACTACTTGAAATAATAAACAACATTGGCAAAGTTTCAGGTTACAAACTAAACTCACACAAATATTCTACATTTCTATACTTTACTAACAAAGACCAACAGCAAGAGATAGGAAGGGATATTCCATTTGAAGCTTGGATAGATACTATAAAATATTTGGGAGTCTACCTGCCAAAACAAATACAGGGACTCTATGAACCCAAATCCAAGACACTTTTTGTACAAATAAAGAAAGATCTAAATAAGGGGACAGGCATAAGTTACTTGTGAGTAGGCCGAGCCAATACAATAAAAATGAAAATTCTACCTAAATTAATTTACTTATTTAGTGTAAGTAATCAAACAATCTGATAATTATTTTCCAAAGCTAGTGTGTGTGATAAAGGCCTCATTTCTAAAATATCTAGAGAGCTGACTCAAATGTACAGGAATACAATTCATTTCCCAGTTGATAAATTGTCACAAGATATGAACAGGCAGTTTTCAGAGGAAAAAATTAAAAGTATCTAGTCATATGAAAATATGCTGTAAATCACTATTGATTTGATAGATGAAAATCAGAACAACTGTGAGATACCACATCTCACCTATCAGACTGGCTAACATGACAGAACAGGAAGATCATAAATTCTGGAGAAAATGTGGGAAAATTGGGGTACTAATTGATTGTTATTGGTACTATGAGCTGATCCAACCATTCTGGAGGTAAATTTGGAACTATGCCCAAAAGGCTACAAAATTTTGCATGCCCTTTGACCCAGCAATACAGCTTCTAGGACTGTATCCCCAAGAGATCATAAAAATGGGAAAAGGTCCCACATGTACAAAAATATTTATAGCAGCCCTCTTTGTGGTGGGTAAATGCTGGAAATCAAGAGGATGTCCATCAATTGGGAAATGGCTGTATAAAATATGGTATATGAATATAATGGAATACTACTGCTTTAAAAGAAATGGTGAACAGGAAGACTTCAGAGAGGCCTGGAAAGACTTATATAATCTGATGCTGAGCAAGAGGAGCAGAACAAGGAGAACTTTGTACACAACAACCACCACCTTGTGCGAGAATTTTTCTGGTAAACATAGAATTTCATTTTCAATTCAAGGACTTAAAAAATTCCCAATGGTCTTTTAAGGCAAAATGCCTTCCAAATCCAGAGGAAGAACTATGGAATTCAATCGCAGATTGTAGCTGATCATTTTCTTTTGTATTACGTTTTGGTTTGTTTTATGAGTTCCCCCATGCATTTTCATTCTTCTATACAACATGACTAAGGTGAAAATGTGTTTAATAGGAATATATGTGTAGAACCTATATAAAATTGTATGCCGTCTCAGGGAGGGTAGGGGGAGGTGGGGTAAGGGAGGAGGAAGGAGAGAAAGAAAAAATCTAGATTGTATGGTAGTGATTGTGGAACACTGAAAATAAATAAAACAAATCCTAAAATAAATAAGCAGGCCAACAAAACACACACACACCCACACACACACGCACACACACACACAAACGTATCTTATTCTTCATCTTCCATTCCAGGAAGATCAAATAATCTGTCATCATCACAGATATCATGTGCCAGGAACCTAATTCAGTATGTGTGCAAGGTTTTAAAAAAATGGCTAATACAATTAAAACATGCTTCTGTATCTTAATGCCGCATAAATCCATCTATACTGTTCTTTTCCACTTTCCATGACGTCTTATAAATTCACTTGCCAGGTGTTTTCTTTATCTTTAGAACACACATCTTTGTCTCGTATATCATAATATCTACTAGTCTCTTGAGCCTCTGCAGCTGAATCCTTATTTTTATTTAATAATGTCAATGACCTCCATTTTCAAATATTCCAAATATCTCCTTTTAAAAATCACCATTGTTAGCACTTGTCCTTATTATGCTGGACATTTTAATTTCCTTCTGCATGCCCATGAAAATAGCAGCCACAGGTTTACTCTGGCAGTTGTCAAATGTCTCATAGAGTTCAGCAGTGAGGTCATTAGACCCAGGATAATTTTGTGTCTTCAACAACTTGATCATGCTACTTCCTTCTTGAACTCTAATGTCAGCTATAAAATCGTTTGTCTCTTCATCCTTTGATACTCTTGCATTATCCCACAATAATTTCTCTTCTCTGAGTGGCTTTTCTTGTTCTTGAAACAACTCTGTAAAGAAGTATTTCATTATCCTCCAAAGTTCCATCTTAATCAATATGTTTTCATTAACATATTATTTACAAATAAATATCCTGGTGTATTCAAGAAGAGAAGAGAAAAGTGATCATAAGCTTATTTGTAAAAACATCTTTATTGTTATTTAATCTTTTCTTTCCTGTCCTCAACACCCCAACCTTGTCTATAAAAAACTCTGTAAATTGTCCTTTGGCTCTCAGTATTTCTGCTCCAATGTCTTCTCATGTGCTATTTTCTCTTCCTATTTATGTACCACCTCTATCACCCCCCCCCTTTTATTTGGGACATTAGTTACATATGTACTGATATATTTATAGGCATTGCCCTTGCTCTTTCTTTGTATCACCTTTGGGAAAAAAAAAGTCTCCCTGCTGACTAGCATTGTAAAGTGGAAGAGTATCCTTTTTCTAAGTTACAACTATGTCATTATTTATTTTTTCTAACAGATATTTTCTTTCTTCATACACCCCCAACAAATTTCCTAGCTTGCAAATAATTAACTTTGGAACAGTTTAATCTCCCATACTCCTTGATACAAATATCCAATTCCTGGGCATCTACTACATGGGTATCAAATGTAGGGAGAAAGGGACTTTACACAATAATATATTTATGGCAGTACTTTTGTATTACTAAGTAATTGAATGGAAATGTTGCTCCCAATCATCTTGGGAGTATCTGAAAAATTATGGTACAGGAATGTGATAGAATATTCTGAAATTCTGTCATAATGAGAAAGTATGGCAGGGTGGATGCAGAGAATGACTTAGAGTCAAGAGTAGAGGTAGCTGGCTAGAAGAGTCAATAGAACATGGGATCTGGAGACCTGATTATGAATGTCTCAGATTCTGATTGCTCACCTGGGAAATGAAGATTAAAATGGCACTGTTACTGAAAAGTTATTATTATAATAAAATGATACAATATGCAAGCACTATAATCTTAATTTCTCAAATGGCACAAGAGATAGGCTTATTAGAAAAGTATATGAAAAGCAAGTGCACAGAGGAAAGGGACCTTAAGTATTCTTAATGAAAAGACCAACGCTGAGTAAGAAATTGTAAATAAAAACACTAAATATCAAAGGAAGTTAAAAACTTAAATTTATTTGAGATATTGAAAAGGCTGGATGATGATGTAGAATAGCATTTTAATTGGCGAAAAAAAAATTAAATGTCCCTTCAGGACCTTAATTTCTTCAAGGTACAGAGGGAGTTAATTAAGAAAAAAACAGGTCTTGGGACCAGGTAACTTCTATACTGATGATATTTAGAAGGGAGATTTTACGAGAATGCAGGGTAACAGAAGGAATACACTAATATAGAAAGTAGACAGAGGCGATGGAATTGCTTTATGTCATAACTGAGATGATTGAGAACAAAGATTTTCAAACATGGAGGGAGAGATTGGGAAAGTAAACACCGAATGAACCTCACTTATTTGAAATGAACAGGGGGAGGAGCCAAGATGGCAGAGTAGAAAGACACACATACACATAGCTTCGAACCCACAACCCCTAGAACATCTACAAAAAAGTAACTCACGGCGAATTCTGCACCCAGAGGCCACAGAACATTGGAGGGAGGGAGATTTCTGTTCCAGAGAGACCTGCAAACCTCTCGCCAAAGGTCCTTCGCGCCGCGGACTGGGTGCTGAGTACAGCCCTGCCGCGGCCCGGCACAGAGAGGAAAAGATCCAAACGGGCTTCAGGGATGGAATCTCAAGCAGCCACGCGGGTCCCTCCACCCACAGGTGACAGGGGTCGGTGAGAGGGTCTCTTTGGAGGGTTGAGAGGGGAGTGGGGTGCCCCCATAACTCAGGCCCCCTTGGGAGGCAACAGCGGAGACGGGAGCAGACCAGGGCTCCCCAAGCAGGCAGGAGCACGGATCCGTTGTTGAAAGTCTCTGCATAAACCCCCTAAGGGAACTGAGCCCGTGAGGTGGCCCTGCCCCCACCTCAGCACCTGAACTTAATCTCACACTGAATAGCAGCCCTGCCCCCGCCAAAAGCCCTGAGGCTGGCAAGCAGTATGTGAATCTCAAACCCCAAGCACTGGCAGGGAGGATCTGGAGGCAAAGTGGGTGTGAAGAGAATATTCAGAAGTCAAATCACTGACTGGGAAAATGCCCAGAAAAGGGAAAAGAAATAAGACTATTGAAGGTTACTTTCTTGGGAAAACAGGCATTTCCTCCCTTCCTTTCTGATGAGGAAGAACAATGCTTACCATCAGGCAAAGACACAGAAGTCAAGGCCTCTATATCCCAGCCCACTCAATGGGCTCAGGGCATAGAAGGGCTCATAGAAAATCAAGTTAGAGAGGTGGAAGAAAAGCTGGGAAAAGAAATGAGAGACATGCAGTCAAAGCATGAACAGCAGATCAGTTCCCTGCTAAAGGAGACCCAAAAAAATGCTGAAGAAAATAACACCTTGAAAAATAGGCTAACTCAATTGGCAAAAGAGGTTCAAAAAGCCAATGAGGAAAAGAATGCTTTCAAAAGCATAATTAGCCAGATGGAAAAGGAGATTCAAAAGCTCACTGAAGAAAATAATTCTTTCAAAATTAGAATGGAACAGATGGAGGCTAATGACTTTATGAGAAACCAAGAAATCACAAAACAAAACCAAAAGAATGAAAAAATGGAAGATAATGTGAAATATCTCATTGGAAAAACAACTGACCTGGAGAATAGATCCAGGAGAGACAATTTAAAAATTATTGGCCTACCTGAAAGCCAGGATCAAAAAAAGAGTCTAGACATCATCTTTCATGAAATTATCAAGGAAAACTGCCCTGAGATTCTAGAACCAGAGGGCAAAATAAGTATTCAAGGAATCCATAGATCACCGCCTGAAAGAGATCCAAAAGGAGAAACTCCTAGGAACATTGTGGCCAAATTCCAGAGTTCCCAGATCAAGGAGAAAATATTGCAAGCAGCTAGAAAGAAACAATTCAAGTATTGTGGAAATACAATCAGGATAACACAAGAGCTAGCAGCTTCCACATTAAGGGATCGAAGGGCGTGGAATAGGATATTCCAGAAGTCAAAGGAACTAGGACTAAAACCAAGAATCACCTACCCAGCAAAACTGAATATAATACTTCAGGGGAAAAATTGGTCTTTCAATGAAATAGAGGACTTTCAAGCATTCTTTATGAAAAGAACAGAGGTGAAAAGAAAATTTGACTTTCAAACACAAGAATGAAGAGAAGCATGAAAAAGTAAATAGCAAAGAGAAGTCATAAGGGACTTTACAAAAGTTGAACTGTTTACATTCTTACATGGAAAGACAATATTTGTAACTCTTGAAACTATTCAGCATCTGGGTACAGGGTGGGATAACACACACACACACATGCACACGCACACACACACACACACATAGAGACAGAATGCACAGAGTGAACTGAAGAGGAGGGGATCATATCTTAAAAGAAAATGAAATCAAGCAGTGAGAGAGAAAGATATTGGGAGGAGAAAGGGAGAATTGAATGGGGCAAATTATCTCTCATAAAAGAGGCAAGCAAAAGATTCATTAGTGGAGGGATAAAGAGGGGAGGTGAGAGAAAAACATGAAGTTTACTCTCATCATACTTGACTCAAGGAAGGAACAAAATACACACTCATTTTGGTATGAAAACCTATCTTAGAATACAGAAAAGTGGGGAATAAGGGGATAAGCAGGGTGGGTGGGTGATGGAAGGGAGGGCACAGGGAGGAGGGAGCAATTTGAGGTCAACACTCATGGGGAGGCTCAGGATCAAAAGAGAAAACAGAAGTAATGGGGGACAGGATAGGATGGAGGGAAATATAATTAGTTCTTACACAACACTACTATTATGGAAGTCATTTGCAAAACTACACAGATCTGGCCTATATTGAATTGCTTCCCTTCCAAAGGGAAGGGGTGGGGAGGGAGGGAGGGCAGATTGGCAGACAGGGGCAATTAGAATGCTCGGTGTTTTGGGGTGGGGGGAAGGGACAAAAGGGGAGAAAATATGGAACCCAAAATTTTGTGAAAATGAATGTTAAAAGTTAAATAAATTAATAAAAAAAAGAAATTAACAAAGAAGGATTGAACACACACACACACACAGTTTGTTGTAGAAGTCCATCACACTCAATATGGAAAAAAAAAGAGGAGGAAGCAAAATGGGTGACAGAGCAAAGATGGAGGATAATACTGGAGAAGGAATAGTCACAAATAAAATTAGCTTCTTGTTTCTAAGGGGGAAATTAGAGAAATGGGAGATGAAGAAAAAAAGATAAAATAAAATATGAAAGTTCCTTAAAGTGACTCAAAAATTTGAAAATGCCTGAAAAATTGTGATATATAAATATAAAGTGATGTTTTATAAAAATGGCAAAAGATATGATTTCAGAGAATCACAGTTAGCACGTCTTTACACAGAGCAATGTAAGCAGAATCAAGAGAAACAACTTATACAAGGAAGAGGATGTTGTAAATAAAAAGAACTTGGAAAGTTTTAAAAACTCTTATCAAATGAAACCTGTCTCTAGAGGATCTATGATGAGACATATTACCTACTTTCTGACAAAGAAGTGATGGATACAAGGTTCACAAATATATTTTTGGATATATTCCATGAGTGAATTAGTTTTATTTATCTATACTTATTAAGTTAGGCAGGTGAGACAGGTGAGGGAGAATGTGGGTGAGCTATACTGACACCCTTTCCAAAAATTACATTGTAACACATTAAATAGTGCACAGAAGAAAACAGGGGAAGTTCGGAATGATGCATTGAGGCAAGCAGAAAGGAGCTGGAAACAATTCTTTGGAATGTATTATAAATGTTTTTGAAAGCAAAGCAATATCAAATAAAGATTCATATTTTCATATGGAATTCTCTTTTTCGGTTCTGCTTTTAAGTACATGGTCTTTTTTGGTATTTAAGTTCCGAAAAATAAAATTCAACATTAAATATATATTAATCTATATGTACATGTAAAGATTGTGTGGTTGTGATTTGTCCTTCTGTAAGGAGGATTTTTTAACCTTTTTTGAGTTAGTTTCTCAGGATCCATGGCCATGGGGATGTCTAGTTTCCAGGGTTAGATAATAACACCCAGAATAGCCCCAAGGCTATTCCCCAAGGATTCCAGATAGTAGTTCCCAGGTCGTGGCAGACAGTCCTATTGAGGCTGCACCATGAGATAAGGGGTGATATAATGTGATATTTACTACGCTCTTGCAGAATGATGATATTGCTAAAGTTAATTTGAAGCTTAATGTAGGCAAGATGCCTTCTTTATCTGTAGCCCTATAAAGCAAGAGGGAACTGGTTAATGAGTGGAGAAAATCACGAGGAAATCTATGGGGTAATAACCGGGGAACCCATTGGGGAATCTGTGTTTGCCTCAACTGACCCCAACTGAGGCTTGAGGGGCATGAGAGGAGTGTACAAGCATGCCTATCTTGATTGACCCCATTGAGACTTAGGGTAGTTCCTGTGGAAGGGTGATTGGGGAATGATGTAGCAGCTGATTCCCCCACAACCCTATGAGAAGACTAGACTAGAATAAACCTGATTATTAACCGCTCCAAAGCTGTCCAATTGTCTGACTAAATTAAGAGTGAATCTGTTAGAGGATGGAGAACAAAATCTCCAGTGCCTCCTGTGTGTTACCTGTGAAACACCTTCGTTCTTTATGAGGACCAGGGCATTAGGGAGATGATGACATGACTTGCAATTTGAGTTGATTTGAATACAGAAGGGCTGTGCAAAGTCACTGTCCTCACTTTCAGCTCCAGAGCCATCTGGAACCAATGACTAGATATCAATCAGGAAAACTGGGGATGACCCAGGATTCAGTAGGAGGCATTGGACTTTTTAAGCTAAGTCCTCTTCAATTTCTCACTTTCAATGAGACAATACTTATTCAGGAAATAGGCCTCTTTAAGGAGTGAGTCAAAGGATGACTCCTTTAATAAAATAAAAAAAAAAATCAAACTAGGACGGGAAGATCCTCAGGATTGCTGGTCAAAAGAGAAACAGTTACTATTTGCATTCAGTCTGAGCCAGGAGGGCCCAGAAAACGACTATGAAGTGGTGCTTGAGCAGGGCAATCAATGAAGTACAGAGTGAATTGGTTGTAAGGTGTGGTCTTTGAGAAAGAAATCTAACCAGTAAACCTCAAACTAAGTAGTTAGGTTTTGGCCATCAAAATTTATATTCCTTTGGGTGGAGCATGCTTAGGTAAGTATTCATATATGTAAGTATTCTCATGTATGCATCCACAGTTCTTGGGCACAGAATGTAATAGTAGGTAGAGCTCTGAGATTGTAGTTAGGGGGAACTAACAATAATCCTTCCTACTACTATGTGTTCAACCTTCGTTGTCGAAGAAGACCATGCCATCAGAGAAATAATGACATAACTTGCACTTGACTTTGTTTTGAGTGAGGGAAGGGTGTGAAGGTCACCAGCCTCACTTCTCCTCCAGAGACATCTGAATTCAGCGACTAGATATTCATCAGGATGACTGGAAATGACCCAGGATGAGGAAATTGGGATTAAGTTACTTGCCCAAGATCACACACCCAGTGAGCGTCAAGTGTCTGAGGTGAGATTTGAATTCAGGTCCTCCTGACTTCTGCACTGGTGTTTTATCCAATGCACCACCTACCTGCCCCTCCTCCTACTATATATCCTTAAGAAAAGCACTGAATTTTTCTGTGCCTCAAATCACTCCATAGAAAATTTCTACTACTCTTAACTCCATTATGTATAGTGAAGGCACCATGACTTCCAATGTGCTTTCTTTTTGCTTTTCTCTTCAGGGGAATTGCCATGGTTGTGGTAAAACCAGCTTATACCGTTCTCAATTCTGAAATTTTCAGTGGATATTTATACGTTGTGATGTGGCATATGCTAAAAATCATGACAAGCTAATTTTTTTCATTGTTTAGGATTTTATATTTTAGACCTAGATTGAACTGAAAGTGTAACATGTATACTTTCCCCACCAGGGAGTTGGTGGTTAAACATTGCTTCACAAATGACACGCTGGAGGCACTAGAGAGTTTTGAACTGCAGCCTCCAGTAAGTTTATTCTTGATTTGGTCAGACAGGAAGGACAGGAAGACAGTTTTTCAGAAGTTGATAAACATACTTTGTTCTAGTCTATTCTTCTCAAAGGGGCTGCTGATAATGGGAGCACCAAATCCTACAACATTCTCCAATCACCCTTCTTTCAAGACACTGGAGAATATAGTAGGCTATGCAACTCCTGCAGAATTCCCTAAGCCACAGTGGGGGAAAGTTTAGGCAAAATCAGATTTTCCCCTCAGTCTTGATGGAGGCCAATAAAGGCACACACTGCATTACCCTGTCATATTTTCCTATGGTTCCTTACTCACTGACCAGTACCCACTTATTTTATAGGGCAACAGACAAAGACAGCATATTGCCAGCAATAGCTTCACAGACTAAATTTATCAATATCATCACTCAGCTCGTGTAGTAAATATCACAATATGTCACCCCATATCTCACTATGCAGTCTCAGTAGGACTGCCTATTAGTATGATCCGAGAAATTACTAACTAGGATCCTTGGGGCTATTCTGGGAGTTACTATCTAACACCTAAAAACTAGAGATTTACATGGCTATGGATACTGAGAAATCAAACTCTAAGAAATAACAACAAAATCTTCCTTACACACAAACGTTTACCAGAACACCACTGGATGGATACTGTGAAGTTTGTCCTTTTAGTCTGAGTACTTTAGCTAGTAATCAAGCGTATAATTTCCTACTTATATTAATATGCCTTTTGTATCTATAACATGCAAGTTTAACAAACATCCAAATCCACATAAATTTCTTTCCTAGGGATAGATAGGTTTAAAAGAGATAGAATTCTGGGTCTGGACTTTTAAATCATCCCTAAGAAACTTATATCTCTGTCCCTGCGTAAGTTACTTTTACTTCCATATGCCTCAATTTTTGCCACTGTAATATGAGGATAATAATATTTACCTCCTAGGATTTTGGGGGAAATCAAATTACATATTTATAAAACACTTCAAAACTCTTAAAATGGAATATAAATTCTAACTGTTGTTGTTATGATTGCTCAGTGTGATGATGCCTGAATCAAATCCCACTTCATATCCATGTCTGTTTCTACCCAGGTCTTTTCCACACTTTGTACTCAAATTGCACTGTTTCTTTCTTTCTTTTTCCTTTTCTTGATCTACAGTAGCTTGTATCACCATTTCTTGTATCAGAACAAGGACGGCAACTATGAAATTGCTGGTGTA
Organism: Notamacropus eugenii; assembly: GCF_028372415.1. Lineage (NCBI taxonomy): Eukaryota > Metazoa > Chordata > Mammalia > Diprotodontia > Macropodidae > Notamacropus > Notamacropus eugenii. The sequence continues at coordinate 135,559,098 of NC_092873.1, read as the reverse complement.
CTTCTGAATCATAAGATATAATAGACTCTCTATATAGACAGTAGAAGAAAAAAAAATGCATATTCAGGCACCAGAATGTCAAATTGCAACACTAAAAACCCAAATCCATTAGAGTAACTAAGAAGTCAATGCGCATTGGCAATGCAGTGCACAAAGCCATTCCCAAGGCTTCCCCCCTTCAGCAGTGGGGTTTTCCCACAAACCAATAAACACTCATAAACCTAATTTTCTGATTGCCCATGTCCTCTCCTCCCTCCACCTTAACTGCTTTCCCAAACTTCATCCCAGTTTGGCTCCAACCTTCCTATTCCACCCATTCAGCAAGCCCCTCCCACAATATGTGACTCAGGTTCCCATGGGATTTAAGCAGGTCACATAGTCCTATTAAAGAATGGGAAAGATCTTTCTATTTAATTTGCCATTACATTCAGCGCTAGTATCTTCCTTATTCATTATATAAGATGGTGATGTTACTGGTATCAAGATAACTCTTACAGGGATAACAGAAAAAAAAGCATATAAAACAGTGTCTTAAGCAAGTGGTGTCAGCAGAACTTCACAGCAGTATAACAGGAATCACACAAAATAAGCACGTAAAATAGTATCTTTGGGGAAGGTCTTGAGCACAAGCACCCTATCATTCCTCCCCCTCTAATGAATGGGGTCTAAAATCTTGGGGTAAGGGGCAAAGGAGTCTTCTTCTATAGCTAATTCCTGCTGAAATTGAACTTAGAGCCATCCCTGTCCCAAGAGGTCCCATTTGAGATGTCAATTCTTGGGGGGAGGAGCCAAGATGGTGGAGGAGAAAGACACACATATGCGAGCTCCAAACCCACAGCGCATAAATTACCTGTAAAGAAGAACTCCCAACAAATTCGGGAGCAGCAGAAGCCACAGAACAATGGAACAGATGAGATTTCTGTTCCAGAGAGACCCAAAAACAGACACCAAAAGTCTGTCGTGCAGCAGACCCAGAGCAGAGCCTAGCCCTGACTTGGCTGAGCAGCACTGAGAAGAGCAGATCTGAGCAGGCTTCAGGGACAGAATCTCCAGCGGCCACGCAGGTCTATCCACAGGTGCCAAAGGTTGGTGAAAGGGTCGCTTTGGCTGGTGGAGAGTGGAGTGGGGTGTCCTCATAACTCAGGCCCCCTGGGGAGGCAGCAGCAGGGGTGGTGGTGGACAGGGGCTCCCCAAGCAGACAAGAGCCCAGATTCATTGTTGAAGGTCTCCACATAAACCCTCTGAGGGAACTGAGCCCAGTGTGGCAGCCCTACCCCCACCTGAGCACCTAAACTTAATCTCACACTGAATAGCATCCCTACCCCCGCCCAAAGCCCTGAGTCTGGGAAGCAGCATTTGAATCTCAGACCCCAAGTGCTGGCTGGGAGAATCTGGAGGCCAGGTGGGGGTTGACAGGACACTCAGAAGTCAAGTCACTTGCTGGGAAAATGCCCAGAAAAGGGAAAAAAATGAGACCATAGAAGGCTACTTTATTGGTGAACAGGTATATCCTCCCTTCCTTTCTGATGAGGAAGAACAATGCTTACCATCAGGGAAAGACACAGAAGTCAAGCATCCCAAACATCCAGAATAAATATTCCATGGGCTCAGGACATGGAAGAGCTCAAAAAGGATTTTGAAAATCAAGTTAGATAGGTGGAGGAAAAACTGGGAAGAGAAATGAGAGAAATTTAAGAAAAGTATAAAAAGCAGGTCAACACCTTGCTAAAGGAGACCTAAAAAAATGCTGAAGAAAATAACACCTTGAAAAATAGTCTAACTCAATTGGCAAAAGAGGTTCAAAAAGCCAGTAAGGAGAAGAATGCTTTCAAAAGCAGAATTAGCCAAATGGAAAAGGAGGTTCAAAAGCTCACTGAAGAAAAGAGTTCTTTCACAATTAGAATGGAACAGATGGAGGCCAATGACTTTATGAGAAACCAAGAAATCACAAAACAAAACCAAAAGAATGAAAAAATGGAAGATAATGTGAAATATCTCATTGTAACCACAACTGACCTGGAAAATAGATCCAGGACAAACAATTTAAAAATTATGGGACTGCCTTAAAGCCATGATCAAAAAAAAGACCCTAGACATCATCTTTCATGAAATTATCAAGGAAAATGCCCTGAGATTCTAGAACCAGAGGGCAAAATAAGTATCCAAGAAATCCACAGATCACCGCCTGAAAGGGATCCAAAAAGAGAAACTGCTAGGAACATTGCGGCCAAATTCCAGAGTTCCCTGGTCAGGGAGAAAATATTGCAAGCAACTAGAAGGAAACAATTCAAGTATTGTGGAAACAAAATCAGGATAATGCAAGATTTAGCAGCTTCTACATTAAGGGATCAAAGGGCATGGAACATGATATTCCAGAAGTCAAAAGAACTAGGGCTAAAACCAAGAATCACCTGCTCAGCAATACTGAGTATAATACTTCAGGGAAAAAATGGTCTTTCAATGAAATCAAGGACTTTCAAGCATTCTTTATGAAAAGACCAGAGCTGAAAAGAAAATTTGGCTTTGAAACACAAAAATCAAGAGAAGCATGAAAAGGTAAACAGCAAAGAGAAGTCTTAAGGAACCTGCTGAAGTTGAACTGTTTACATTCCTACATGGAAAGACAATATTTGTAACTCTTCAAAGTTTTCAGTGTCTGGGTGGTTGGTGGGATTACATACACACACACACGCATGCGCACGCATGCACACACAGATGCAGAGTGAATGGAGTAGGATGGGATCATATCTTTAAAAAAATGAAATTAAGTGGTGAGAGAGAAATATATTTGGAGGAGAAAGGAAGAAATGGAATGGGGCAAATTATCTCTCATAAAAGAGGGAGGCAAAAGACTTTTTAGTGGAGGGAAAAAGAGGGAAGATGAGAGAAAAACATGAAGTTTACTCTCATCATACTTGACTCAAGGAAGGAACAAAATACACACTCATTTTGGTATGAAAACCTATCTTAGAATACAGGAAAGTGGGGGATAAGGGGATAAGCAGGGTGGGGGGGATGATGGAAGGGACGGCAATGGGAGGAGGGAGCAATGTGAAGTCAACACTCTTGGGGAGGGACAGGATTAAAGGAGAGAATAGAAGCAATGGGGGGGGCAGGATGGGATGGAGGGAAATACAGTTAGTCTTACACAACATGACTGTTATGGAAGTCATTTGCAAAACTACACAGATATGGCCTATATTGAATTGCTTGCCTTCCCAAAGGGAATGGGAGGGGAGGGAGGGATGAAGAGAAGTTGGAACTCAAAGTTATAGGAACAACTGTCGAGTGCTGTTCTTCCTACTAGGAAATAAGAAATACAGGTAATGGGGTACAGAAAGTTATCTGGCCCTACAGGACAAAAGAGAAGATGGCGACCTGGGAAGGGAGGGATGATAGAAGAGAGGGCAGATTGGTGATAGGGGCAATCAGAATGCTTGGTGTTTTGGGGTGGGGGGAGGGGACAAATGGGGAGAAAATTTGGAACCCAAAATTTTGTGAAAATGAATGTTAAAAGTTAAATAAATAAATTTAAAAACATTAAAAAAATTTAAAAAAAAGAGATGCCACTTCTTTAGCTGGCATTTCGAGCTAGGTCACCGCCAGTCCCAGGGTGACACATCGCAGTCATGTTCAGGAGGTGACATCCAGCTTAAGTACTCAAACATCTGCAGGTGGAGGGTACTAAGCCTACAGGAAACAAGTCTATCAAACTAGTTTAACAGACAAAAAGCCCCCCCAAAACCCAAGAAGACAATAAAAAGAACCTGGGTAGATAAAGTCAGCTGTGCTTCTACAATGCATAAACCCACTATGATAGCCTCATTCACGGTAGATTATATGAATTAAGTGTACAATTTGGTCATCATCTTTTCCTGAATAAGCAACAGTTATAGTATTATCTTTCCTGTGTGCTGTAATTTCTTCAGCCTTTGGAACATCGCACATCTCCCACTTAACCCACAATTTGGTTCCCAACTTTATTCTGTCAGTAGAACTCAACCCTTCCATTCCTCTGCTAGTTATTTTGGAAGGAGGGTCAGTTTTCACAAGGGTTTCGTTTTACAAGGAAAAAAATCACTAAAATTATTCTATCATTTAAAAGAACTGTGAATTCTTCCCCTAAATTTTGGAATGTTACAAAAATTTCTCCTTGATAATTGGAATCTATCACTTCACCCAAGAAATACATGTATTCCTCGAGTAAGTAATACAGATTTAGGCAATATACATCTAAAATGATTTTAAGGATCCGCATACATATTCGAATAAGATTTTTTAATTTCCTTTCCATCCAACCAAAAGTCCTTTAAATCATGTAAATCATACCCTGTTGAATCGGGTTTCCATGGAAACAGTGCTGGGACATCTGGCCTCACAGTCCAATACTCAATATTTGTGATTAAATGCTTTTGTTATTTTCTAATTGGCAGATTTGGGGGTCATCATTCTGGCTAGAGCTGTACTTCCTCCCAGTGTTGTATTATACAAATTGCATAAGGCAAGGAATATATTATCTTTCTAATGCTGATAGAAATTATTAGAATTTAACTTCCTTAACTGTTCTTTCAATAATTCTTTCATTTTTTCAATAAACTCAGACACATGTATAATATGGAATATGATATATATTTTCTATGCTGCTTAATACACACTTTTTTCATTTAATTACCTTTAAAATGTGACCTATTGTCACTTTGAATCTGCATTTGGTTTTCTTGTACAGACTTATGATATCTAGAGTTTTACAGGAATTTTTCTGTGTCACATTCTTATAGGGAAAAACCACGAGTACAACTGAATAGGTGTCAACACAGGTACATATAAATTTGGATTCTTTATCTTGGAGTAGGGGTTCAATATAATCTATTTGCCCTTGCTATCTCTCCAGTTACTACCTAAGGAACAGTTCATTCCTTTTCCAATCAACATATATAACATTCCTATGCTACTCATTTTAGCAATGAGTAAGAAATACTAATAACTCAGTCTTGTACTCACTGGTGTGTGACCTTGACCCCTAAATGGCCAGAGATTTGATGGACCAATTTTGCTAGTACAGGATCATCAGTTGATGTCAGAATAGGACAATATGTTGAGTAGCAATCTTTGCTAGTTGATCAGCATATGCATTGCACTCATATTCTGGCATGGTGAGGGCCACATGAGCATCTACATGAAAAACTAACAAATTAATAACCAAAGATATGTCCTACATGTCCCAAAATTCTTTGCCCCAGATTTGTTGCCCACGAATTTTCCAATTTTGATTTTTCCACGTGGGCATCCCTGCAACCAACACAGTAGCTACCACCGATAAATACATAATTATTTCCCATGAATCAGTGAATATATGAAACTGTCCTCCCTGCTTTGTTTTTTGTTTTGATAGCTTGATATACTGGCATAAGTTCAGCATATTGAATACTTCCATCTGTCCCAGTGCTTACCGAATCTGACTAGTACATGGGCTATAGGTTAATGCTTTCCAATGCCTTTTGTGGCCCCAAAATTTTGTTGTCCTGTCAGAAAACCGTTCATATCTCTTTTGTTCTTCAGTTAATCCATCATGTCTCTCTTTCCATTTTACATTCCCAAAAAGGGCTGTACCAACTGCTGCTTTGGTTCAGGGGATGTATCATTTCCCTCTGTATCTGTTTGCTATTGATTCATGTAAAGCAGAAATTCCACCCTTTGCTTGTTTTAGATCCATTTTGAATATATCATTTCTATTTAATTATGCTAGCCTGTTGTGTATATATGATTCTGTGAGAAGCTGGGCTGCTCACTACTCAGGTGATAATCAGTATTCCAGACGTTCATATTACCTCATGGTCCAGAGTCTTTTATTCAGTCCTTACCAAAATCAATATGCAGCTAACAACTCCTCTTCAATAGGGGTATATTGAACTCCAAATGAAGGGAATTGTCTAGACCAAAATCCTAAGGGTACATTTTGCCTTTGTTGTTTTGCTGTAAACTTCATTTGTCATTTATAAATTCACTGGGCCACTTTACATAGTTCATAATCTAGGGCCAATTGTACAGCAGCCTTGGTTTCTTCAGAAGCTTTGCTCTACTCAAGTCACCAACTAAATTGATTTCTTTTTCCTGGTAATTTTATGTAAGGGTTTCAAAATCTGTCCTAGATGTGGTATGTCATGTCACCAATATCCAAGTAATCCTATGAACTTATGGGCATCGTTTTTATCAGTGGGAATAGGAAAATCCTGAATGTTTTGTTGTGCTTGCAGAAGAATTCCTCACAGTTCCTTCTTCCATTTTATACCCCCAAATTGTACAGGTTGTGCTGGCCCTTGACTCTTTGAAGGGTTAATTTCTCACTCTCTATTTTTTATATGCTCAGTTGAAAGCATCAAACTCTTCTCAACTTCTTTTACATTTTTTTTCCCTGTGTCATAATATCATCTATGTAGTGGGTAAGGTTTGTACCAGGTAGCTCTAATTCATCCAAATGTTCAGCCACAATACTATGAGAAATAGTGGGGCTACGCAGATATCCTCATGGCAAGTGGGCAAAAATTTATTGTTGGTCCTGTTAAGAGAAAGCAAATAGGTTCCATTGTTTAGAATCTGTTGGGATAATACAGAAAATATTGGCTAAATCAATAACTGCCTACCAAGTCTCATTATATTTTAAATCCTTTTTATTAATATAACAGTGTCTGGAAGAAGAGACTACCTGGGAGGAGTCACCTTATTCCATTATCTATAACCCACTATCTCCTCCATGTCCCATCTGACTTTCTTGCTTACCAGACAAGATTATTCCATCCTGTGGTTATAGGGACTAACATTTCTGCCTCAACATATTCTTTTATAGTACTGGTAATATTTTCTTGCCCATCTGGCACATGATTCGGCTTTGAAGTAATTACTTCAGAAGGTTCAGGTAAAATTGTTGCGTCTATTCTTATTTTGCACACTAAAACTGGATTAATTCCTAATTGTCTTACTGCAAATTGATATTGCCCCCTGGTAAATTTAACTTCATACCTCTCAATATATCTATTCCAATGATATATTCAGTAATGGATATAATTGTCCATTATATACAGTATATTCTTTCTCATGTAATTGTCCAAATTTAATCATTGGTTTGACTTTTCTGGGTGACACTTCAATTTCTCCGAGTCCTGTGATGGTGATAGGAGTTCCATGTTTAAACTTATCTTGGTGTCCATATATTGTAGGCCTCTTTCTCAGTATCTATTAATGCCATAGTTACATTATTTTATCCATTTTTCCTATATGTGGTCAAATTGATATGGGGTCAGTAATCCCATCTGTGTATTTCTTTAATCTGATCTAGGGCTCAGCCAGTTTTCTAATCTCCCTGAAGTTGTGACAAACTTGGATATAAGATTTCAGGAAGATCTGCTGGGGCAGTTCATCACTTCTCTATGGCTTCGGGTATCAAGCCCCTTTTCTTGGCACATTTCATATAGTTCATTAGTTGAAATAATATTGATGCTTCCAAAATTTACCCCTGCTCTCAATAGAGTAGTAAATGATTCTTTTCTTTTCAGTCTCTTTTGACGTTGAATCCCCTGGTTATTTATTCTCTTCTCTAAAGAAAATTAATCTTTTCCCCAATTCTTTAAGTCACTTAATTGTGAAATTTTATCTAACACCTCCTAACAAGGGTGCCTTCTTTCCTCAGTTAGTAGAGTCAAAACTAGATGCTTATAAGCAGGAGGAGCTGTCTTTACTATTACATTCTTATGGGAAACCACTAAGGGGGTATCAGTATGCATCTGCATTTCTAATCATTAGGGAAGTCTTCATTACCTCCTCCATTAACTTTCTTATACAGTCACTAAGTGAATACCAGAATCTATCTCCACTAGACCACATAGATTCAGTAAGATACTGCTTACTGCATCCTTCTGCAGCCAAATCTAACAGAATAGTCATATTGTTACTTCCATATTGTTGCAATCTGTTACAGATTGTAATTTCTAAAAGGTTGTTGTACAAAAGGATTCTGAATAAAACTTATAAATTTTAAAAAATCCACTCCATCTATCGATACTGCTCTGGTCCCTTCATCAACATCCAAGACATTAAAATTCTCCCATCCTTCAGGTGAACCAACTCAAAAAATCTGTGACCTCTTGCTGAGTAAAATACTCAGTTATATTCTTAAACACTGATTTGTCCCCCCACCCTGGTTCTCCTGTTTCCACATTAATATTGGTTATGCCTCTGTCTGAGAAACTTCTCCCTCTAACATTGTTTCTTTTTCCAACTCTGACTTTGTTACAATTTTCTCCCTCACAGTCTCCTGACAGTCGCCACCATACATTTAGGCTGGATCTGTACAAAGGCTGTATGCATGTTTCTTTTGCCAGCTTTTCTCTTATTCTGAGCTGAATGAACATCTCTTTCTTTGACCACCTGAGACCCTCTGTATCAATGAGCACCCTAACATACACAGGGGTCCTGCTACCTTGGATTATTTGATCTGCTTCTCTGAAAGGAAAGGCAACTTTTGGGGGTTAATAACCACTTTAATCAAGTGCATAAATCATTCCATTAGTTCAGGGGAAAAATTCAGCACCCCGAACTTCAGAGAAAATACAAAGGATTCGAAGATCAACAGACATGGCTTCCACTGTCTGACCATAATCAATACATATATCACAATTCAATAGACAGGTCCAAATCTCTGACCACAGTTACTAATAATCAGAGCACTAAGGGTGAATATGAATATACCGGCATAGTTCTGAATTGCCAAGTATAACAGATTCTCCATGTAGAAAGCAGAAAATGAAAATATTTATTCAGACACCAGAAAGCCAAATTCCAATAACAGAAAGCCAAACCTGTCCTAGTAACTGAGATATGAATATTCATTAGCTCTGTAGGGACAAAGCCATTCCGAATCCTTCCCCCTTTCCAGCACTGGGGACTTTCCGCCATCCAATAAAACTCACAAACTTAGCAGTCTGTTTGCCTGTGTCTTCTCCTTCCTCTTTTCTAACTGCTCTAACCAACTTCATCCCACTTCTGCTCCATCATTCCTGTTCCACCCATTTAGAAAGCTCCTACTCCACAAGTGACTTAGGCTTCTATGTGATTTAAGCAGGTCACATGAGCCTATTAATGAATGGGAAAGATCTTCCCATTAAATTATCGATACAGGGTTACATTCTTATCTTTTGTGTCTTTATTCTGTTACTTCCTTCTTCTTTAATTTGAGTTTCCCCCATTTTCCTATGATTTATTTCGTTTTTTAATGATTTCTTTGAACTTTCTCTTCTCTCCCCCTCAAGATTCCTCATGATCCATCTTATCATTACATTGCACCCTATGTTCTTCCCACCTGTATTGGTCCTTCTTGAATTAGGTTTTTTCTACATTGGAGACTATATTCTTTTCATTTTATTTGATCATTACATTCATTGGTGAATCTTAAAGTTCTAGATATTTCTTTCCACAATTTAAATATGAATTTTAGATGAATCTATCTTCTCTGAAATATTTATGTGAAATCAGTAAACAAATACTGGTATGCAAGTCTGAGGTACCATGTAGAAATCTCATTTCATTTTGACCTTGGACATATAACTCAGTCATCTAGCACTTCAGTTTCCCTTTCTGTAAGATGAAGAGTTTGGAATAGCTATTCACAGATATTTCTTTTAGGTCTTGAACTATGGTTTTGTAATATCTTACTCTAGGTGTGTTATTTTTTTACATGTCTCCCGATTCCCAGATACTCTATTTATTTAGTCTTTTTTCTACATCACGACCTGGAATGAACTATTATTCCTTAAACTTATTAGGTCCAAAGGAAATTTTTCTTCTTTCTTTAAGCAGATATTAATAATTGTCTTTCTTCCATTTCTATGTTCTTAAAACAGTCTCAGCTTTGTTTTCTAATTATTTAATTTTAGAGGGCAGAATCAAGATAATGGAATGAGAGAGACTACTTACCTAAGTTTTTCGACAAAATCTTTCAGATACCACTAAAAATAGAAACTGGCCAGCTTTTGGAGAGGAAGACTCCAATAGGAGATAGACTGTGGCAAATTCACAACCCAGGATAGACCAAAGGGCAATGGAAAGGATCTTTTGATGGAATTGGAGGAGCTCACAGTTCACAGGCTACACCAGCGCATCTCTGCCGTGGCAGGGCTGAGTAGGAAGCCACAGGCGGTCTGAGGCAGTTCCTGCACTGCAAAATCTCGGGCATATCAGCCCAGGGTGGGAGACCAGCAGAACAGAGCAAGTTAGAGCCACAGAGACCCAGGTATCTGCAGAGGTTGCCCCTGAGACTATCAACCCACAGATTAAATGACTGTAAGTCATCTACTTCAACTTCCAGGAGTCAAAATGGTGCAGTGATTGGAAAATGCTTTCCCTTCACTTGTTGACCTTGAAAGAATCATAAAATATTCCCTCAGAAAAATCCTGGAACAGTGAGATCAGCAGAAGGGGCAAACAATCCCTTTCCACATGAGGCTAGGAAAATCACTAAAGAGGGCTGGTCTTCCAGTGACTGAAGAGGACCAGTGCAGGACTGGAGCTGTCCCAGACAGTCCCACCTCAGTTATCCAGGAGGAGATCCAGAGCCCCATGTGAGTGGAGCCCTACAACCACCAACACCAGGACTCCAGGCGTGTCTCAGCACTCCAAGGGATTCGAGAAGACACTAGAGCAGCTGGGATCAGCAACCACTGAGCTTACCTATGCTCTAGCTCAGCAGAAGAAACCTCCTGTGGCCAGCCCACCACTCCCACACACTTAGCAAGTTAGGTCCATGGCAAATTAGAGGAAACACAAAAAGACTTCACCTGGCTTCTGCTTTCTCACACCAGCTAACTCAGCACAAGATAAGCTGCAGAAATTTAGCTTCTAGCTGAAATAACCAGAGACCACAACACCAAAACTTCAAGTTCAAAGCACAAGTAATGTGAGACAGAGCCTCTCATGCCATACAAGCAGAGATCTACTTGATTAGCCAGGAAAAGGGTGGTTATCATCTTCATGATCAAGAAGCAAAGCAGGAAAGAAAAGATCATAGAATCTTTCTATAGTGACAAGGAACAAAACATGAATACCTAAAAGGTATTCCCATCTAAATTTAGATGGGACTATAATGTGGTCACAAGCACAAAGAGCACTCTTGAAAGAGCTGAAGAAGGAATTTAAAAGCCGTGTCAGAAACAGAGAAGAAAGACTTACCAATGATTTTAAAAGTAAGTAAAAAGAATTCACTGAAGAGAACAGCTCCATAAAAGGGAAAACTGGACAAATGGAAAAGGCAGCACAAAAGCTAACTGGGAAAACTGGACAAATGGAAAAGGAAATACCAAAAATTTAAGGAGAAAATAACTCCTTAAAAGGAATAATTGGACAGATGGAAAAGGAGATGCAAAAGTTAACTGAAGAAAACAATTTGATTATAATTAGAATTGGGTAAGTAGAAGCTAATGACTCTGTGAGACAACAAGAATCAGCCAAACAAAGCTAAGGAATTAAATGATAAAAGAAAATGTAAAACACCTAATTGGAAAAAAACAAACAAACAAACAAAACCAAATGACCTAGAAAATAGATCCAGGAGAGATAATCTAAGGAAATCTACCAGAAAGATATGATGAAAAAAAGTGTCTTCCACGGAATCTTCAAGGAAAACTGCCCAGAAGTCCTAGATCCAGGGAGTGAAATAGTCATTGAAAGAATCCACCATTCACCTCCAGAAAGGTATCCCAAATTATTTTTTTTTGTTTTTTTTTTTGACATTTTTTTTTTATTTAGCTTTTAACATTCATTTTCACAAAATTTTGGGTTACAAATTTTCTCCCCTTTTCTCCCCCCCCCCCAAACGCCAAGCATTCTAATTTCCCCTATGACCAATCTGCTCTCTCTTCTATCATCCCTCTCTGCCCTTGTCTCTGTCTTCTCTTTTGTCCTGTAGGGCCAGATAGCTTTCTATACCCCTTTACCTGTATTTCTTATTTCCTAGTGGTAAGAACATTACAGTTGATCCTAACACTTTGAGATCCCACTTCTTTAGCTCCCTCCCTCTCCACCCCTTCCCTTTGGAAGGCAAGCAATTCAATATAGGCCAAATCTGTGTAGTTTTGCAAATGACTTCCATAATAGTTGTGTTGTATAGGACTAACTATATTTCCCTCCATCCTATCCTGTCCCCCATTACTTCTATTCTCTTTTGATCCTATCCCTCCCCATGAGTGTTGACCTCAAATTGCACTCTCCTCCCCATGCCCTCCCTTCTATCATCCCCCCCCACTCTGCTTATACCCTTATCCTCCACTTTCCTGTGTTGTAAGATAGGTTTTCATGCCAAAATGAGTAGGCATTTTATTCTTTCCTTTAGTGGAATGTGATGAGAGTAGACTTCATGTTTTTCTCTCACCTCCCCTCTTTATCCCTCCACTAATGAATCTTTTGCTTGCCTCTTTTATGAGAGATAATTTGCCCCATTCAATTCTCCCTTTCTCCTCCCAATATCTTTCTCTCTCACTGCTTGATTTCATTTTTTTTAAGATATGATCCCATCCTCTTCAATTCACTCTGTGCACTCTGTCTCTATGTGTGTGTGCGTGTGTGCATGTGTGTGTGTGTAATCCCACCCACTACCCAGATACTGAAATGTTTCAAGAGTTACAAATATTGTCTTTCCATGTAGGAATGTAAACAGTTCAACTTTAGTAAGTCCCTTATGACTTCTCTTTGCTGTTCACCTTTTCATGGTTCTCTTCATTCTTGTGTTTAGAAGTCAAATTTTCTTTTCAGCTCTGGTCTTTTCATCAAGAATGCTTGAAAATCCTCTATTTCATTGAAAGACCAATTTTTCCCCTGAAGTATTATACTCAGTTTTGCTGGGTAGGTGATTCTTGGTTTTAGTCCTAGTTCCTTTGACTTCTGGAATATCCTATTCCATGACCTTCGATCCCTTAATGTAGAAGCTGCTAGATCTTGTGTTATCCTGATTGTATTTCCACAATACTTGAATTGTTTCTTTCTAGCTGCTTGCAATATTTTCTCTTTCACCTGGGAGTTCTGGAATTTGGCCACAATGTTCCTAGGAGTTTCTCTTTTTGGATCTCTTTCATGCGGTGTTCTGTGGATTCCTTGAATATTTATTTTGCCCTCTGGTTCTAGAATCTCAGGGCAGTTTTCCTTGATAATTTCATGAAAGATGATGTCTAGGCTCTTCTTTTGATCATGGCTTTCAGGTAGTCCCATAATTTTTAAATTGTCTCTCCTGGATCTATTTTCAAGGTCAGTTGTTTCTCCAATGAGATATTTCACATTATCTTCCATTTTTCCATTCCTCTGGCTTTGTTCTGTGATTTCTTGCTTTCTCATACAGTCCTTAGCCTCCATCTGTGCCATTCTAATTTTGAAAGAACTATTTTCTTCAGTGAGCTTTTGAATCTCCTTTTCCATTTGGCTAATTCTGCTTTTGAAAGCATTCTTCTCCCCATTGGCTTTTTGAACCTCTTTTGCCAATTGAGTTAGGCTAGTTTTCAAGGTGTTATTTTCTTCAACATTTTTTTGAGTCTCCTTTAGCAGGGAGCTGATTTGCTGTTCATGCTTTGACTTCATGTCTCTCATTTTTCTTCCCAGCTTTTCCTCCACCTCTCTAACTTGATTTTCAAAATTCTTTTTGAGCTCTTCCATGGCCTGAGCCCATTGAGTGGGCTGAGACACAGAAGCCTTGATTTCTGTGTCTTTGCCTGATGGTAAGCATTGTTCTTCCTCATCAGAAAGGAAGGGAGAAAATGCCTGTTCACCAAGAAAGTAACCTTCTATAGTCTTATTTCTTTTCCCTTTTCTGGGCATTTTCCCAGCCAGTGACTTGACCTCTGAATATTCTCCTCACACCCACCTCACCTCCTGAGCCTCCCAGTCAGGCTTGGGGTCTGAGATTCAAATGCTGCTTCCAGCCTCAGGGCTTTGGGTGGGGGCAGGGCTGCTATTCAGTGTGAGATTAAATTCAGATGCTCAGGTGAGGGCAGGGCTGCCTCTCAGGCTCAGTTCCCTCAGGGAGTTTATGCACAGACCTTCAACAATGGATCCAGGCTCCTGCCTGCTTGGGGAGCCCTGGTCTGCCGCTGCCCCTCAGCTTCTGTCGCCCGAGGGGGCCCGAGCCATGGGGGCACCCCACTCCCCCCTCGACCCGCCAAAGGGACTCTCTCACCGACCCCCGTCACCTGTGGGTGGAGGTACTTGTGCGGCCGCTGGAGATCCCGTCCCTGAAGCCCGCTCGGATCTGTTCCTCTCGGTGCCGCGGCCACAGCAGGGCTGTACTCAGCTCCCAGTCCCGGCGCCCAGTCTGCAGCACAAAGGACCTTTTACGAGAGGTTTGCAGGTCTCTCCGGAACAGAAATCTCCCTCGCTCCAATGTTCTGTGGCCTCTGGGTGCAGAATTCGCCGTGAGTTACTTCTTTGTAGTTGTTCTATGGGTTGTGGGTTCGGAGCTATGTGTATGTGCGTCTTTCTACTACGCCATCTTGGCTCCGCCCAAGGTATCCCAAATTAAAAACACCAAGGAATATCATGGCCAAATTCCAAGACTTTCAAGTGAAGAAGAAAATACTACAGGCAACCAGAAAGAAACCATTTCATATCCAGGAGCTACAGTCAGGATCACACAGGACCTTGCAGCTTCCACATTAAAAGATCCATGAAATTGAACTATTATGTTATGTAAAGCAAAGGACTTGGGACTATAATCAAGGATCAATTACCCAGCAACAGTGAGCATAATATTTGAGGCAAGAAGATGGACATTCAATGAAATAAGTGTTTTCCAGTCTTTCCTGATGTAAAGGCCACAATTCAAAAGAAAATTTGATCTTCAAAGGCAGGTCTCAAGAGAGGCATAAAAAGATTAACACGACACAAGACAAACTTGTTAGTCAAGATAGGGAAAATGTTTAAATCCCTATAAGGGCAGATGATACTTGTTAATCTTGAGAAATGCATATTTATTATGAAATGTAAACGGGATATTCATGATAGAGGGAGTGGGTATAAATTAAATGAAGTGATGATAACAAACGTGATGTAAGGGTGCAAAGGAATTGTAATGGATGAAGTTCAAAGAAGGAGGCAAAAAAAAAATAAATTCCATCACAGGAAGAGGCACAAAAACATATTACAGCAGAAGGAAAGAGGGAAGAGAGAAGAGCATTGCTTGATATTGTTTGACATTTACTTTAATCTGATTTGTTTCAAGAAGGGAACAACAAACTTTATTAAATATATAAATCTAACTAGCTCTATAGGCAGTAGGAGGGAAATGGGGAAAGAAAAGGGAAGGGAGACTAAAAGGGAGGGAAGAAGTAGTAAGGCTAAAGGGGAATAAAATAAGGGGAGCTGAAAGAAGGAAGGGAAGACTGCGGGAAGTGGTGGTCAAAAATTAAAACACTATTGTGAAGGGGAAGGGAGAAAGCACAAACTGGGGGAAAGAGGATAGAGGTAAAGACACAAATAGTAATCATATGATAGTAATCATAACTGTGAAGGTGAATGGAATGATTTCTCCCATAAAACAGAGACAAATAGCAGAATGGAATAAAAACCATAATCCAACAATATGTAGTTTACAAGAAACACATTTGAATCAGGGGAATACACATAGGGAAAAGGGAAAAGCTTGGAGCAGAATACACTGTGCTTCATCTGATGCAAAAGAAGCAGAGGTAACAATGCTAATCTCAGAAGAAGCAAAAGCAGAAATAAATCTAATCAAAAGAGATAAAGAAGGAAACTATATTCTGCTAAAATTCACTGTAGACAAGGAAACAACATCATTTCTAAACATATATTTTCCAAGTTGTATAGCATACAAATTCCTAGAAAAGGCATTAAGGAAGTTACAGGAATAAATAGAGAGCAAAACTATACTAGTGGAGGACCTCAAACTCCCCATCTCTCAACTTGATAAATATAACCTCAAAATAAACAAGAAAGTAGATAAGGAGGTGAATAAAGCTCTAGATAAGGTAGATAGCATAGAACTCTGATGAATATTGAATGGAGATTCAAAGGAATATACACTTTTCTCAGCAGTACATGGCAAATAAAGAAAAACTGACCATGAACTAGGGCATAAAAATCTCACAGTCCAGTTCAAAAAGGCAGAGAGAGTCATTGCATCCTTATCAGATCATGGTGCAATAAAATTATATGTAATCAAAGGGCATGGAAATATACACCAAAAATTAATTTGAAAATAAACAATCTAACCCCAAAGAATGAGTGGGTTAAACAGCAAATTATTGAAACAATCAACAAATTCAGTCAACAGAATGACAATAATGAGAAAACCTACTAAATCTTGTGTGATACTGAAAAAGCAGTTCTTACGGGAAGTCCTATAACTTTGAATGACTACATGAAGAAAATAGAGAAAGGGAAGATCAATAAATTGGGCATGCAGCTGAAAAAGCTAGAAAAAGAACAAATTGAAAATCCTCAAGTATATACCCAATATGAAATACTGTAAACCAATGGAGACATTAATAAAATTGAAATTAAGAAAACTATTAAACAAATAAAAAATTAAGAGTTGGTTTTATGAAAAAAAAACAATAAGATTGATGAACCTTTGGTCAATTTGATTTAGAAAAAGAAAGAATCAAACCAAATTACCAATATCAAAAATGAAAAATGTGAACTTACTTAAAATGAGGAGGAAATTAAAATAATAATTAGAAATTACTTTGCTCAACTCCATGTCCATAAATTGGACACGTTACATGAGATGGATTATTATGTTAAAAAATATAAATTACCCAGAATAACCAAACATCAAGTTCAATACTAAAATAATACGATCTCAGAAGAAGAAATTGAACAAGCCATCAATGAACTCCCTAGGAAATATTCTCCAGAGCCAGATGGATTTACAAGTGAATTCTATCAAACATTTAGAGAACAGTTAATTTCAATTCTATATAGACTATTTGGGAAAAGTGGGGAAAAAGAAGTCCTCTCAAACTCTTTTCATGATACAAACATAGTTTTTACACCTAAACCAGGAGGAACTAATAAAGAGAAAGAAAATTATAGACCAATTTCCCTAATGAATACAGATGCAAAAATTTTAAATAAAATTCATGCAAAAAGAATACAGTAACTTATCACGAAAATATTACATTATGATCAGTTAGGATTTATACCAGGAATGCAGGGCAGGTTCAATATTAGGAAAATTTTCACACACCTCCCTTACCTTATCCCCATCTTCTCTCTTTCCTTGAAGGGCAAGATAAATTTTTATACCCCATTATGTGTATTTCTTATTACTTAGTTGCATGAAAAACAATTTTTAACATTCGTTTTTAAAACTTTGAGTTCGAACTTCTCTCCCTCCCTATCCCTTTGCCCATTCCCACTGAGAAGGCAAGCAATTCAATACAGGCTCTATATGTATAGTTATACAAAAGACTTCCATAAAACTCATGTTGTGAAAGATCAGCTATATTTCACTTGATCCTGTCCTGCCCTCAATTTATTCTATTCTCTCTTTTGACCTCTTCCCTCCCCAAAATGTTTACGTCTAATTGCTCCCTGTGCCAATTTACCCTCCCTTTTATCCTACTCCCACACCTCACTTATCCCCTTCTCCCCTGCTTTCCATTAGAGTAACATAGATTTTCATACCAAATTGAGCGTTTGTTGTTCTATCCTTAAGTCAAATGTGATGAGAGTAAGCTCCACTTTTCCCCTCTCACCTCCTCTTTTATGAGAGAAAATTTGTGCCATTCCATTTCTCCCTTTCTCCTCCCAATATATTCCTCTCTCATGCCTTAATTTTCTTTTTGTAGATATCAGCCCTTCCTATTCAACTCACCCTGTACTCTCTCTCTCTCCATATATATATATATATATATATATATATATATATATATATATATATATATATATATATACACACACACACACACATACACGCATATACATATATACACACACATATATACATATGTGTACAAATACATATGTATATATACAGAGTGTATATAAATGTATATATACATGTATGTATATATATCCATATATCCATATTATATATATATACAGATACACGTATGTATGCATATGTATATATATGCATATGTGTGTATGTATATTTATATATAATCTCTCCAGTGACCCAAATATGAGAAAAGTTTCAAGAGTTACAAACATTGTCTATCTTTTCATGTAGGAATATAAGCAGTTCAGCTTTAGTAAGTCCCTTATGATTTCTCTTTCCTGCTTACCTTTTCATGCTTCTCTTTATTCTTATGTTTGAAAATCAAATTTTCTTTTTAGCTCTGGTCTTTTAATCAAGAATGCCTGAAAGTCCTCTATTTCATTGAGTGACCATTTTTCCCCCTGAATATTATATTCCCTTTTGCTGGTCACATGATTCTTGGTTTTAATACTAGTTCCCTTGAATTCTGGAAAATCATATTACAAGCCCTTTGATGCCTTAATGTAGAACTTGATAGATCTTGTGTTGTCCTGACTGCATTTCCACAATACTCGAATTTTTTTTTTCTTTCTGGCTTCTTACAATATTTTCTCTTTGTCCTTGGAATTCTGGAATTTGACTGTACTATCCCTCAGAGTTTTGCTTTTCAGATCTCTCTTTAGAGGTGATTGGTGAATTCTTTGTATTTAAATTTTACCCTCTGGTTCTCTAATATCAGAGAAATTTTCCTTGATAATTTCATAAAAGATGATGTCTAGCCTCTCTTTTTGATCCTGACTTTCTGCTAGTACCATAATTTTTAAGTTGTCTCTCTTGGATCAGTTTTCCAGGTCAGTTGTTTTTCCAGTGAGATACTTCACAATTTCTTCTACTTTTCACTTCTTGGTTTTCTTTTGTAATTCCTTAGTTTCCCATGAAGTCATCAGCTTCCATCTTCTCCAATCTAATTTTCAAAGAATTATTTTCTTCAGTGAGCATTTGAACCTCCTTTACATTTTGGCTAATTTTACTGTGCATAGTCCATTCTCACAGTTTAAAATAGTCACCTTCATACTTCGTGAAAGGCCCCCTAGAAGTTTTTCAAGGAGATTGCACCCAACAAAATGTGGGTATTACTCTCCTTTTAACATCTCCCAGCTGCAAGCATATTTGTTGCATTTCATTCTCAATATGTGATTAGACCACATCCTTTTATGGAAATAGTAATCATGGATATTTTTTTTTAAATCAATTGATGGGAAAAATGTGACAACCATTGAAGTCCTATAAGCAGTTTTCCATTAGTTTTTGGTAATTTTGGTTCTTAAAAATATAATAATGTTTCATTATATGTTGTGGGAGGTAAATATTGTTGTTAAAGAGAAATACTTTCAGAAAACTGAGATAAAATCAAAGCTTTGTATAATATCCCAAATGCTATTCAAGTATGTTTTACTCTGATTTTTAATTCAAGGGCAAGCTTAGTATCCATAATTTCACTGAAGATCATTTCAAAAATGAAATTCACACTTTATGGATATCTTCTAACTGTATGTCCCCACACTCTAATTGGAGAGTACAGAACACTTCCCAGCATCTCCACTTATGGAGGAAGTCCAACTCAGCTATTTTTTCATTTTCAACCTGGCTGCACAAGTCTTATCTCCTATATCATGTCCAAGTTTTGTCTTCTTTCAGTAGAATCCAATGTATATTGCTCAATTCCTTGTTAAAATAACTTTTTAATTTTTTTTTAAGTTTTGAGTTCAAAATACCCTCTACCCTCTCTGAGACAGAAAACAATATTATATAGTTTATACATATTAAGTCAGGTAATACACTTCCATATTAGATATTTGATATGACTTGAACAGAAAGAGAGAAAAAAAGGAAGAAAGAGAGGATGAAAGGAAGAAAGGAAGGAAGGAAGGAAGGAAGGAAGGAAGGAAGGAAGGAAGGAAGGAAGGAAGGAAGGAAGGAAGGAAGGAAGGAAAACAGTATACAGCAGTATGCATTCAGATTAATCAATTCTTTCTCTGGAAGTAGACATGTTTCATCATGAGTCTTTTGGGATTGTATTGAATCATTCTACTGCTGAGAATAGCTAAGTCATTCAGTTATTCCTTGTAAAATATTGCTGTTACTCTGTAGAATACTGTCGCAGTTCTGCTCACTTTACTTTGCATCACTTCATATAAGTATTTCTATATTTTTTGCAATCGTACTGTTTGTTGTTTCTTATACCACAATAATGTTCCAACAAAATCACATAACACAACTTGTTTATCCATGCCCCAATTGATGGGCATCCCTTCAATATTCATTTCTTAGCTACCACACAAAGATTCTATAAATATTTTTGTACAAATAATTCTTCTCCCCTTTTCAAAATATCTTTGGAATATAGACCTAGCTGGATGAAAAGGTATGAACAGATTTACAGCCCTTTGGGCATAGTTCCTAATTGTTTTACAACTCCATCAGCAAAGCATTTGGCTCCCAGTTATGCTACATCCCTCCCACCATTTATCATTTTCCTTTTTTGTCATTTTAGCCAACCTGATAAACATGAGGTGGTACCCCAGAGATGTTTTAACTTGCATTTCTGTAATCAGCAGTGACTTGGAGCATTTTTTATATGACTGTAGATAGCTTTGATTTTTTTTCTTCAAAAACTTCCATATTGGAATATAAACAGTTTAGCCTTATCAGATGCCTTATTTTTTAATCTTTTGAAGTTTTTTAACCTTCTTATGTTTCCCTTTAGTCTTTTATTTGAAAGTCATTTTTTTAATTCAGCTCTGGTCTTTTAATTATGAATGCTTCAAAGTCCTCTATTTCATTTATATCTTTTTTTTTTCTTTCTTTACCCCCTGAAGGAATATGCACCGTTTTGCGGTGTAGATAATTCTTGGTTGAATTGCTCCTCACTCTTTTGTCTTCTGCAATATCAAATTCCAAGCTCTTCAGTTCTTTAAAGTGCAAGTTGCCAAATTCCACGTAAACCTTACTGTAGCTCTACAGTATTCGAATAACTAGTTTTTGGCTTCTTATACTACATTGTCTTTGACCTGGGATATCTGGAGTTTATATTTTGGGGTCTCACATGTTGGTGAATGCTGTTGATTTCTATTTTGCCCTCTACTTTTCGGGTATCATGATAGATTAGCTTAATAATTTCTTGAATGGTGTCTAGACTTTTTCTTTCTTTTGTTTTATCACAGCTTTCAGGTATTCCAATAATTCTGAAGTTATCTCTACTGGATCTATTTTCAAGGTCACTTGTTTCTCCAAAGAGAAATTTCACATTTTCCCCTTCTTTTTTTTTAAAAAAAACATCTTGCCTTTATGTCAAATAGAGTCATTAGCTTCTACTTGTTCAGCTCTAATTGTAAGGGATTATTTTCTTTAGTAAGCTTTAGTACCTCCTTTCCTATTTTGGCCAATCCTATTTTTAAGGAGTTTTCAGTGATTTTTTGCATGTCTTTTGCGATGCTATTTACTTTTTTCATAATTCTTTTGCATTACTCTCCTTTCTTTCCCTAAAGTCTTTCTACTTTTCTAATTTGCTTTTATCCTTTTATCCTTTCTAAACTCTTCCAGGAGCTCTTTTGGGGCCTGAGACCAAGTTAAATTTTTCTTTGAAGTTTCACATATTGCTATTTTGGCACTGTTGTTTTCTTCTAAGTTTGTGCCTTGGTCTTCCCTTGCACCACAGTAACTTTCTGTAGTCAAATTAATTTTTTCATGTGTTGCTAATTTTGCTGCCAAGTTTTTGATTTGATATTATTATGTGAAATTTGGGCTCTCCTCTGATGCTCAGGGTCTTCTTTCTGGCTTTCGCTGGGCCTGTGGGCCTTCCTGCTGGCTTACACTGGAGGGGGACCTCCATCCTGGTTTGTACTGGTAGCCTCCCAAAGGGGGTGGTCTCACTGCTGGGTGACCTCTAAGGGTAGGGCCTCAATACTACTCAGCAGAGAGAGTAAAGTATTGCTGGTAGCCTGTGCTGGGGCTGGAGCTGTTTGGACAGGGTCCTGCTGTGATACACAGACTATTGACTTTCCTTGAAGGCTGCTAGCTTATAGAAAGATGAGACCTTGATGGTAGGCTGCCCCAGGGCTCAGAACCTCATTGCGTGTCCCTCTTGCTGAGCTGATCAGGTGTTTCTCTGTTTCAACATCAGTTCTTAAGTGGTTTTCAAGTTGTTTAGAGGGCAAATTGGGAGGGCTTCAGGTGGTTCCTGCATCACTCTACCATCTTGACACTGGAAGTTTCAAAATTCAAGTTTCTTATAGGAAAAGCCTAGAGTTCTTCCTTCCTTCCTTCCTTCCTTCCTTCCTTCCTTCCTTCCTTCCTTCCTTCCTTCCTTCCTTCCTTCCCTCCTTCCTTCCTTTCTTTTTTCTTTCTTTATCTCACTCTCTTTCTTCCTTATTAATTAGTATTATCAGAAGTTACCATAGTGCCTGGCATATAGAAAGCACTTAAGAAATAGTATATTTTTATTTAAATCCATTATTTATTTAGTTTAAGCATTGTTTTCTTTTTGAAATTTATGTTTCAAATTATCTCACCCCCCTAATCCTCCAACACCTACTGAGAAGGCAAGCAATATGATATCATTTATCCATATGAAATCATTTAAAGCATATTTCTGTATTAGCCAATTTTGTTAAAGCAAGAAAAATTTTAAAAAAACGAAGTGACAAAATTATGTTTCAATTTGCATTCAGAGTTCATCACTTCTCTTTCTGGAGGAGAATAGCATTATTTTTCACCATGAGTCCTTTGGACTTGTCTTGGGTCCATACATTGATCACAGTAGACAAATTTTTAACAATTACTAATTACATGGAATGCTATTGTGCTATAAGAAGTGATTAACAGGAAGGCTTCAGAGAGTCCTAGAAAGGCTTATGTGAACTGATGCTGAGTGAAAGGAGCAGAACCAGGAGAACTTTGCACGCAGCAACAACCACAGTGTGGGAGGTATTTTTCTGGTAGACTTAGTACTTCATTGCAGTGCAAGGACTGGAAAATTTCCTAATGGTCTCTTGAGGCAAAACACCTTCCACATCTAGAGAAAGAAATATGGAATTGGATCTCAGAATGAAATTATGTTTTGTTTTGTTTTGTGGTTTCTCCCATTCATTTTTATTCTTCTATAGTTGAATAAGTTGGAAATGTATTTTGAAAGAATGTTATGTGTAGAACCAATATAAGATTCCATTCTGTCTCAGGGAGGGAGTTGTGAGGGAGGGAGGGAGAAGTAGAAGGGAGGAAAAAATCTAAGATATATAGAACACTGAAAGGAATTAAAATAATTTAATAAAAAGAGAACAAAAAAATTGATCATTATTGCATTTTTATTTACCTTGTTCAATTATCTCCCAGTTCTTCTCACTTTACTTTCCCTTTTCTCATAGATTTTGCCATATTTTTCTGAAACTACCTTCTTTTTCATTTCTTATAAAATAATTGTACTTAACCACAACCATATGCTGTTACTTGTTCAGCCATTCCCCAATTGATAAGCATCACCTCCATTTCCAATTCTTTACTGATAGAAAATAGTTGTAATTAATATTTTATACATAGAGGACATTTTACGTTTTTTCTTTATTCTCTTTGTGGAATAAATCAAATAGTGTCATTGCTCAGGCAAAGACTCTGCACAGTTTTATATCCCTTTGGGCACCGTTTCATATTTTTCTGAATAATAATTGGACCACTTCACAACCCTATCAGCGATGCATTACTGTGCCTATTTTCCATTCGAACAAAATTGCCTGCCAGTTGTACCTTCTATATATATAAAGTCGTTTTAAGTTTTCTGATAATGATAATGTTCTTAGAAATTATATGTATCATCTTCCCATATAAGAATGTAAGCAGTTTAAATTTATTGAGTTCCTTATGATTATTCTTTTGTGTTTGCCATTTTAGGTTCCTCTGAAGTCTTGTGTTTGAATGACAGTTTTTTAAATTGAACTTTGGATTTTTCATCAAGAATACTTGAAATTTTTTTGTCTGTGTTTAATGTTTTGGTTTGTTATACGATTTGTCCCATATATTTTAGTTCTTCTACATAGTATGACTATAGTGAAAATGTATTCAATAGGAATGTATGTGTAGATCCTATATAGAATTGTATGCCATCTAGGGGAAGGAGAGGGTGGTGGGGTGAAAGTGGGGGGGGGGGAAATCTAAGTTTTATGGTAGTGATTAGAGAATACTAGACATAAGTAAAATTAATATAAACAAAGCATGCATGAAAGTTCTCTATTTCATTAAATGTCCATTTATAACATTGAAGGATTAGACTGTACTCGGTTTCACTGTGTAACTTATTGTTGGTTTTGATTCTTGTTATTTTGCCTTCTGGAATATCATACCTTAAGCCTTCTCAACCTTTATTGTGTAAGGTGCTAACTCTTATGTGCTCTCAGCTGTGGCTTTCCAATATTTGACTTTTTTTTTTTCTTACAGCTTGCAATATTGTCTTCTTGAAAGGAAAGTTCTGGAATTTGGCTATAATATTCCAGGAAGTTTTCCTTTAGGGATGTCTCTAAAGAGTTGATTAGTGGATCATTTCAAATTCTTTTTACCCTCCAGAACAAAGTATCAGAGAAATTTTCCTGTATATTTTCCAGAAATATTAGGTCTAGGCACATTTGTTTTATAGTGGGATTTGAGTAGTTCAGTATTTCTTAACCTATATCTCCTCAATCTGTTTTCCAGGTCCTTGTTTTCCTATGAGGTATTTCACATTTTCATCTATTTTTCGTTATTTCTACTTCATTTTATTGTTACTTGATATTACATGGAGTTATTAGCTCCCGCTTGCCCAATTCTAATGTTTTCAGTGAATTTTTCTACATCATTTTTCATTTGTCTTATTCTGCTTTTAATCCAGATTTTTAAATGTGTTTTGAGTTTTCAACAATCACTTTCATATGTTTTAAATTTTCTCCCCTACCTACCTGAGAGCATGCAACCTTCCATGGGTTCTACACAAACATTCTTATTAAACACATTTTCACATTAGCCATATTGCAAAGAAGAATTTAAACAAATGGGAGAAAACATATGAAAAATCAAAAGAAAACAAAACAAAGCACAAGATAAAATAATCTGCTTCATTCTGTGTTCAGGTTTTATAGTTCTTTCTCTGGATGTAGATCACATTTTGCCTCAAGTTCTTTGGGAATGCTTTGCTGCAATGGATGGCTAAGTCTATCAGAAACAGTCCTTGCACACTATGATTGTTATTGTGTATAATGTTCTTCTGATTCTGCTCATTTCACTCAGCATCAGTTCTTGAAAGTCTTTCAAAGTTTTCAACATTTTTCAGAAAATGTTCTTCATTTCATATAGCACAATAGCATTCCATTACATTCATATGCCACAACTTGCTCAGCCATTTACCATTTGATGGGCATTCCCTTAATTTCTATTTCTTGGCTACCACAAAAAGAACCCCTATAAATATTTTTGCTCATGTGGGTCCTTTTCACATTTTTATGATCTATTTGGGATACAGCCCTAGAAACAGTGTGATCGTACTTTGATGTTGAAGAAGACCATGCCATCAGAGAAATGATGACATGACTTGCACTTGACTTTTTTTTTGAGTGAGAGAGGCCTGTGCAGATCACCAGCCTCACTTCTCCTCCAGAGCCATCTGAATCCTGTGACTAGATATTCATCAGGTTGACTGGAGGTGACCCAGGATGAGGCAATTGGGGTTAAGTGACTTACCTAAGGTCACACAGCTATTGAGTGTCAAGTGTCTGAGGTGAGATTTGAACTCAGGTCTTCCTGACTCCCTCACTGGTGCTCTATCCACTGCCCTTCCTAGAAATAATATTGCTCAGTCAAAGGTATGCACGTTTTTAGTCTTTTGGGCATAATTCCAAATTTCTTTCTAGAATGGCTGCACCACAGCTCCACCAAAAATGAATTAGTGTTTCAACTCTCTCACAGCTTCTCCAACATTTATCATCTTCCTGTTTTGTCATGTTAGCCATTCTGATAGGTACAATGTGGTATCTTGGAGTTATTTTAATTTGCACCTCTCTAAGCAATAGTGATTCAGAGTATTTTTAATATGACTACAGATAGCTTTAATTTTTTGCTCTGAAAACCACCTGTTCATATCCTTTGACCATTTATCAACTGGAGAATGATGTGTGTCCTTGTAAATTTGACTCAGTTTCCTAAATATTTTAGATATGAGGCTTTTATCACAGATACTAGTTGTAAAAAATTCTTTCCCAGTTTTCTTCTTCCATCCTAATCTTATTTGCATTGGTTTTCTTTGTGAAAAACTTTCCAGTTTAACGTAATCAAAGTTAGCCATTTTGCATTTTATAATATTCTCTGTCTCATATTTGGTCTTATTGTCTTATCCACTATGAGTGGGAAAGCTGTGTTCCAAAGTTCAGATTATTTTTGTAATGCTAATTTCAGAGATAATTCTAGAGGTCTGTAAGTTTTCCCCACTTTCATGTTGGTGTGATTCAGAGAGAAGTGTGGTCACTGCTTTCTTCTTCTGCATTCTGGTCTTTATCCAGGAGGGGATCATTCTCCCCAGCAGCAGTAAGCGCTAATTCTTTCTAGGTGCTAGGATTTTGACCAGATACCTTGCCCTTTTGCAGCCACAATCACTAATGCTCCTCTTGACCTTGGAACTCAGACCGGTGCCTCTGTTTTTCCTGACTAACTACAAGTGTTCTTCTTCATCCTGGAACTGTGATCCAGAACTGCAGGTCAATAATAGAATGCTCAATCAGCACTAGCTATACCCAGTGCTAGCAAAAAGTAGCCTGTAATCTTTTCTTAACTAGTTGCCCAACCCCCTTAACATCTCCTGGGAGCTTCTACACTTTTTGCTTCTATTGCAGCTACCTTGAGGACTTACTGCTGGTGCTATTGCTGCACCTCAGACAGGACCCTATCCTGACATCACAGACTTTTCCTGTCAACTTCCTAAGTTGTCTTTAGACTAGAAAAAATATCTCATTCGGATCTTTTGTCCACTATGTCACTTCAAAATTTGATTTGAAGTATTATTTTCAAATTCTTTTATAGGTGGGAATATTAAGAGAATACAGCTTAATTGCTGCAACTAATTCACCTTCTTAGCTCAATTGTTAACTTGATTTTATCTTCAAGACCTGTTGAACAAAGAAATATATGTTGACTCCATAATTTAATCATGTATGAGGATTCCTTGTATTCCATCTTTGCTGAGGCAGGATATCCTTTATATGTAATTTAGCCCATAAATATTTGTGTGTTATCTAAGCGATATTGTTTAAGTGGTTTTCCCAGTTACCTTTTCTACTAATGTAGGATTTAAAACCAGGTTTCTGTGACATGAAAGGTGTGCAGAAAAATATAATAGATACTATGCTACACAAAATTAGGAAGATCTGAGTTAAAATAACAATTAAGCTGTATGTACATGAGGATATCTTTTAAAATTTCTCGATTTAATTCCTTCAGGTATAAAATAAAGAGGGTTGAATTATTTACCCTCTCAGATCCGTTCCAACTTTGGATCTATAATTCCACATTGAAACTGTCAAAAAATACTTCTTTTGGACTAACTCACTAAGCCACCTATAAACTTTATGTCGCAATCTTTGCAATGTATTTTTTTACATTCACTTTACTTTCCATTATCGATGGTTAGACATTTATCTTTCACATCAACCTGATTTTCTTTGGGGATATTTAACATACATTTTTTTCTACTTGGTATAATATTGTCTATGAATAAGAATATTTGGAGAAACTTGCTTTCTGTAGAGAATTCTCTCTGTCTCTGTCTCTGTCTGTCTCTCTGTCTCTCTGTCTCTCTGTCTCTCTGTCTCTCTGTCTCTCTGTCTCTCTCTCTCTCTCTCTCTCTCTCTCTCTCTCTCTCTCTCTCTCTCTCTCTCTCTCTCTCTCTCTCTCTCTCCTTCTGCCTCTTAACCACCTCCTCCTGTCCCCAAGGAAGTTGAATCACACTGGATGGTATTTTGCAGATTCACTTTTAATATATTTAATATATTCCATATTGCATGTTTTGGATGGATACACGAGTAGTTTTTACTATTACATACTCTGATTTATGTGTTGGTAACATTATTGGTACGGATATAATGAACTTCTACAGACTTCTGAAGTCAGTGTGGGTAAGGCCACCCCTAAGCAAAACATGAAACTAAGCAAAATTTCAGTTTCTACATTTCTCAAACGCTTTCTCAAAGATTTCTACTTATTTATTTTGAAACTCTATTGGGGTTACCTTACCTGCTGTGTCTGGAGAGTAACTCATGCTGTTAGCGTTTCTGATGTCTCTGAGTTATCAAATGTTACCATATCCATGTTCTGTTCCCTCTGGTTACTACTAGATGACAGGTCAGCTAATCTGGTGAAATAATTTGAATTTGGAAATCCATGGATGATTGATTGCATTTTAAAAATGCTTTAATGCAAAAGGATGACTTACATGAAAATGTTCATCAAGACTAGTCGGGGGCATGTTTCTAAATGAGTAAAGGCTTTTGTAATTTCTGATATCACACATGGGATCACCTGTGCCTGTTTCAGAAAACCAAAAGAAGACATAGTGTGCATTGAAGTGTCTTTTATAAGATATGAAAAATCACATGGCTCTTTTAAACTAGCAAAGAAATAACAACTTGTGGCATGACTAGCAAGAGACAGAAACAGTTGTCACCTCTCATATAATTTATTAGTTTTTCTTTTTTATGAAAATGCAGGACAGACAAGCACAGAAGCAGGAAGCAAGCTGCCAAATTTTGACTTTGCACCTGGGATTTTGTCTGCTGAAAACCCTTTCTGATGATGCTCAGTTATGAGTCTATACTGACATAGTTAGTGATGCTAGCCATTGATTCTTCCCTTCCATTAATGAACAGCAATAAAAAATGAAATTAGACTGTTCAGTCCTATATTTTCAACCTTTCAACCCTTATGCTTTCATTCAAATATTGATAGATTGATCTTTCAACATGCAAATAATTGGTAAAAAGTTCTGTGACTAAAGGTTGCAAACTGGAAAATGTGGTAGTTATAACATTCATGCAAATAGCACAATAAGATGTTTAAAATAATTTAGAAGATTTTGTAATAGCACTCTTGATATGACATTGAGGCAGTGAAATGGTTCAGCGTATAAGCCTGCTGGGTCTGCAGCCTCAGACACTTGCTGGTTATGCCAAACTGGGCAAATCAATTAACCCGTATTTACCTCGTATCTCATCTGTAAAATGGGCACATAATGGAGACGTTAAAGGCCAACCACTACATTAGCTTTGCCAAGAAAATCCCACAAAAAATATCTACATAGTCATGTAGGGTCAGACATGGCTGTACAAATAAAAAACAACAAGATGTCAGATTTCCTCTCTCTAAATATCTCCCTAGAACTCATGAGTCCTTCAATCCAGTTTGGAGGTTTGGAGCATTGGATCAGAGAAACTGACATGATCAGACTTTTCACTCATATGTCATGGAATCAAGGCATCTTGCCTCTTTTTGTACAGAACTTCTTACTTTTCAGAGAGTTTTCAAGTATGATATTTCATTTCCTCTTCATAATATTCCTTTCTGGTCAGTGCCACATAGAATATAAGGGCTGGAAGGGACCTTCAAAATGGTTTAATCCATTCTCCTTATTTGTCAAATGGCAGACAACTGAAGTCAAGACAAAGCAGATGATTTGTTGGATCAGATATCTACCAAGAAGCATATGTAGGTTTCAATCTGCTTTTTTGTGTGTGGTCAGTCCTCTTAGCAAATTCCTATTTATTTATAGCCATTCCTAAATGAAAAATTATTGAGGAAGTCACTGCACTATCCCTAAAATTCCTCATTTGCTTCTAGGAAGAATCTTCATAGAATATCACTTAAGTTCTTAGAGCATAGTGAGTTGTACCAAACAGAAATGTTTCCATTTAAAATGAAATTGAAACTGATATTTCTTATAGTATAGGACAACTGTGAAATGAAATAAGCTATCTGAGAAATTTCTATATCTGAGTCCCAAACCTACTTTTTACATTGATAAGGTCCTTCAATAATGATTAGTTCCTCTGCCAGAAGAACCCAGTGCTGTGATGGCTTTCTCATCCTATAGAAAGCACATTTCTTCTGCTGGTATTAAATTCTGTATCATTCCAGATCTGGATCTACGTGGTTGTTATAACTGATACAGGTATCTAATTGCCTTTTAATTAACTGTATAACCAAGACTCATCTAATCATCTTAAAAAATAATGTGTAACATACAGGTAAAACATACATCTAGACACATATACATACAGGTATATGTTACGTTTTGCACATAAAAAATCTTACATGGATATGTATACATATAAGCAACAGAATACTACTAGAAAGAAATTACCCAAAGTTCATCTGCATGAGCCTATTGAGAAACATGGAGAACCCACCCTCTCCAATATCCTGAGGAGAAACAGAAAAAAAAAAAAAAACTTGCAGTAATATCAGATGACTCAAGAGGCGAAGATACTGCGGTGGACAGAAATTCTCCAGTTTTAATCTATTAATTTATTTGAAAAGCAGTACATCAGTGAAGACAGAAAGAGGGCCTCAGATCTGGCTCATTGTAGTTGTCTAATCCAGGGCAAGTTACTTAAACTCTCAGAGATCCATACAAATCTGAAAGTGCAGAGTGTTTGCCAATTATTTTTATTGGCTAAGGGTATTTTCTTACAAGGAATCCCTTTACTTCATTCAATAGAAATGTATTTATTTATTACTATATGTGGATATATACATGCAGGTTCATATATTGAGATGTAAATATACACTCTATATGCACATATGTGAATTGTTTCATATATAGAGAGATGTATGGTATAGATGGATATATGCACATATATACATATATGCACACATACACATATACATATGCATGCATACATACACACACAAGTGGATATATTACGTGTTCAGGGAAGACAAATATCTGTGGTTTGTGGACTTGCTGAGCTCTTTTCACGCTGCTTATTCACCTTCGTATCCACTTTCATTCAGCTCTCACCTGTAATTTCAAGAAGCTGTAGCTTGTTTAGCAGCCACACACTGGTAAACTATCTTGCCAGGCTAAGGGTAACTGACAAGTCTCAAATATATCAGTGAGTTAGGTAAATGCCATTCTCAAACATATAAGAGTTTCCCCAGTGAAATAAATGGATAAGAACAATTTGTTCCAATGGCCATGAAGGTGTTTAAAGCAGGTGCTGTGGAGTGATTAAGGTTTAATCAAGTTACAAAGCCACCAAGGCCATCTATTACATGAGGGCACTACCAGTCTTCTTAACTTTGGTTCTGCCACTGGACTTCAATGATGCAAGAAGAGAGAGTAAGGCTGATAAATTTAACAACTTTGCCTCACTTCAATGCAATTCATTCACAAATCAAGACATCACCTGTCATCTCATTGATTCTCTTCAAAAATGAAGGACAAACATTAATAACAACCATATATATATATATATATTTATATACTTGCATGTTGACTTTATTTTGTTTACACATGAATGTATACACTTAATTGTAATTGATAATGCTGGTAGTGATGATACTGATGGTAATGATGATGGTTATGACAGTGTGGATGACGATGGTGATGATGGATGAATGAAGTAGATTATAGGAAATGTCTGTGTATTCTGTTTTTTGATACTTAATGCCTCTGTGTGTTTAGGGAAGTTCTTTCAGTTCTTTGATCCTCAATGACTTTGTTGAAGAAAAAGAGAGGTTTGGACTATATGATCTCTTCGGTCCCATTCAATTCTAAAATACATGATGATTGTAAATATACTTAATATTTTTAGAATTAATTACAGTTCAAGTTTTAAAAATATTTTCCCTATATTATTCTATAAAATACCCATATTAATCTTATGAGGTGGGAACTAGAGGTATTTTATTTTGCTGATGAGAAAAATGAGCTCCTGGGAGGCTCATATTAAATAGAATCATAGGATCAGATCTAGAACTGGAAGAAATGTTAGAAGTTATCTAGTACAACCTGCTCATTTGCAAATCAAGAAATTAAAATCAAATGATGTTAAGTGACTCATCCAGGGCTACACTGAAAGTGAATGTTGGAGGTGGAATTTCAACCGAGTTTCCTCTTAATTTCCGTACTAGTACTCTCCATTATACCCCACCTTCCATCACTTTTTTGATATAGAATTAAATCATGGTTTAGCATAAATTGGATATTTTCATCATGGTTTATACTTCTACCATTTCAGCCTACTCATTATGCTTTTTTCTATTGTAAAGAGAAGACTTGTGTTGTAAACACTTGGTATTACACCAAATTTCACATGGTGGTTTATGGTCTACTCTAATGTTAACAGCAATAGATGGTAAAATTCAGTAATACATTTTCCTGACTAGCCACTGCCGAAGAAACTGGCTACAAGGCCAGTTTACTTGGTACAAGTTGATACATGATCTCTCTCTCTATCCTTCCATTCAGTACTGTCTTTTTTTTTTTAAGACAATCAAATAGCAGCTGCATTTCCCCCTGAGTGTATGCCTCCAGGGCACAGATGTCAGCATGTAATAACTCCTAGATGACTGTTTCAAAGGCTACTGTGAACTTCTACTTTCTGGAAGAGCACACATTAATCTTCATATTAGAGTTCAGATCCCTTTGGGGCATCAACCACGTAAGGCTGTTTGATGGAAATGTCATGACAGAATTCAAGGGATAATGTACCAAACTCTCAGAGATTTGAAAAAGGGTCCTGAACAGGTGCCAAAACTCCTACAAAAATGGCAAAACTAAAAAATTCTGGCTTCTGATTTAAAAAGGGGTTTTACTCCCTCTTGCTCTATTCATCACAATCTCTATGATCTTGTTTTGTTTGAAGAGCTGCAGCTGCTGCCGCCAATAGCATTATCCTGAACATATGAAAGAAGCTAAAAGCAAAATATATGATGCATGATAAGCTATCATGTTGACACTGACTTTCCTTACTGTCTATTTTTAAACCTCTTCTCTCTACCTTTTTAGAAAACATTGTAGTTTAGTATTAATGCCGCTTAGGGTTAAGGGTAGAAGGAGGAACTTTAATCAATCCATGAAAGGCTGTATATTTCAATTGGCTATCACTGATAATACCAAGTCCTTAATCTTAATTATTATGACTACCCTCACTAATATTTTGGTGGCATTTCAACTTCTGTCATAATATCATAACCTTCAAGAGATGGAATGAATCTTAGAGATAATACAGTTCAATTACTTCAATTTACACATGAGTAAACTAAGGTTTAGAGAGAGGGACATGGTTCGCCTAAGCTAGGAAATGGCATATTTAGCACTTAAACACAGCTTCTTTGGTACCAAAACTGGTGCTTGTTTGACTAAATAATTTTGTTATTTCATTCTTCTAAATTTTCCACCTTCCCGTTTTCTTCTGTACACTTCCATATAGTATTTCTCAAGCCAGTCTTCCCATTGCCACTATAATTGTCTTTACTTCCTTGACTTATTTTTATACATGATCATTGTCAATCAAATTGAACTGGAATCCAACCTGTGGATGACTGGAGCCAAATACAGAAGGTTGGGGATAAGAAAGTCAGGACTGAAACAGAAGTTTTAATTTCAAAGTGACAGAAACAACTTTGAAGCAAGAAGCAGATGAGACAAGTGTGTAGGCTGTGCCCCTAGTGGGGAGATCTCAATACTTATACCAACAATTGTGGAGTGAGCTGCACCCTTGACAATGAGGGATAGTAGTAACAGTGTGACATGTTTGATTCACAGCAGGGATTTATGATCAGAATTTGTGTGAGCTTGTCAGGTGCTTGCCTGAGCTCAGATAATATCTGCTACTAGTCAAAGCAATGCAATCATTATATGATTTTGTCACAGGATGAGATCATCCAGAGGGTAAATGAAAAGGACTGTTGTTATGCCAGGCTCAGGGCACATCTTGCTTGCTGGGTCTTAGCTTTGGAAAATAGGGTGTTGCCTAATATCTTTACACTGTATATGATAATCCTTCATGTACTCCATGGTCTACCTTAATTTAGCTTAATCTAACTTGTGTTTGCTATCTATTGTATATTTTTACATATATGTAATTGCTGTTTTTCTAGATAGAATATAAACAACTTAAGGTCAGGGTCTATTTCACTTTTGTCTTTGTATTTCCATTGCTTTGTATAGTTCCTGATACGTAGTAGAAAACTAAAAAAAAAAAAAAGGAAAAAGAAAAAAAAAGCTTACAGCTTAATTAACTCATTTTCCTTATAATCTCACTTTGCAAAATCAGGCCTAATTGAGCTCTGGCACTGGGTAGAACCCTGAATTCTTAGAAGGCCCCACTTGTGTCGTAATCATTTCTTAGCCTTCCCTTCACCATATCCTCTTCTCTTGTGCAGTCCACAACAGCATAGCTTCCACAGTCTTCCCAACCAGACCTCCAAGAAGGACAAAGAAATCCTTCTTGGCACATGGTAACTACTGAAGGAGTAAAGCTCCACTAGTGACTTAGATTTCTAGGCAGAAGATCCCAATATCAGGTATCTGCTAGAATTAAGTCAGTTAGAAAGCAGTTATTAGTTGGTGAATGAATGAGATATTACAATGCTGTAAAATAATAAAAATGTGATACATTCAGAGAAACATGGGAAGTTTTATCATGATACACAATCAAACAGCATAATTAAGAGAATAATCTCCCCCTCCGCAGTTACCACAGAAATGTAAGAGAAAATAACTTTGAAAGAATTTGGAATTCTGACCAACAAAGTGACTTGAAAAGAATAATGAAGTATGCCTCCAGTCTCCTGATAGAAAGGTGCAATACTGTATGCATAGTGTGAGATATGCATTTTCATTCATGTTCAGCCTGTTGATTAATTCTGCTTGACTATCCACCCATATTTTTACTATGGGAGACTTCTTTTGGAAAAATTAAATTAGAAATTAGTAAAAGATAACAAAAAGAGCATCATTTAAATATTTAAGATACAGAGAACAAAATTTTAAAAAGCATAAAGGAGAAATAAACATATATAATATGGTTTCTTCTGGAGTGTGTGAACTTTTTATTGTCAAAATCTTTTAATATGATTTTCTTACTTGTTAATCTTATGTATTTTATAAATTTGAAAACTTTTTTTTCTGAAAAGGGATTTGCAGCTTCATTACACCAGAAAAGAGATCCATGACACAAGAAAAATTAAGAGTCCTTGATAATGGAAATATTTTGCAACTACCTTTTTAAATTCAATATGTACTTTTAAAAGGACTATTAAGAGAATAGCCTTATTTAAATATGTGTTTTAAATACTCAGTCATCTGTTGTTCTCCCATCAATCAAGTATATAATTAACCTCTATTACTGATTAAGCACAATGCTAAGCAGTGGAGTTCCAAAGACAACAGTGAAACAGTCCTTGTCCTTAAGGAAATTGCATATTAATAGGAGAAACAGCATGCACATATAGGAATACCCAAGACTCATAAAAAGGATGTTTTATATAAA
The DNA here is from genome assembly GCF_028372415.1 of Notamacropus eugenii. Taxonomy (NCBI): domain Eukaryota; kingdom Metazoa; phylum Chordata; class Mammalia; order Diprotodontia; family Macropodidae; genus Notamacropus; species Notamacropus eugenii. Next base: position 135,523,563 of record NC_092873.1, on the reverse strand, counting down.
CTTGAAGGAGAGTCACTAATAGTGGAGGAGTAAAGAAATACCTTATACAGAAAAGTGTAAGAGTCATGAAGGAAGTCAAGGGTTCCAAAAGGAATAGAGGAAGCAAGAGAATATTCCAGGTGTGGGGGAAAAGAGACACAATAAATGTTGGTTTAATCAGGAAATTCTGACTATACATCTGATAGATATTTCTTTGTTTCACATAGATCTTGGCTTGTAAAGATTGATCTTATGTTATGCACAATTTGCCTAAAATGACCAACAGAGTACATTCGGCTTCAGTGATTTAATTAAATACTGGAAAAGTAGTGGCCTAAAACAAGCCAGCTATTTTCCTCCACTGCTTCTTAAACCCATTTTCCTTACTCAATGCAAAGACAATGTTCATCTTGTTGTTGGTTCAACATTCTGGCTATGATCAGTTTAGTACCAAGCTGGTAGCATAATTGGATTCTCTTGACCTCATCAGAATTTTAACCCCGTAGAGCAGGTGGAGAAGTTCATTTGAACATGCGCATGCTATACTGGGAAACTAGGGTTATTTATAAATTAAAGGAATGGACAAATCAGACTGGGTCACCATTCAGAGTCCTCAATTGTCCACAAAAAGAGCCATTGTTCCCAGAATCACCAGATGAATTGGGAAGTTTTTTTTGCAAATTGAAACTGAAAGACACAGACAACATGCATTAACTCTGGAGCTCAATGGAAAATTACAATTCGGTTCAGCTCAGAGACTATGGGTGCTATGTTCTATCATTTGGGTTCTGTGACAATATTTTCCCACTTTTCAATGATTGATAAAGACAATTCCTTTAAGATCTGTGAGAGGAGAGAGGAACCATATAAGTAGAAGACATTTTGGTTTATTCCTTGGATCCCCCACAACTTGACTGATCGAGATGATTCCAATTGCCCCAATACAATTTTATTCGTGTCATCTATATACAAAGTTGAGGGGGAAAGTTGGCTTTACCCAGGAGGAGATAAGGATCTTAGGGCTTATTTTAAGTGACTACAGGATAGGCATAATACTAAAGTAAGTAATGACTGCCCTGACATGAGTAGCCCCTAAAACAACAAAGGGCCTGAAGTGTTTGGAGGTTTGCAGCATATCATGTTGCTTTATCAATGATATCTCATCAGTAACTATTCCATCCTCTTTATTGACCTACGAACAAAGTTTAAGAATTTTCAGGGACAGGAAGTCACTAAGCAAGCATTAAAGGAATTGAAGAGACACTTCTTGACCAAATGACTTTTTTCTGTTCCTGGCACACTATATTCCTTTCCCTAACTCTGTGTTTTTTTGAAGGCCATCCACAATGCTTAGATTGCATTCAGAATTTACCACTTCATCTTAGAATTTTTACATTACTTCTAAACTCAGTTCAAGAACCGTATCCTTTGGGAAGTCTTTTCTCATTCACAACATCTTCTAGTATCTCCCCTACTCAAATTAACTCCATATTTATTTACTGTATATTTATAAAAGTAGAAGATATTTTCCCCTATAAAATAAAATTTCTTTGAGGTAAAAGGATTTTTGATTTTTTAATTTTCTTTTATTTTTATTTTTGTCTTTCATTGTATGCTAAGGTACCTAGCATAGTGCTTGGTACCTAATAGCAGTTTAATGAATGTTTATTGATTGATAACTGACATTTATATAGTGCTTTACAGATGACAAAATGCTCTACAAGAGTTATTTCATTTGAACTCATAACATCACTGTGAGGCATGTATGTTATTACCTCCATTTTGAAGATAAGGATCAGGGAGGCAAAGTTACTTGTTCATGTCTTCATAGCTGGTGAGTACCAGAGATGCATTCTGAATCTAGGTTTTCTTGTGTCCATGTTCATCACCCAGACAAGTGTATGAATGTTGATTTGGATTTATCAGAGACCTTAGGAGGAACAAAGAACAACATCATCATTAAGTCTTTGTCTATTACTTTATACATGAGGAAACTAAGGCCCAGAGAAAAGCAGATTACTTAGTATCACACAGCCAGTAATTATGTGATGCACATTTTAGACTAAGGTTCATAGGCTGATAGATTTGGAAATGGAAGGAATGTTAAAGGTCAGGTCCAACTCATTTTCCTGAGCCCCAAAGAGGTCAAATAAATTGTTCAAGATCAGATAGGCAGTAAGTGCTAGAAGTCAGGCTGGATCCTTACTCTATATCTCCTGCTGTAACCACTAGAGGTAACTACTCATCTACCTTGTCAAGATGATTGGTGAAGTCCTTTCTGGTGGGTGTAGTATTTATGCAGCTAGAGTTGAATCAAGCCACCTCTCAAATAAGACATCTCTAAAACATGAGAGTCCTGATCATGCATTGATAGTTCAGTGACTCACTTATCCATACAGTTTTGCCTTGGCTCAGAGGCATCTTGGTGTCTTCTCTCTCTGTAGGTATCCTCTGATAATACTCTTCAACATAGTTTCTGTGTTCTGTTCTAGCCTTCTTTACTTTGAGGCATGTAGGTGGTATGGTAGGTAAACTTACAGACTTGTAGTGAGAAAGAGGAGTTCAAATGCAGCTTCAGTGACAAGTTTGTGACTCTGGGCAAGTCACTTATTATTTGTCAGCAACAGTTCTCTAAACTGTAACTTGCAGATTATAATAGCATCTAACTTACAGAGTTTTTGTAAAGTATTTAGCACAGTGCTTGGCACTTACATGTACTTAATAAATGCATTATATCCCTCTTCTTCTGGATCTCTTTGGCAATATCCCCTGAAACATTTCCTTCTGATTTATTGTTTTACAAAGGAGGTATATTTCTTCTTACCACTTTTTATTTCTTATTATGGTCCTCAGGACAGAAGACCTAAAGTTATGATGCTATATATGCTAATATCTGAATTCTTCCGTACCAGGCCAACATAAAGATAAGAGGAGTTAACTCATACCTCACAGGGCTCACGATTATTCAGACATAACTGAATCTTAAGTATTATAGAAAGATATTTTAAAAAAAAGTTGACTCTAAAGCAAATACTATTTATCCCATTGATTTCTACATTATGATCAGAGATGTGTTCCCACTGGACTAGACTGAATTAAAACAGTTGTTGAAGAAGGACTTAGAATAATGGCCAGGCCTTTGTGATGCTGATCACTCACACTATTACATCTGATGGGAGTGATAATCTCCTCTTAACATTTCACTTTCATTTATACATTTTCCTGGCTCTAGCCCTTTATGCTGCTCTTGACCTCTCTTCAAAATGGATTTCCCAGCCAGTGGACTATAGGAATTCCTCTCAGACTGGATAATCAGCCTATGCTTATTGCATCATTACCTTTGCCCTTTACATCTTAATTGATTGTGTAGTAGAACCAGAGGAGAAAATCATCTTAGTAATAGGTGTCTCCTCTAGTGTATGATGTACTCGACACTGATATTATCTATGTTTAGAAATGATAGTTCTGGAACACATTATTCAATAAGAATTTATCAAGCACATACTATGTGTCAAGCATTGTGCTAAACACTTGAATGCAAACCAAAAAACAAAACAAAAAAAACAAAAAATTCCCTGGCATTGAAAAGTTCATAATCTAATGGGGAGACAATTTCACAATTGATTAATTCTGTATCCCAAGCTTAATGAAAAGAATCTATATTTTTGAATCATAACATAGATATTCTGAACTAGTTTTTTCCTCTTCTCTTTGTTTTTTCCTTCTTTCCTTCCTTCATTCCATCCTTCCTTCCTTCCATCTTTCTTCCCTTACTTCCTTCCTCCTTGCTTTCCAGCCTTATTCCTACCATCCCTTCCCTCCCTTAATTTCCTTTTTTTTATACAGAGTTTCTCTTTGTCACCCAGACTACACTACAAGATCAGAAATTACTCATAGTTCTAACCCTCTACTGATCAACTCATTGGAGCTTTGATCTGCTCCATCTCTCATGTATGCGAGTTCCTTCTCATCTCTTCCCTCTCATCCCTTCTCATCTCTTCTCAGGCTTAGGGATTAACCATATTGATGTTGCATTTATTATGAACATCAGATCAGTTTGGATCACATCATTTTCTCACAGATCTCCTGAGATGAAATGATCCATCAGCTTCAGCCTCCCTGGCACCAGTAGGTAGATATATGTCCCACTTCATTTGATTAGAATTAATTTTCAGCCAAATATTATATAATAACTGAATGTGGCTTATAGAACACGGCTATATCTACCTTCTGAACTTAACAAATTGTCCCCCAAGATGACTTATTGTAGTGAGAGGTGAGAGAGGAGGGGGACTGAGCCAAGATGGTGGTGTAGAAAGACCAATACACTCTAGCACTTCCTCCACAGCCCACAAAATACTTGGAAAAAAATGGCTCTCAACAAATTCTAGAGCAGCAGGAGCCACAGAACAACAGAGTAAAAGAAATTTCCAGCCACAGGTAACCTGGAAGGCCAACAGGAAAGGTCTATTCCATGGGACCCTGAGCAGAGCAGAGCTCAGCCCTGACCACATGGCACAAGAAAGAACAGAATCAAAACAGGCTTCCAGGACAGAATCCCCTGCAGAGAGGTCCCAGATCCCTCAATCTACAAGAAAAGATAAAATTTGTAACTTTTGAGACTTTGCTCAGTATTTGGGTAGGTGGAAGGATTGCACACACACACACACACACACACACACACACACAGACATATAGACAGAGAGTACAGGTTGAATTGAATCAGAAGAGATGATGTTAATAAAATATAAAATAAAATGAAGGAGTGAGAGAGGAAAATATTGGGAGGAGAAAGGGAGAAATGGAATGGGGCAAACTATCACTCATAAAAGAGATAAGAAAAATCTTGTTCAATGGAGGAGAAAAGGGAGAAGGTGAGAGGGGGAAAGTGAAGCTTACCCTCTTCACATATGACCTAAGGAGGGAATAACATGTTTACTAAATTTGGTATGAAAATCAATCTTACACCACAGGAAAGTAAGGGAGAAGTGTCAAGTGGGGTGAGTGAGAAGATAGAAGGGAGGCAAATGGGAGAAGAGTGTACCTAGAAGTAAACTCTTTTGGGAAGGGACAAGGTCAAATGAGAGAATAGATAAAAAGGGGGTCAGGGTAGGATGGAGGGCAGTATAGTTAGTCTTACAAAACATGACAATTATGAAATTCTTTTGCAAAACGACACATATATAGCCTGTATTAAGCTGCTTGCCTTCTCAGTGGGGGTGAGTGGGGAGGAAGGGAGGGAGAGATGTTGGGATTCAAAATATTAGAAAGTAATGCTGAGAATTGTTACTGCATATAACTGGGAAATAAGAAGCAAAGGTAATGGAGTATAGAAATTTATCTTGCCTTACAAGAAAAGAGAGAAGTTGGGGTGTGATCAAAGGGAGGGCATATTGAGGGAAGGTGTAGTCAGGATTCATTGTGTTATGGGGTGGGGGAAGGGGAGAAATGGGGAGAAAAAGTGGAACTCAAAATTTTGTTGAAATGAATGCCAAAATCTAAAAATAAGTAAATAAAACTTAAAAAAGAGAGAGAGGTGAGAGGGGGGAAGCATATTTAAAGCACCTATTGTGTACTAAGGACTGTGCTAAGCACTTGCCAATTATTATGTCATTTGATCTTCACAACAACCTTATTAAGGTGCTATTATTTTACCCTTTTTTAAAACTGAAGAATCTAAGGCAGATAGCGATGAAGTGAACATGCCAGGATTACAATGCTAATAAATGTCTAAGGCTGGTTTTAAACCCAAATATTCCTTACTCCTGCCCCAGATGTCTATCTACTTTGCCACTTAATTGATTCTAGGATTGCATGATCATATATTTGGAATATATATATGCTTATGTGTTTGCATAAATATGTGTGTGTGTACACAAATAAATAGAACACATACCTTAGAAGTCAGCCAATTAGTTTTATGATATGGAAACTGCAACTTAGAAAAATTATGTAATTGGCCCAACATCATATGGGTTGTTAGTAGAAGAAATGGGATATGAGCCAAGATCCACTGCATCTCAAAGCACTACACTCTTCAGTCATGTTGTTCTCATTCATTAGGTCAGCATTTACACTATTTCTAATTACTTTGTCTACTTCTAGTATGACTTTTTTAAAAACTAAAATTCACATCCATGCTAAGATGAAGTCTCAGAGGGCCAGATTATGTAAATATGACATTCATTATACATATTTGATATTTATTGATCTGTGCCTTTCTCAGAGCAGGTGACCATTTCTGCTGTTAATAATCCCAGAAGATTCAGATAATTTTCCTACTTCTTTTGGCGTAGTATCTTCAATCCAACTGCGTGCTTACAATCTATAGCTCTCAGAGTTTGGCTGGGCAGGCACCCCCAATTTTATCCTCCTATCTCTTTCCAAAAGACTAAAATCTTTAATTATGTCCTCAGCTTATAAAGGATGGCTAATTTTCAAGCCTTCTTGGAGAGATGTTCCTAAAATAGATTTAAATAAAATATAAAAATGAGTTAAAACATAATTTCTGATGTATTGTGATTTGCCTAGATTCATCTCACAATGGTTAACAGGGTTTCAATCCACATTAATGGAGTCAACTCCATATCAATTAGATGACGCATCATTTGGAATATAGTGACATTAAAATGTGCAAATGGTAGGAATTTTTGCATTTAATAGTAGACTAAACTCAGGGAGTAAAATGAATATGCCTCCCTTTTGCAGAAAGGAGAACTATACCTGAGGAACATTTCATTTCAGATTTGATGGATATATTGAGAAGGAACAGAAAGGGATATAGAATTCCAACCTCAAGAACAAATACTTTTAAAACTAGGAAGACCAGAAAACACATACAAAAATGGAAGAATTCTAATTTAATATGAATAATGAGAAATTTAATTGAAAAAGTACAATTTTTAGTTTGGTCTTAAAAAAAGGTATCTAACACGGTTCTTAGGAGCAATAAATTTAATAGCTTTGATTTACACTATTAGAGGTTGCCATTCATTTCAGACAATTAATATTAAAGTGAATAGGAGATAAATATCTGCAAACTAACATTTGTCATTCCAAAGAAATATCTGGGAAATTTCCATTATGTTTAGTCTTCATGCTATAAGGTTGCATTATTTTCTCCCCCACATTGCTAGTCTAATAAATGAAGGAGGATTACCTCCACTGCAAAGATAACTGAGAATGATTTGGTTCCCTAGTACTGCTGAATAACAAGGTAGAAAAAGTTAATGGTTCTCAGACTCCCATAGTAAAGAGAACTTATACTGATAAACTGAACATAACATAATAGAAAAAATTGAATGACTCTGTGATTATTAAATTATGTCTATAGAAAAAACAATTTGACTGGAAGGGAATAAAAGTTCAGAGGATTTTGAAACTTCTGTATTTAATTATTTTACTTAAAACTAGCAAAAGGGAATAGCTCTGTGATCCTATTGTTATAGAGAACTTGTGGGTAAGGAAACTTTTCTTTTTATAAATGGGATCTAGAATGACACTTACTCTGTAATTTATTTTCTTAGAGATTTGCTTAATGTTCTGAGAGGTTAAATGAGTTTCCAAGGGTAAAATAAATGGATTGAACACTCCAATTTTCCTTTGGTTTTTTGGTTTGTTTTTTTTGGGGGGGGGGAGGAATTTTGCTTTTAAAAGTTTGGTTTCAGTTAGATTCTCATGGAAAGAGAACTGAATTTCAGGAAAGTCAGGTTTTCATTCCTACCACTGATTTAGCATTCTTTCCATAAGAGGTCATGCCTCTCTAATTGAAATCCAATTTTGAAAAATAAAATTTCCCCTCACAAAGGAGCACTGGAACGTACAATAATTACTGAATTATCATTACGATGAATAAAAGAAAAATTTTACAAAATATTCCTTGGGAAAGGAAAGAAAGGAAAAGAACAAATATTTATTAAGTACCTACTATGCAATAGGCACTGCGTCAAGCACTTTACAGATATTATATCATTTGATCCTCAGCACAGCCTTGTGAAGTAGGTACCCATTTTACACTTGAAGAAACTATGACAAATAGAAGATTAAATGACTTGGCAAGCGTCACACAGCTAATGCATGTTTGAGACTGGATTTGAACTTATCTCACTAACACTAGGTCCAATGCCCTCTCCACTTTGCTTTAGGGGGAAAAAGATTCATCTCAGACATGACTCCCCTATAAGTTCTGAAATATACTTTACTACTTTAATCACGTGTAGTTCAATCTACCTGGATACTTCTGCCAGGGCAGATCACAGTCCCTTTTATAGCTATTTTATATTGTCCCAATGAGCTGTCATTGTGGGGAAAAAGTCATCATTTATAAGACAGCCATCTGTTGATGGACCTCTTTGTAGTTTAACTAGGCCAGTTCCCAGATGACATACTGTCTCTTATCAGTCTCATCTTTGATGCCTTTCCAGAATGATAGAATTCTGCTAACATTAAATTTAAGAGCTCAGGGCAACTTCCATACTTTGAAAAAACACAAGTGGGTGAGGGTATTGTAAGAATGGAATTCCAAAGGATATTTTCAGCATTCCTCAGATTATTTCTAACAAATTCTACCATTATAACTCAGGAGGATCCACATGAAAGATCTAGTACATGCAAGTCTTGAATGTTAGAAAACAATCTGCTAGAAAATAGGGATTTTGTTCTTTTTATTTATGTGCCCAGCACCTATCATAATGCCTAGCACATAGTAGGTGCTTAATAAATGCTTGTAGATTGATAGATCAAATACTCCACTAGTTGCATATAGTGTTGTATCCCAGATGCTACAAGGACTGTTCTTCATATCCCCACTGCTTAGCAAATTGACTGGAACATAGTTAATATAGCTAATAAATTAAGTATGCATGTAAATCCATTTATGAATTAAAATGCCTGCAAAAGAAAGGTAGAAAATGTTTATACAATGGAGATTTTGACCAACAAAAATTGACATGGATCTCTGCTGACTTCCAGCCCAGCACAGTGCAAGAATTCCCTGACATAGATACAATGACAGACATAGATAGAAATGATAATCGAGATGATAGAGGTAGAGACAGATGTAGGTGAATGAACATGTAAATCTTTCTATCGTCTCTAACTCCATCTATCATGTATTTTTCTCTTTATCCATCCATCCATCCATTAATCTCTATCTCTCTGTCTAGCACAGTGCCTGAAAAATGACAAGTGCTATATAAATATTAGCTATTATTTTTATCTACCTAGGTCCACACTTATCATTTCACAAGTATGAAAATTCTCTTTTAAAGACACTTTCTTTCATTAATGGAGAATCATAATTAATTGTAGTTTCAGTGAATTACCTCCAGTACAGAAAGTTTAAGTGATTTTCTTATAGTTATAAAGAAAATATATACTAGAGATAGGTTATATAGAATACTTAGGAAAAAAGATCTTAAAAATATGAGCCTGGTCCTCTACCCATTGTGCCATGCAGAGTTTCCTAAATTTAAAGTGCCTAGTAGTCTTAATTCATTACATAATTATTAAATGTTTAGTATATGAAATGCTCTGCATTAACAGTAAGGAATTGATAAAGATATTAAAGTGTAGGTCCATGTGCTTAAAGACTTCATTTCCTAACAAGTATATAAGAAGCACACAAATCAATATGATAAAAATTAGAATAATTAATTCACTGGCCTATACTAGTTACAATATTACTTATGTCATTAAAATGTTTAATTAGTGTTTAGTAATTTGCACCCTTTCCTTCCTATGATTACTCTGTACTTGTTTGCTTTCTGTATATTTTGTAAATCACTGCATGCATGGGTGTGGGTTTGTGTGGGTTTTTGTGTCTCCTTTTAAAATATAAGACAGTTTCCTTTCTAGGCTTAACACCTTCCACAGTGTTTGACACATGGTAGGTATGTGATACAATTTCATTGATTTATTGATTGATTCAGTTTTCATTGGGGTCCATTTCTAGTCATCCTGGTGTATATCTTGTCGCTGAGCCCAGATGATTATGGAGGAGAAAGTGAGACTGGTAACTTTGCACTACATCACCTTCATGATGTCATGGTCCTCTTCAAGAATTAAGGACAAATAATAACCTGTGGTTAGTGCAAGCTACCCCCCTGGGGAACCAACTGTCCATTTTCAGTTGGGCAGCTCAGTTCCTTCGTTCCTTTTTTCTTTTTTCTTCCTCTATTTTCCTCTCCTCCTTCTTCTCCCTCTATCCACATAGAATATAATACTCTAACTTGTGGGTGTCCTGTCCAAAGACATGCAATTATGACCACTGAAATCTTGCAAGGTATCTTGGGGTTTACAAGCTAGATTTATTTCTTAAGTACCAGGCCTTAAAGCCAAATGAATTTGACTCTCAGTGATTGGCCAACAACAGGTCTCATGAGAACCAAGCCCTATTTGGTTATTGTTTGAGCCCTGTTGGCTCAAAGTTAATTTTAGAAGCATCTGTTTTTGTTTTGGTCAAAAACTCTTAGGACCTTTCCCTCTCACATTGATATTTGTAAATTTTGGACTGGTTAAAAGAGTTCATTCTTTGCCTCATTTCTTACCTAGCCCTAATCACTGGATGGGCCTTGCTTCAGTCAAACAGAGACTTGGGAAAGACGTTACCTTAAAAAAGTCAAGGTCTCTCACTGCATCTGGAGGCTGTCTACACTCATTCTGACATATATCTTACCTCTGGGCCCAGATGACTCCAGGAGAGAAAGTGAGATTGACGAACTGATGACTTTGCACAGCCCTCACTCATTTAAATTTAATTCACTTGTAAGTAATGACATCATTATTCTGCTGTTATGGTCCTTTTCAAGAAAGAAGGACAAACAACAGTTTTAAGTATTTTTTCTTTCTAAATAATATGTTTTTTTAACCCACATTTGTTTCTAACATCACAAGTGTATTATCTTCACATCACTATTTCTTTTTACTTTTGTCCTATTACACTGAACAGAGTAGGATATTCATTAGGATAAAGGGTGCTCTAGTGTAAGAAGTACAATGGAAAGTGCTCTGGGTTAAAGTTAAAAGACATGGGTTCAAAAAATGGGGAAGGACCTATTTGTACAAAATATTTATAACAGCTCTTTTTGTGTTGTTTAAGAATTGGAAATTGAAGGAATGCCCATCAAATGGGGAATGGCTAAGCTAGTTGTGGTATATGTTTGTGATGGAATATTATTGTGCTTTAAGAAATGACAAGGAAGATGACTTCAGAAAAATAACTGGAAGGACTTCCATTAACCGACACAAAGTGAAGTGAATAGAACTAAGAGAACATTGTATACAGCAACAGCAACAACGTACAATGAAGGATGGCGAATGACTTACCTATATCAAGATAGCTAATGACCCAACACAATCTCAACATACTGATGATTAAGCAGACTATCTGCCTCCAGAGGAAGGCTATAGAATTCTGACTATAGGATGATTATCTTGTTTTTCATTGCATTCCTTTTTTAAATAGTATCTTCTGCAAAATGACTAATGTGGAAATTTTTACATGATCGCACATGTATAACCTCCCTCTGATTGCTTACAATCTTAGGGACAGAGAAATTGATAGAGGGAAGGAGGGATAAAATTTGGAACTCAAACTTAAAAAAAAAACAACTGTTATAAAATTATTTTCACATGTAATTGGGAAAAATTAGAATATTATATATTTTAAAAACATGGGTTCAAATACAACATCTTACACATAATAGCTATGTAACTCTGCGTAAGTCATTAATTTTCTCCCTGCCTCTGTTTCTTATGCATAAACTGATTAAATTGGACTATCTACTTCCTCAGATTGCTTTTTAAAATTTAAAGTTCCACATCAGTGTGAGTTATAATGAATAATTACTGATAATTTTGACTCTAGTTTTGCAAATTAGGTACTTATACAGTTTAAAAAAAAGAATTTCAGCAACTTGTTCACAGCAAAACCTAAATGTTTACTAATTAGTGCTTTCTTGCTTTCATCCTTTTTTTATGGTGATCTTTATTTTTAAAGGGCATGAACATGTTTACATTAGATTTTTCATATATGTTTACACTATAATTTGACGCTTTGTCCTAAAAAAGTACCTCTAATATCAGAACTAATTGTGTGTTGACATGTTATATAGTATACCAAGAACAATATGTTTTGTGAAAAACATGATGTCAGTTTTCTATGTAAATTATGATAGTTAAGAAAAATTAAAGAGAAAAAAACTATGAAACTTCATGAAAAGTTCCTCAAAGATAGTATTTATTCATATTTTAAAGAATTTGCTCCTATAGAAAAACCTGGTATATTTTCTACATACTTACTTAATGGAGGAAAATAGAAACAACACAATAGGTTATCCCCAAATCAGCATTATTTTCTTTAGAATGTATGTTTATTCACACTTTATCTTTGGTTGAATTGAAAATAACTTAAGAACATGAAAAGCACAACTTACCCTTGTCTATTCACACACTCCATACATTGTAAGTAACAAGAAATTTTGGTTTCACTATTTGGAATGCATTCTAGACAACTCACAGTATTTTTGTTGTTGTTGTTGTTGTTGTTGTTGTTGTTGTTGTTGTTGTTGTTGTTGTTAGGTCTGAATCTGCTATGTTTCTGGTGATACACTTTAAAAGATCAGTCATTTTCCTATGCCAATAGGATGGCATATCTGTAACCTGACTAGGAGGAAAAGAAAAGTAAATAAATGTAACGCTTAGAAATAGATAGTAAATAAAATACTTTCATTAATATGAATAGAATGATTAGACATTTTGAAATTGGCATGACGAAGGCAAATTGTTCAAGCATGAACTCTATGGTGTTCTAGAGAATTAAATTAGAACAGTAGGTAAGGCAATGCAGTTGAGCAGCTGGTGTGAAAAAGGAATACCTATGGCTAATAACTATGGGGCATGGAGTGTAAGAACACTTCTTACGACTTTAAACCTGCTTTTAGCTTTCTGTGTTCAGGGAGATATTTTATTGGTGGTAATTGTAAGCTCATATGCTTATAAATCAGTAAGAATTGAGGGGATGCTAAAAATTGTAGAAAGTGAAGGAAAAGGGGATGACAAAAGAAAGTTTTATTGTAATAGCCTTGGATTCCTGAGTGTTTGTATTTATCTGAAGATATTACTATACCGTATCAATCTAAATATGGCATTAATAACAAGCGGCATTAACATTTTCTCTTAGAACATCTGTATGTAGTTTGATCAAGAGCTCATTCCTGACTCTGGACATAAATATCACTATTCAAATTGCCCTTTGAGAATCTCATGCATTCAAACCCTATATATTTATTAAATATTGTGTAGGGTGACATCTACCTTAGGACATGATCAGTTCAGTATTCAAGAATATTTAGTCCTATATATAACTTGAACAGATACTCCTCAAAGCAGTGTGTGTGTGTGTGTGTGTGTGTGTGTGTGTGTGTGTGTGTGTGTGTGTGTACTTATATTATGGCTAACTGACATTCTTCCTTTTAATGTCACCATGTTATACATTCAATATAGGTTCATCCTAGAAATAATGGCCAATAAAAAAGTCTGAACAAACCTATGGAAATTAAGATACTTTGTTTTGGTTTACATCTTCCAAAATGACCTTGTCACCCTTGCATTGGGAACAAATGTGGTAATGAGGAAAACACACGGAGATTAGAATCAGAAGTCCTAGCTGCATTCTTAGGCAAGTCACTTACAATTTCTGAGCCTTAGTTCCCTCCCTAATAAAACAGGGATATTTTTACCCTATGTATTTGATGTTGCTGTGAAAATCAAACGAGATAATTTACGTGAAAGTAATTTATGATAGTAGAGTATGAGATAAATATGTGATATCTGAATTGGATGACCTGTTAGATTTCCTCTAACTTTAGAATTTTAGGACTCACTCTCTCCTGACATATTATTCAGAAATTGCCTAAAGCTTTCTCAAAATTTGCAGGAGATTCATTTTCTTACAATTTTGAGAGAGAATTTCAATCTTCAGCGATGAAAGTGATGCAAGTTGAACTTTGACTGTAGTGGCATTCTGGTTCAACCAACTGTCTGGTGGGATGAGCAATATCTCCACATGTTTAGAATCAGGATAAAAATCAGAAATTGCTGCAATGGCAGAAAGGATGATTTATAGATAGAAAAGTCAGCCACTATCAGAAATTCTAATTTACAATTATTTCTTACCATATCTTTTCTGGTAAGAGATTTCTTCACCAATTGTGTAGTCATATGATTTAGAAGATTGTCAGGTGAAAAAGAAAACTATGTTCTTTCTCATGGCAAAATTGTGCTGACTGCTTTTATTTAATGCATATTAAGTGAAACAGTGGATGGAACACCAGGTCTGGGGTTAGGAAGACCTGTGTGATTCTGGGAAAGTCATTTAACCCCTGTTTGCTTCAGTTTAATTATCACTAAAATGGGAATCATAACTTTCCAGGGTGTTTTGAAGATGAAACAAGAATTACAAATTGCTTAGGACATAGTAAGCATTATATAGATGTTAAATATCATTGTTTCCACCATTGTTTTCATCATATTATTATTATAACTAAAAGCATTTGATACTTATTAAAGGCCATATACAGTGCTGAATAGGTATCTAGCCTTTGACTTAGGAACAATTAGGTTAAAGTTCTTTCTCTGAAACAGTTCATCTTTGTCATGGGGATAGTCTGGGCTGTTATCTAACATTTAGTGCTTCTAGGCAACTTTTTAAGGTTATGATTTTCAGATCTACTCCACCGACACTATATTTCATGGGTGAAAAAAGGGCCTAGAATTAGGAAGACCTGAATTGAAATTCTAACATACATACTTGTCCTGATTTGTTTCATCTTCCTCATGTGTAAAATGAGCACGATAAATAGCACATATTCACAGGGTTATTGTCAAAAGAAAATTAAATAGGTAGAACAGATCAACGTTCAGAGCACATAACAGACCAGCATTCAGAGTGCAGACCAGAGCAGAGTGAAAAGTGCAGACCAGTGCAGAGCCCAGAGCAAGGCAAACCACCGATCAGAGAGGAGCAGCAGTGACAGGACCCAGAATAGGATTCAGGGCAAAACCAGCAGCAGTTCCCAGATTCCCCAACTCACAAATGCCACAGACAGCTTCAGTGGGAGGGCTCCTTCCCCCAGGAGTGGGGAGTGAAGTCTGGACCCCTCACAGCAGGCACTGCAGCAAGAGCTGCCGTTTTCAGAGACTTCCACCTACAGCCCCTGGGGGAATTGAAGGGCTGATTGAATCTCTGTCTTGAGTGACAACTCTGAGAGACCTCTGCTTAAAACCCCTGGGGAAATAGAGCCACTGATCTGATTCTCAGTCCTGAGCTCAACCCAGGAATGAGGAGGAGCACTGGCAGACGAGCTGCAGGTGGTTGTGGTGAGGGAATTCAATTGCAGATTATGGGCAGAAAAGTTTCCAGTTGTTCCCAGAACAGTGTGTAGGTCAGGAGAGGAGTAACACCTCTCCTTTGATAGTGCCATCTTGGAGAAACTGAGAACTTACAGGTACCCTTCTCTCGGCAAATGACTCAAAAGTCAAGTAACTGGCTAGAAAAATGCCCAAAACAGGGAGAAAAAATAAGACTATAGAAGGTTAGTTTCTTGGTGAACAAACATTTTCTTCCATCCTTGCAGATGTCGAAGAACAAAGCATAACATCAGAGGAAGTCAAGGTTTCTTCTCCCAAAACCACCAAAATGAACATGCAGTGGTCTCAGGCCATGGAAGAGCTTAAAAAGGTTTTTGAAAATTGAGCAAGAGAGGTGGAGGAAAAATTGGGAAGAGAAATGAGAGCAATGCAAGAAAATCATGAAGAGCAAGTGAACAGCTTGCTAAAGGAGACCCAAAAATATGCTGAAGAAAATAACACCTTTAAAAATAGGATAACTCAATTGGCAAAAGAAGTCCAAAAAGCCAATGAGGAGAAGAATGCTTTAAAAAGCAGAACTGGTCAAATAAAAAAGGAGGTTCAAAGGCTCATTGAAGAAAATAGTTCTTTAAAAATTAGAATGGAACACATGGAAGCTAATGACTTCATGAGAAACCAAGAAATTACAAAACCAAACCAAAACGTAAAAGACAATGTGAAATATTTCATTGGAAAAACAACTGACCTGGAAAATTCATCCAGGAGAGACAATTTAAAAATGATAGGAATACCTGAAAGCCATGATCAAAAAAAGAGCCTAGACATCATCTTTCATGAAATTTTCAACGAAAACTGCCCTGATATTCTGGAACCAGAGGGCAAAATAAATATTGAAAGAATCCACAGATCACTTCCTTAAAGAAATCTGAAAAGAGAAACTCCTAGGAATATTGTATCCAAATTCCAGAGTCCCCAGGTCAAGAAGAAAATATTGCAAGCAACCTGAAAGAAACAGTTTGAGTATTGTAGAAATACAGTCAGGACAACACAAGATCTAGCAGTTTCTACATTGAAGAATCAAAGGGCTTGGAATATGATATTCCAGAAGTCAAAGGAACTGGGATTAAAACCAAGAACCACCTACCCAGAAAAACTGGGTGTAATACTTAAGGGTAAAAAATGTTCATTCAATGCAATAGAGAACTTTCAAACACTCTTGAGGAAAACACCAAAACTAAACAGAAAATTTGACTTTCAAACACAAGAATCAAGAGAATCATGAAAAGGTAAACAGGAAAGAGAAAACAACTTACTTACTTTAAGTAAGTTCAGCTTTCTAAAGTTGAACTCTTCACATTTCTACATGGAAAGATAATATTTGTAACTCTTGAGATTTTTCTCAGTATTTTGTGTAATTGGAGGTATTATACACACACACACACACACACACACACACACACATACACACAAATATAGACAGAGAACACTGGGTGATTTTAAGAAGATACCTAAAAATTAAAATAAAATTGAGAGGTGAGAGAGGAATATATTGGGAAAAGAGATGGAGAAATGGAATGGGATAAATTAGCACTCATCAAGGAGTCAAAAAAAAACTTCTTCAGTGGAGGAGAAGAGGGAGGATGTGAGAGGGAAAAAAGAAAGCTTATTCTCTTCACACTTGGCTTGAGGGAATGACATGCTCACTCAGTTTGGTATGAAAGTATATTTTTCAAGCACCTGAGAAATAAAATATACAGGCAATGAAGTGTAGAAATCTATTTTGCCCTACAGGAAAACAGAGAGAGGGGAATGGAAGAAGGGGAATAATAGAAGGGAAGACAGATTAGAGGAAGGGGTGAATGGGGTGCATGCTGTCCTGGAATGGGAGGTGTGGAGACATCGGAAGAAAATTTGGATTTCAAATTCTTGTGGAAGTGAATGTTGAAAGCTGAAAAGTAAATGAATTGTATATTGAAAATAAAAGGTTTTGTCAATGAAACTTGAAGTCAGTCAAAAGTCCTCACCCAGAGATCTAAAAAGCCACATTTGAACTCAAGGCCACAGATTCCCCATCCTTGGTATTAATTATACCTGGAAATAAGTTAACCTCAATTGGTGAAGGAAGCCACAAGGACAGTTTGGTGAAAACAATTGACACTACAACATTTATCCATTTAATTTAAGTTTTAATAATTCTTACAGGCTTATAAAAAATCTAAATTTGTATTTTACTTCACTAAATACTACTCCAATAACACACTTTAACAAAGTTAAGTATAGGTATTCAGCTAATCTTGCTTATTTCTTCACTATTCTGAACTGAGTCATATTTAACATTTTGATATTACATATGCATTTAAATACAAGGGTGTATGTGTGTGTGTGTGTGAGTGTGTGTGTGTGTGTGTCTTTAAATCCTTAGTCCCTTATCCAATACATTGGCTGTAACCGTAAGCTTTGAATAAATTATAACTTATAAATATACCCTCCTTGTCTCTATGTTACTAATAAAATTATTAAAGGAAAGAATGGCAGATACTGAAGTTTTCCAATTGAGTTTCCTTTTAAGCTAATGCCAAATGGAAACAATTTTTTTAAACATTTACATCCTTTCACGTTCTACCTTCCACCAATAGTTTCATGTCTATTCATATTGTTCTCCTTTGTGCAACCTGTATTTCAGACAAACTATCCTTCTTCATAATCTTCAGATATTACATTCCATGCCTAAACTCCTTGGGGTTTTAGAAATTATCCGCCATATTTCCACTGCTACCCACAGGGCCTAAAACATGGCATCTACTAATAAATGTCCGTTAATTGATTGCTAGATATTTAATCATTTATACTCATCTTTCAAATGTTTGGCAATTTATCTAACGATATTAATGTATAAAGAATTTATTTCTGTTTTTTTTTTCCATCTTTCAATCAGTTAAATGCTTGGTTAAAAAAGTTTTAGAATCTATGATAATCAGATTATCTTGATCTACAATCTAGGAAGATGTCCAAAAGGGAAATAAATTTAATCTTGAATACTTTCTTAACTGATAAATCCATAAGGCCCCTTTGTGATCTCCATAGACTTTTCTAGATTTTTGACAAGTATCTTTTTAATAATATGCAATCTCAGTTGATTTGGTTATGCTTAGTTCAATTAATGAAGGCATTCTTGAGGGACCTTTGAAGTAGTTCCAGATTACCTAAAATTGAAGCCTCTCACTCTTCTTCCAAGTAGATAACGCAGATGCCCTTAATAGTCTACCTATCTTCAAAACTGGCAAGACTACACTCTTCAATTTTTGGTCTGAGAAACGGGCTGGAAGGTGCTTGTTTCTGTTCTATATAATTTGTCCAGTTTCAGTTGCAGACGATAACCTCAAGGAACTTGGAGGTTTGAGCCAGAATGATCTCGGAGACAAGATTGCAGGGAGAATTTTCCCATCTATTCCTCCTCCCTGTCAAGGAAGCCTTGAGAAGTCAGGTTGATAGGGACTTGAGCCCAAGTGCATTTTGTACTTGGAACTGGAACTATGTGTGATGGGAAAGAAACTGTTACGAAACAAAATTACTTTTATTTACCTAGAGACTGAGGTGGTGAAACTGGGGAGGAGGATTATGGGGTAAGTTCATGTTTTTATCTTCTGAAGTAAATATTTCTGTGCCCAAGGCAATCTGTTAGTGGTTAATGCAATTGAGTGGCAGAAGACCACTGTCTGAAGTAACGGAGCAACATAATATGTTGGGGTTGGAGCCACTGGATAAGACGCTAGATTTTCAAATGTCCTTAAAAGTAATGGTGAACAGTAGGAGAGGAGAGAAAAATGAAATACGAACTTAATCTATTAATTACATGTTCCATAGAAGAATTCAAAGGAGAGAAACCATAAAACAAAACAAAACATAATACAAAAGAAAATCTTCTGTTTCTATCTGCGATCCAATTGCATAGTTCTGTTTCTGGATAAGGAAGGCGTTTTGCCTCAAAAGTCCATTGGAAATTTTTTAAGTTCATGCAATTCAATGAAATGCTAAGTCTACCAGAAAAATTCCTCGCACGCTGTGGTTGTTGCTGTGTACAATGTTCTCCTGGTTTTGCTACTTTCACTCAGAGCCGGTTCGTATAAGTCTTTCCAGGCTTCTCTGAATTCTTTCTGTTCATCATTTCTCCTAGTAAATAGTATTCCATTACATTCATATAACACAACTTTTTCAGCCATTCCTCAGTTGATCGATATTCCCTTGCCTTCCAGTTTTTGGCACCCACAAGTAGAACTGCTAAAAATACTTCTGTACATGTGGGACATTTTCCCATCTCTATATTCTGTTTGGGATAGGGTCCCACAAGCGATATTGCTCGATCAAAGGGTATGCACATCTTTGTAGCCCTTTGGACATAGTTCCAAATTGCTATCTAGAATGCTTGGATCAGCACACAGCTCCACCAGCAACGAATTAGTGTTCCAACTCTCCCAAATCTTCTCCAACATTTATCATTTTCCAGTTTGGGCATGTTAGCCCATCTGATAAGTGTGATGTAGTAACTCACAGTTGTTTTGATTTGCATGTCTCTAACCAATATTGATTTAGAGCATTATTTCTATGATTATAGATATCTTTAATTTCTTCCTCTGAAAATTGCCTGTTCATATCCTTTGACCATTTTTCAATTGGAGAATGACTTGTATTATTGTACATTAGACTCAGTTCTCTAAATATTTTATTAAATTTTATCACAGACTGCAAAAATTCTTTCCCAGTTTTCCACATCCCTCCTACTCTTGGTTGCATTGGGTTTGGTTGTGCAAAACCTGCCAATTTAATGTAATCAAAATTAGCCATATTGCACTTCATGATGTTCTCTATCTTTTGTTGCTTTGTAAATTTCTACATTCTCCTTAAATCTGACAAATACATTATTCCTTGCTCCCCTAATTTGTTTATAGTATCACTACTTAAACTTAGACCATGTATCCATTTGGACTTTATTTTTATGTATGGTATCAGGCATTGGTCTATGCCCTCTTTCCACCACACTTTTATCCAGTTTTCCCAGCAGTATTTGTCAAATAGTGAGTTCTTATCTCAGAAACTGGGATCTTTGTGTTTATCAAACAATAGATTGCTGTGTTCATTAACTTCCACGTCAGGAGTACCTAACCTATTGCACTGGTTTACTCTTTGGTTTCTTAACCCCCACCAAGTCGTTTTGATGACTGCTGCTTTACAATACAATTTGGGGTCTGGTACGATCCCTAGTATTGCTTTTAATTCCCTTGATATTCTAGAGCTTTTGTTCTTCCAGATGAATTTTGATATTATTTTTTCTAGCTCTACAAAGTAATTGTCTGGTAGTTTGATTGGTATGGCACTGAATAAGTAAATTAAGTTGGGTAAAATTGTCATTTTTATTGTACTGGCTCGGCATGCCCACAAGCAACAGATGTTTTTCCATTTACTTACATCTGAGGTCATTTGTGCGAGAAGTGTTTTGTAATTCTGTCCATATAGTCCCTGGATTTCTTTTCGCAGGTATACCCCCCGATATTTTATAATGTCTACTGATGATTAAAAAGGGATTTCTCTATCCCTTGCTATTGGTCTTTGTTAGTAATATATAGAAATGCAAATGATTTATCTGGGTTTATATAGTAACCTGCTACTTTGTCAAAGTTGTTTATTTCAAGTAAGTTTTTACTTCATTCTCTGGGATTCTAGAAGCATATCATCATATCATCTGCAAAGAGTAATAACTTGGTTTCTTCTTTGCCTGTTCTAATTTCTTCAGTTCCGTTTTTCTTCTCTTATTGCTACAGCTAACATTTCTAATACTATATTGAATAACAGTGGTCATAATGGACATTCTTGTCTCACCCCTGATCTTATTGGAAAAGCATCTAGCTTGTCCCCTTCACAGAAAATGCCTGCTGAGGGTTTTAGGTAGATACTGCATATTATTTTGTGAGAAGTTCCATTTCTTTCTGTGCTTTTCACTGTTCTCAACAGGAATGGGTGTTGTATTTTGTCAAAAGCTTTTTCTTCATCTATTGAAATAATCATGGGACTTCTGTTGGTTTTGTTTTTGATATGATCAATAATGCTAATAGTTTTCCTAGTATTGAAGCGGCCCTTTACTCCTGGTACAAATCCTAACTGATCACAATGTATTTTTCTCATGATAGGTTGTTGTATTCTTTTTGGTAATACCTTATTTAAAATTTTTGTATCTATGTCCATTAGAGAAATTGGTCTATAGTTTTCTTTCTCTGTTTTTGCTCTTCCTCGTTTAGGTATCAGAACTGTATTTGCATCATAAAAATAATTTGGTAGGATTCCTTCTTTTGCAATTTCCTCAAATAGTGTATATAGTATTGGAATTAACTGTTCTTTAATTTTTGATAGAATTCGCTTGTAAATCCATCTGACCCTGGAGATTTTTTCCTAGAGAATATATTGACAGCTCGTTCAATGTCCTTTATTGAAATGGCGTTACTTAAGTACTCAACTTCCTATTCTGTTAATTTGGGCCATTTATATATTTTAAAACAATCATCCTTCTCATTTAGATTGTCGATTTTATGTGCATACAACGGGGCAAGTAATTTCTAATTATTGTTTTTATTTCTTTCTCATTGGAATTTGGTTCCCCCATTTCGTTTTTGATACTGGTAATTTGGTTTTCTTTCTTTTTTAAAAATGAACTTGATGAAAGGGCTATCACTGTTATTGTTTTTCATTAAACCAGCTCATATTTTCATTTATTAGTTCAATAGCTTTTTCAATTTCAATTTTAATAATCTCTCCTTTGGTTTTCAATCTGTCTAATTTGGTGTTTCCTTTGGGGAAATTCAACTTGTACATTTTCTGGCTTTTTTAGCTGCATGCCCAATTCATTGATCACTTCTTTCTCTGTTTTGTTCATGTAGGAATTCCAATATATAAAAATTCCCCTAAGGACCACGTTCACAGTATTCCATAAGGTGTGGTAGATTGACTCATTATTGGCATTCTCTTGAATGAAGTTGTTGTTTGTTTCTATAGTTTGTTGTTTTAGTCACTCATTCTTTAGATTTAGATTGTTTAGTAACCAATTTTTGGTTTATATTAATATGGTCATTGACAACATATAGTTTTTATTGCATTGTGATCTGAGAATTATTCATTGAATATCTCTGGCTTTGTGAACTGGATTGTGAGGTACTTATGACCTAGAACACAGTCATTCTTGTGTATGTGATATGTATCCCTGAGAAAAAGTTATATTCCTTTCTATCCCCATGCAATTTTCTCCAGAATTCTATCATATCTACCTTATCCAGAGTTTTATTAACCTCTTTAACTTCTTTCTTCTTTATTTTTGGGGTAGATTTATCATGTTCAGATAGGGGGAGGTTAAGGCTCCCTGCTAGTATCATTTTGATTTCTATTGCTTCCTGTCACTGCCTTAACTTCTCCTCTAAGTATCTGTTTGCTATACCACTTGGAGCACATATGTTTAATAATGAAATTGCTTCATTTTCTATGATGTCTCTTAGCAGAATATAGTTTGCTGCCTTATGTAGTTTGATTAGATCTAATTCTGCTTTTCCTTTTCTGAGATTAGGATTGCTACCCATATTTTGTTTTTTTTTGGGTTTTTTTGGTTTGGTTTTTGTACATCAGTTGAAGCACAATATACTCTGCTCCAACTTTTTACTTTTACCCTGTGTGTAT
This sequence comes from Notamacropus eugenii, assembly GCF_028372415.1. Taxonomy (NCBI): domain Eukaryota; kingdom Metazoa; phylum Chordata; class Mammalia; order Diprotodontia; family Macropodidae; genus Notamacropus; species Notamacropus eugenii. The sequence goes on along the minus strand of NC_092873.1, from coordinate 135,500,502 downwards.
GTCCCTGTTTCAAGTGTGTGTCACGTAAACAACATATTGTTTCATTATTATTTCTAATCCATTATGCTATTCGTCTCTCTGTTTTATGCGAGAGTTCATCCCGTTGACATTCAAATTTATTATTACCATCCTTCCATCCTCTTTCTCCCCATTTGTGCTTTTAGTTCACCCTTCTCTCTTCCACTCTACAAAAGAGTTTTAATTTTGACCACAGCCTCTCTCAGTCTTCCCTTCCTGATATGAACCCTCCTCATTTTAATTCCTTTTCTCTTACTACTTCTTCCCTCCCTATTAGCCTTACCTCTCTTTTCTTTCCTGTCTTTTTCTCCTACCGTCTATAGAGCTAGTTGTATTTCTGTACTTAATTGAGGTTTTGTTCCCTCCTTGAATACAAACAGATGAGAGCAATTCGCAAACAATACTCATCTCCCTCCTCTCTTTTCCATTAATGTAATATATTTTTGTGCCTCTTCCTATGATGTGATTTACCTTTTTCTAACTCTTCCTTTTTACATCCCTGATTACAGTCCCTTTGCTCTCTTAAATCAAATTTTGATCATGACATCATTTACTTTGTACCACTCCCTCTATCTTTGTGTATCCCTTTTATATATCATAACCAATATAAAATTCTCAAGATTGACAGGTATCACCTTCCCTTATGGGAATGCAAATATTTTGCCCATATTGAGTAACTTCCTTTTTTTCCCCTGTTCACCTTGCTGTGCCACACTTGAAACCTGCATTTGACGATCGAGTTTTACATTGAGTTCTGGCTTTTTCATTAGGAAGGTATGGAAATCACATATTTCATTAAATGTCCATCACCTTGGCTGCAATATTATACTCCATTTTTCTGGGTAATTGATCCTTGGTTGTAGTCGTAGCTCCTTTGCCTTATGGAATATCATATTCCAATTTCTTCAGACTGTTAATGTAGAAGCTGCAAGATCCTGTGAGATCCTTGATATCTGATTTTTTCTTTCTGGCTGTCTACAGTATTTTCTCCTTCACTTGATAGTTCTGGAATTTGGCAATGATATTCCTTGGTGATTTTAGTTTGGAGTCCCTTTTAGGAGTGAACAGTGAATTCTTTTGATGCTCATTTTGCCCCCTGGATCTAGGACTTCTGAGCATTTTTCCTTGATGATTTTCTGGATTATGTTGTCCAGGGTCTTTTTTTTCATCATGGCTTTCTGGTAGACCTATAATCCTTATATTTTGTTTCTTGGATCTATTTTCCAGGTCAGTTGTTTTTCCAATTATATATTTTACATTTTCTTCTATCTTTTTATTCTTCAGATTATGTTTGACTGATTCTTCATATCTCATAGAGTCATTAGCTTCTACTTGCTCAGCTCTAACTTTTTTCAAATTGCTTTCATGAGTTAACTTTTGAATCTTCTTTTCCATCTGTCCAATTCTTCCTTTTAAGGAGTTATTTTCTCCCGTTAGGTTTTGTACTTCCTTTTTCATTTGACCAATTGTACTTTTAGATTCTTCTATGATTTCTTTTATCATATTTTTAAAATCATTGGTCCATTTTTCTTCTCTTTCTCTAATTTGGCTTTTAAAAGCCTTCCTGAGCTCTTCCCAGAATGGTCTTTGTGATTCAGACCAGTTCATATTCCCTTTTGCAGTTTCAGATGGGAGTGCAGTTTCAATATTGACCTTTTTGGTATTTGTGTTTTGGTCCTTGTTCCCATAGAAAGATTCCATGGTCTTTTCTTTTCTGCCTTGCTTCTTACTCATGATAATCACCCTTTTCCTGGCTTTTAAAGTAGATTTCTGCGTTTGGGATACAGGGGGCTCTCTCCCACAGTTCTTGTGCCTAAAACTTGAGATTTTGTGTGTTATGACCTCTGATTCTTTCATCTAGCTGCTAAAATGTTGCAGTTTATGTGGTGCTCAGCTAGCTGGAGTTGGAATGCAGAGGCCAGGTGAGATCTTTTTGGGTTTCTCTGTAGCTAACCTGTAATTAGTTTGTTGAGTGTGGGGCAAGGGTAGTCTGCACACAAGAAGTCTCCTCTACTGAGTTAGCTCAGCAACTGTGCTAGTGTCTTCCCCATCCCCCTGGGATGCTGAGATATACCTGGGTTCCTGGTGTTGGCAGTTACTGGCTTCACCTCCTGGATCTCATGATCTTCTCTGGGTTTTTTGAGGTGTGGCTGCCTGGGCCACCTCTGGTCCTTCTACCATTTCAAGAGAGACCCCCCTTAGCGATTTTCCTAGCCTCATTGGCTAAGAGACTGTTTACCCCTTCTGCTGCTCCCACAGTGCCAGTGTTTTTCCCGGGGAGATATTCTCTGGGCTCCTCAAGATCATAAAGGTGAGGGAGATAGCAGTTACCGATAACTCTGCCATGTTAGCTCCCTAAACTGGAAAAAACTATCTGTCTTTTGGAGAGTGGATTGTAGGGGGCAGTTGGTTGATGTTACACACACACACACACACATACACACATATGTACATATATATACATATAAATAGATAGATAGATAGATAGATAGATAGATAGATAGATAGATAGATAGATAGATAGATAGATAGATAGATAGATATTCTAGGTAAAGATTAAAGCTCCCTGGCGTGTAGATTTCAAAATTCCTCCATTTTTTTTTAAAGGACATTTTTCTTCAATTTGTGAAGTGTACCTTCAAGACATTGAGAGTGGCAAGGCAATTATATTTGCCACATTTTTCTGTGTCCTAAATGAAATTCAGGTGGGCTTAGTTCTTTGATTTCACCAGGGCAGATAGTTGTCCTCTTATTATTTCTATGCTTTTGAAGCATCAATTTCCTATTTGTCATTTTTTTTCTTCCTTTTTTTTTCCAGTCCACAGAAGATTCTTATACACAGCAAGCAGAAGTAAAATGAGGATGTAAGAATTTTACCCTCTCTTTATTGTGAATTAACAGTATACCACCTACACCAAACAAAACATTTTCCCCTTCTTTAGTCTTACGATTTTCACCAGAGACAAGGATCACCCTCCAATCTTCCACCCACAATTTTCAGAGTCTTTAACTTTCTTAAGAGCCTCAAATTATTTTGGTATTATATCACTTTGAATTTTATGTAATAATGTATTTACTTGTAATTTTTCCCTTTTGGTATAGATACCTGTGGTTCTATTGATGCCACCTATATTGATTTTTACTTTTGTGAATTCTTAGGTATTCCTAATACTATTCTTTTCCCTACAAATAGTACATTTAAAGTCTTTATCTTGGTCAATTTTTACAAATAGTTTCTCCCTCAGGCTTTTTTTCAGCTTAAAACTTCATTGATTCAATGTACATTAATTCAGCAAAAGAATTTTTTTACCATTCCTTAATGGTCCCCTCATTCCCAATCAATAGATCAGTCTTATATTTTAAATCATAGTCCAGAAAAAAAATAGTGGAAATGTCCTGGAACTATTTTTTGAGGAGAAGTAAGAAGAGGACTACACCAAAATAGGTTTTGGGATATCAGTAGTTTTGGTACCTTTAATTTAAATCATCATATTAGGCACATATTCTTTCAAAATTTTCTACTGACTGTTCGAAAAGTTTTGTGGAGGAAAAGCTTGGAAGTCATACATTGTAAGAGATTGATGATTTTTCCCAAGTAAATTGAATTAAATTATTGTTTTTCTGAAATAGCAAAAAGTAACTTGAAAAAGAAAGGAACAATAAAATCACTATAAAAAGCTTATATAGGCAGACCTCCCAAGTTTATTCATTGCTTGTGTCAAAAATATCTGCATTATATTTTCCTCACTTTTTTATAAAACTTAAAGAGATGGATAGTATATTTTATCATGAATCATCTGGAATTGTGATTGCTCATTGCATTGGCCAGATATCTTAACTCTTTCAAAGTTGTTTGTTTTAAACAGTTTTGCTATTATCTAATTTGTTTTCATGATTCTTCTTTTTTCACTCTATATTGGTTTCTGCATATCTTCTAAGGATTCTCAGAAATGACTGTTCATCATTTCTTATAGCAAAATAGTTTCCACCACGTGCACATAACATAACCTGTTTAGCTTTTCTCTGGTTGCTGAACATCCTCTCCATTTCTATTTTTCTAAAGAGAACAGCTATACATAGTCCTACATATACAGCCTTTCCTTCTTTCACTAATGTTTTTGGAGTTGGAGACCTGGTAGTGCTATGGTTAATATACACAATTTAATAAAATTTTGGGAATAGTTCCAAGTTATTTTCACAATAGCTAGACCACTTCACAGTTCCACAACAGTGCATTAATGTATCTATTTCATCCAACCCTATCAGCATTTTTCATTTTTGTTTGTTTTTGTCATCACTGCCAATCTAAGGATTCATGGTGGATTATCAACAGTTGTTTGGTTTGCATTTCTCTATTATTTGTAATTTGGAATACTTTCAAATGGTTAACGGTTGAACATTTTTCCTCTGAAAACTATTTAAATATCTATCTATCTATCTATCATTTATCATCTTTGCGTTATTCTAGTAAATATGAATTGTTTCCTTTGTATCTTGGAAATTAGACTTTGAACTGAGAAGTCTGCTGCAAATACGTATTCCCATTTAACTGCTTTTCTTCTAACTTTACCTGAATTTGTTTTGTGTTTTAAAAAAAGAACTTTTGCAATCTTACGTAAACAAAATCATCTATTTTACTTTCTGTGATGCTTTCCCTTGAATACATCCAAGAAGGTGATTTTGTTCTTTCCTTTTCTAATTTGCTTGTACCTTTATAGTTGATACCTGCCATATGTCTAATTGCATCTTTTCTTGGTATAGGTGGTAAGGCATTATACCATAACTAATTTTTATCACACTAATTTCCATTTTCCCAGCAGCTTTTGTCAAGCAGTAAGTTTTTACTCCATTGGCTGGAACTGTTGTTCTATCAGACTCCAGGTCACTGTGATAATTTATTTCTGTATATTATTATGTAGTATAAACATATGACCTGACCTCTCTGTCTTAACCAAAATAAAAATATTTTCATGATTGCAACTTTCCATAAGATTTGAAATCTAATCTTACTAAATCTCCTTCATCACCAGAGTCTAGCATTCTTTCTCTTGAGATGCTTGACTGTTTTTCTCCCAGGTTGATTTCATTGTTATTGCTATTATTAGAAGGATGAAGAGGAGAAGTAACAGTTAAAACATTGTTCTCCTAATATACATCTTATTTAATCAAATGTTTTTATAATCTCAATTATATTATGTTGTTTAGATTTTTATATCAGTACTCATTAAGGATATTGATTTATAATTTTCAAGACCATAATTACATTGCAGAAATAATTACTTTGGGCCTGCTATTTAAAAATTAATTCATTTCATTAACATGGCATGAATATCACAGTTTCTATTAATTTTTTTCTTTATTTGCTGTCTACTAATCTTTTTTCTATTTGATACTGATAATCTAAGGTCCTGTAATTTTTCCGAATCAAGTTGCCTAATGGTTCATGAAAAACAAACAAACTGTTTGTCATTTTATTTTTTTAGTTTAAGATTATGTTTCAGTTTTATTAATTTTATCTTTGTTTTTCAAGTTTCCTAAGTTGTTATTTATTTGGGGTCAGAGTTAATTTATTGGTTTTCTTTGGTGTTAGTTGTATGCCGATTTCGTCAATTTGTTCAAGCTCTCTTTTGTTGCCCATGATCTTTAGAGATAGAAATTTTCCCTGAGGAACTCCTTTGGTCAATATCCACAAATAGAGCGTGAAGAGTGCAGGTGACATTAGCATAACTACCGCAGACCAGACCAGTAGGACAAGTGCAGACCAGAGCAGAATGCAGACCAGTGTGAAATGAAGAGCAGTACAGAACACAGACCAGCACGGTGCAGCAGGGACCAGACTCAGAACAGGATTAAGGGCACCACCAGAAGCAGTTCCCACATTCCTCAACCCACAAACACCACAGATAGCTTCAAAGGTCAGTGGGAGGGCCTCTTTCCCCAGGAGAGGGGAGCCCTGTCTGGACGTCCCAGAACAAGCGCTACAGCAGATGCCATTTTTGAAGCTCTCCACCTAGAGCTCCTGGAGGAACGGAAGGGCTGATCTGAATCTCAGTCCTGAGTGACAGCCCTGAGAGACTTTCACTTTAAGCCATTGGTGGAAATGAGCCACTGATTTGATTCTCAGTCCTGAAGTCCACCCAGGGGTGAGGAGAAGCACTGACAGTAGAGATGGTGGAGATTCTGGAGAGGAAATTCAATTTCAGATTCTGGACAGGAAGGTTTTTGGTTTCTCCCAGACCAAGGCACAGGTCAAGAGGAGAGTAAAACCTCTCCCTTGATTGTGCCACTTTGGAAGAACTGACAACGTACAGGTCCCCAGAATATATGCTCCCCTCGAAAAAGGTCTCAAAACTCCATTTTTGAGAATGGAAAAATGTCCCTAAAGGGAGAAGAATATAAGACTATAGATGGTTGCTTTCTTAGTGAACAGGTATTTTCTTCCATCCTTTTGGTTGAGGAAGAACAATGCACACCATCAGAGGAAGACAAAAAAGTCAAGACCTCTGCTTTCAAAACCTCCAAAGTAAATATGCAATGGTCTCAGGATATGGAAGAGCTTAAAAAGGATTTTGAAAATTTAGTAAGAGATTGAGGAAAAATTGGGAAGAGACAGGAGAGCAATGCAAGAAAATCATGAAAATCAAGTCAACTGCTTGCTGAAGGAGACTCAAAAAATGCTGCAGGAAATAATACCTTTAAAAATAGACAAACTCGATTGGCAAAAGAAGTCCAAAAAGCCAATGAGGAGAATAATGCTTTAAAAAGCAGAATTAGTCAAATGGAAAAAGAGGTTCAAAAACTCACTGAAAAAAATAGTTCTTTAAAAATTAGAATGTAACAGATGGAAGCTAATGACTTTGTGAGAAACCAAGACATTGCAAAACAAACCAAAAGAATGAAAAAATAGGAGATAATGTGAAATATCTCATTGGAAAAACAAATGATCTGGAAAATAAATCCAAGAGAGACAATTTTAAAATTATAGATCTACTTGAAAGCCATGATCAAAAAAGAACCTAGATATCATCATTCATGAAATTTTCAAGGAAAAGTGCCCTAATATTCTAGAATCAGAGGACAAAATGGATATTGAAAGAATCCACCAATCACCTCCTGAAAGAGATCTGAAAAGAAAAACTGGTGGGAATATTGTAGCCAAAGTCTGCAGTTCCCCGGTCAATGAGAAAATATTGCAAGCAGTGAGAAAGAAACAGTTTGAGTATAGTGGGAAAACAATCAGGATAACACAGAATCTGACAGCTTGTACACTGAGGGATCAAAGGGCTTGGAATATGATAATCCAGAAATCAAAGGAACTGGGATTAAAACCAAGAATCACCTACCCAGCAAAACTGTGTATAATACTTCAGGGTAAAAAAAAAAATGGTCATACAGTGATGCAGAGGATTTTCAAGCATTCATGAAGAAAAGACCAGAACTGAGTAGAAAATTTGACTTTCAAACACAAGAATCAAGAGAATCATGAAAGGTAAACAGGAAAGAGGAAACATAAGCCACTTTGTAAAGTTGAATTGTTTACATTCCTACATGGAAAGATAATATTTGTAACTCTTGAGACTGTTTTCATCACTTGAGTACTTGAAGGGGTTATACACACACACACACACACACACACACACATACACACACACACACACATAGACAGAGAACACAGGGTGAATTGAACAAGAAGGGACAGTATTTAAAAAAATAAAACTGAGGGGAGAGAGGGGAATATATTGGGAGGGGAAAGGTTGAAATGGAATGGGGTAAATTACCATGCATCAAAGAGGCAAGAGAAAGCTTCTTCAGTGGAGGAGAAAAAGAAGGATGTGAGAGGGAAAAAGAGAAGCTTACTCTCTTCACATTTGGCTTGAGGGAATGTTATGATCACACAGTTTGTTATGAAAGTATATCTTGCACTACAGAAGGGTAGGGGAGGAGACCACAAGTGGAGTGAGTATGATGATAGAAGGAAAGGAAAATGGGAGAATGAAGTAATCAGAAGTAAACCCTTTTGGGATGGGATAAGCTCAAAAGAGAGAATAGGATAAATGGGGAATTCCCTGCCTTCACAGTGGGGATGGAAGAATGGCGGGAGGAAGGGAGAGAAGTTGGAATTCAAAGTATTGGTGAATGAATATTGAGAATTGTTTTTACATACAACTGGGAAATAAGAAATACAGACAATGGGGTATAGAAACATATCTTGCCCTACAAGAAAAAAGAGAAGGGAATAAGGGAAGGAAGGGGTATGAGAGAAGGGAGGGCATATTGAAAGAAGGGGTAATCAGAATGCAAGGTGTTATGGGCTGGGAGGAGGGGAGATATGCAGAGAAAATTTGGAACTCAAAATTTTGTGGAAATGAATATTGAAAATTAAAAATAAATAAATAAACATAAAAAAGAAAAAAATAATCATTTAAAAATAAAATTAAATGTTTCCCCCCCCAACCAAAAAAAGACAACTACCCACAAATACTGGTATTTTGTCTCATTGTCATGTTTTTAATGCAGTTGCTTTTTATTTGAAAGATTTGTTCCTTGACCTGATTTTTTTAGGATTAAGGTGTTTAGTTACCAATTAATTTTGCAGACATTTCTTTAATAGCCCCTTATTAAATGTAATTTATTTCATCCTAATCTATAAAGAATGGTTTTAATATTTCTGGGTTTTTTTCCTCATATTTGCTTCTAGTGGGATTTTTTTTTAAATTTAATATGGTGAATTCTGTTTTCTAACACATTCCACGATTGTCTTCCATTTTATGGATCAGTTCATCCAATTCTCATTTAGAATTATAGTAATAAATTGTGAATTTCCTTCTGTCCTATTATCTGATACTTTTCTTTTTCTGTACTTCTGGCTTCTTCTTTACAAAGAAGAAGATGGTGAGAAAGTCTCCTCAGCAACAGTTTTTTTTTATGCAATTTGATTCCATTTCCTCACTTCTTTTTTTGTTTCCATCACCCAGAGTCTAGCCAGATTCTTATCTTTTCTTTACTTTTAGACCCCTCCTTAATATCTACACTCAGTCATTAGACTACTTTTAAGCCTAATCTCTCCCTTAAATTCTCTCACCTTTATTCTCACTCTTTTTTTTCTTATTCACTTCAGTTCAGATGAAAGTGAAGTTTGAATCACCCATTCTCTCCATCCTTTCCTTGTTTGTATATTCTTTGACTTATAAACCATGATTATGTAAAATAAAATTTTCGACCTTTCCTCTCTCCTCCTCACTAAGGCATCCTCCAACTTTCACTTAAAAATTCATTTCTTTTGAAATCATCAAATATCCGTATCAATAAATTTCCCATATAACCTCTGATCGTGATAGTCTATTAAGAGTACATAGATCATCTACACCCATTAGAATATCATTGGTATGCCCTTGTTTAGTCTCACATAATTATGTGCTTGCATATTATTTTAAATTTTTTTCAACTTTTACTTCTATGTCATAGTTTTCATGCAGCTTTGGTCTTTTCATCACTAAAGTTCGAGAGATTTCTATTTAGTTAAGTGTCCATTTTTGACCCTTTAATATTGCATTTAAGTAAGTCATTTTTCTTAAAAGACTGTATCTCTTTCCTTCTGGAGTATCATATTCCAAGTTCTTTGCTTCTTGACAGTATAGGTGCATAATGTAAGTCTTTTGTACTTGAATTGTTTCTTTATGGCAGCTTACAATATTTTTCCTTTAACTTGAAAGCTCCAAATTTTTACGGTCACATTCTTAGGAATTTACATTTTGGGGTTTCTTTCAGGAAGTGTCTGGTGGTTCTTTGCTCTGGTTCTAACAGAACTGAATAGTTTTATGACTTTTTGAGATATGATGCCTAAGCACTTTTTTGGAAATGGTTTTACAGGTACTCACATGATTTTTAAATTATTTTCTTCCAAATATTTTCCAAGTCAATTGTTTTGGCAATGACATGTCCATATGAGATAACAATCCAATGACATAAAAGTGTTTTGATATTTTTTAAAATTAAGTTATTTTTTTCAATTTTTTACAATCACTTCCATATATATTAGATTTTTTCCCCTCCTTCCCCCACTGTCCCCACTCCATCTCCTCTCCCTCCCTGAGACTGCATGTAATTTTATATTGATTTTGCACATATGTTCTTATCAAATACCTTTACACCATAGTTATGTTGCATAGAAGAATTAAAATGAGTTGTTCTCATTGTCACATGTAATAATTAGCTTCTGTTTATTCATTTTAATTTTCAATTACTTTGTTGCTTGGGCAGCTTTCTATCTTTCATGCCAAGAACTTGTTTCTCCTTTTTAATTATTTTCCATAAGTCTTATTTTTTTCCTAATGTTTTCACTGATTTTTAAAATGACTTTTCCTCCAGTTCTTCATTTTAGCATACTCAATTGATATTTATCTATTTTAAAAAATACTGTTTTCTTTCTCTCTTCCAGAAATTCTAGTTAGTTGTGCCTCCAAACTGTATATTTCTTTTAAACTTATTTTGTACAAGTTTTATGGTATTTCTCTTCTTAATTTTTGTTATGTTCACCTCTGTAAATAGAATAGCTCTTTCATGGTAGAATTATTTTCTTTGCTTGTCCATTTACTGATTCTTTTCGCCTTTTTTAATGGCTTTGAATTTGTGCTATTGCCAGACTGTGCTTTTGAGAACAATGTGTTTTTTTACCTGTTTCATGTCCTCTTGAATCTTGTAATTGCTTTCTCTGGATATTATGTGTTGTCAACGTAGGATCTTAAAAGAGACCTCAATTTGGGGATTTGCATGCTTTCAGTGAGACGAAAGAAGACTGTTCAAAAGAAAAAAAAACCTAGTCTCAATAGTGAAAATTCCTGACTTGAGTTTTGGTCTTAGTAACACAAATGCCCCTGTTTGCCATTTCAGTCGACTGTGATACAGCCACTGTCATTTTGCTGTAAAGTGCTGCTGACGGCGCAAAGCCAAGATGGCGACGTAGAAAGACGCACATACACACAGCTCCGAACCCACAAACCACAGAATGGCTAGAGGGGACCAACCCAGGGCGAATTCTGCACCCAGAGACCACGGAATATTGGAGCGAAGGAGATTTCTGTTCTGGAGAGACCTCCAAACCTCTCGCGGGGGGTCCTTCGCGCCGTGGATTGGGTGCCTGGACGGGGAGCAGAGGGCAGCCCTACCGCGGCAGTGACGCCGTGAGGAAAAGATCCGAGTGGGCTACGGGGACGGGATCTCCAGTGGCCACACAGGTCCCTCCACCCACAGAGGGACCTACAAACCTCTTGCAAAAGGTCGTCGCGCTGCAGACGTGTAGCTCAGCCCTAACCTGTGGCGGCCGCGGCTCTGAGAGGTACAGATCCGAGAAGGCTCCAGAGACGGGATCTCCAGCGGCGGCACAAGCCCCCCCACCAACAGGCGACTGACAGGGGTAGGTGAGAGACTGTCTTTGGCGGGTCGAGAGGGGAGTGGGGTGCCCCCATGGCTCGGGCCCCCCCAGGAGATAGAAGCTGAGAGGTGGCTGCAGACAGGGGCTCTCCAAACAGGCAGGAGCCTGGATCCATTGTGGAAGCTCTGTGCATAAACCCCCAGAGGGAACTGAGCCAGAGAGGCAGCCCTGCCCCTGACCACCTGAACTTAATTCTCACACTTAATAGCAGCCCTGCTCCCGCCAAAAATCCCAAGGCGGGAAGCAGCTTTTGAATCTCAGTCCCCAAACGCTGGCTGGGAGGACCAGGAGGCGAGGAGGGTGTGAGGAAAACATTCAGAGGTCAGGTCACTGGCTGGGGAGAATGCCCAGAAAAGGGAAAAGAGATAAAACTATTAAAGGGTACTTTCTCGGAGAAAAGACACTTCCTCCCTTCCTTTCTGATGGGGAGGAACAATGCTTGCCATCAGGGAAAGACACAGAAATTGACGATTCTGTGTCCCAACCCACCCAATGGGCTTGGGCCATGGAAGAGCTTAAGAGGCATTTTGAAAATCAAGTTAGAGAGGTGGAGGAAAGACTGGGAAGAGAAATGAGAGGAATGAGGGAGAAACATGAAAAGCAGATCAGCTCCCTGCTAAAGGAGAACCAAAAAAATCTTGAAGAAATTGGCACCTTGAAAACTAGCCTAACTCAGTTGGCAAGGGAGGTGCAAGGGGCCAATGAGGAGAAGAATGCTTTCAAAAGCAGAATTAACCAAATGTAAAAGGAGATTCAAAAGCTCACTGAAGAAAATAGATCTTTCAAAACTGGAATGGTACAGATGGACGCTAAGGACTTTATGAGAAAGACAGATATCACAGAACATACCGTGCAGATTCGAAAAATGGAAGATAATGTGAAATATCTTATTGGAAAAACAACTGACCTGGAAAATAGAATCAGGAGAGACAATGTAAAAATTCTGGGACTACCTGAAAACCATGATCAAAAGAAGAGCCTAGACATCATCTTCCATGAAATTATCAAGGAAAACTGCCCTGAGATTCTAGAACCAGAAGGCAAAATAAATATTCAAGGAATCCGCAGAACACCGCATGAAAGAGATCCAAAAAGAGAAACTCCTAAGAGCATTGTGGCCAAATTACAGAATTCCCAGGTGAAAGAGAAAATATTGCAAGCAGCTAGAAAGAAACAATTCAAGTATTGTGGAAATACAATCAGGATAACACAAGATCTAGCTCCCTCTACATTAAAGGATCGAAGGGAATGGAATAGGATATTCCAGAAGTCAAAGGAACTAGGACTAAAACCAAGAATCACCTACCCAGCAAAACTGAATATAATACTTCAGGAGAAAAAATGGTCTTTCAATGAAATAGAGGATTTTCAAATTTTCTTGATGTAAAGACCAGAGCTAGAAAGAAAATTTGACTTTCTAACACAAGAATGAAGAGAACCATGAAAAGGTGAACAGCAAAGAGAAGTCATAAGGGACTTACTAAAGTTGAACTGTTTACATTCCTACATGGAAAGAAAATATTTGTAACTCTTGAAACATTTCAGTATCTGGGTACTGCGTGGGAGTACATACACACACACATGCACACATGCACACACACATAGAGACAGAGTGCACAGAGTGAATTGAAGAGGATGGGATCATATCTTAAAAAAAAATGAAATCAAGCAGTGAGAGAGAAATACTGGGAGGAGAAAGGGAGAAGTTATATGGGGCAAATTATCTCTCATAAAAGAGGCAAGCAAAAGAATTATTAGTGGTTGGATAAAGAGGGGAGGCAAGAGAAAAACATGAGGTCTACTCTCATCACTTTCCACTAAAGGAAAGAATATAATGCACACTCATTTTGATAGGAAAGCCTATCTCATAATACAGGAGAGTGGGGGACAGGGGCACAAGCAGGGTGGGGGGGAGGATGGAGGGGAGGGCATGGGGAGGAGAATGCAATCCGAGGTCGACACTCATGGGGAGGGAAAGGACCATAAGAAAATAGAAGTAATGGGGGACAGGATAGGATGGAGGGAAATATAGTTAGTCCTATACAACACAACTAGTATGGAAATCATTTGCAAAACTAAACAGATATGGCCTATATTGAATTGCTTGTCTTCCAAGGGGAAGGGTTGGAGAGGGAGGGAGCTAAAGAAGTTGGAACTCAAAGTGTTAGGACAAAATGTAATGTTCTTACCACTGGGTAACAAGAAATACAGGTAAAGGGGTCAAGAAAGCTATCTGGCCCTACAGGACACAAGAGAAGACGGAGACATGGACAGGGAGAGAGGATAGAGGAGAGAGCAGATTGGTCACAGGGGCAATTAGAATGCTTGGATTGGGGGGGGAGGGGATAAAAGGGGAGAAAATTTGTAACCCAAAATTTTGTGAAAATAAATGTTAAAAGTTAAATAAAAAAAAAAGTGCTGCTGACTCAGAATGACAGAATAGGATCATGATTCTTCTGGTATTCCTGTCCTAGTGATTCTGCTATAGTTTTCAGATTTAACTATTGGGAAATTCTGCTAACTCTCCGAAGCAGAACAGTAGAGCTACTATTTGTTCATTTAATTAATCGTCATTCACTGCATAACCCAGGATACACTACTTCTCTTGTGCAGAACTGTCAACCATAGGTAAAGGTCTTCTCTTCTGCCTTCCCTGTATCGCCAATACTATATTGGGTAGAAAATGACAAAGGTACCACTTGGCACCTAATCCTGCTTCAAACCATATCATTCATAGTGTGTCTAGGACCTCTCCTTCTCCTGATGACATTCATGGGCAGACTCTCATTTATTTCCTAAACTGAAAAGTTTTCATTTGGTACTTCTGACTAGAAACTCTTCACGCTATCCGTAGCCTACTCTGTCATTCTCTGTATCCTAATTTGAGCTGGAATTTGGCTCACTGAGATTTTTTTCTTTGATTTTTTGTGCTGAAGGTTAAGTCTTGTATGCTTTTTAGAAAACTGTGTAGTAGTCATGGATGAAAACTCAGCTGTCCTTCCTGATAATTTGTTAACTTGTCTAGGATTTAGGACTGACAATTTAAAAAATTAGAGAAGCAACTTGGAAATTTATACAAATTAACTATTTTAAAAGATAAATAATTCAAGATCTGCAAATATTTTTAAGTTGAAATTTGATCGCATGCGTAAAATTATGGTCATAGCCCATTGGGAGGAGAATATTAACGTTTCAACATGTCCATAGGAAAGCAGCAAGGAGGATGAAATATGCTGTATCCATAATGTGTCAGGTTCGGTGTAAAAAACTAGGTATATTTATCTCACAGAAGCAAAGACTCAAAGAGAAAATGAAAATTATCTTGAACTATTTCATGTGGACACATGGAAGAAGAGCTAGATGTTTTTTATGTTTGGTATGAGAATTGAAGAATAAAAACAAAAACAGGACCAAAAACCCCGTAGGAACAAATGAAATTTATAAATGAGCAAATCTAAACTTGATGTGAGGGGGGAGACACAAACATATATTTGCAGTTAGAGCTATCCAAAAATGGAACAAGATACTTCAGGATGGAGTGATACCAACTTTCCCACCAATTCCAGTTCTTCAAGCTGAAGCTGGTTAATGATATGTATGCTGTAGTGAAGAGAATTATTTGGAGATATGCATCCCATGAGATGGTCCCCAAGCTCCTTCTAAAAAATCTGAGAATATGAGGAAAAAAATTGGCCCTAATTTAAAAAAAAAACTTAAATAGTTATACTCGTTCCCTTTACTATTTTTTTGGAAAGAAAAGAGACAAAAACAATCACACAGCAGAATATAAAAGTAAGAGCTTCTTTGAATGAGAATAACTCAGTTGTTGTTTTTGCTTTCTGCTAGGTAACCACATTACTTCTCTCATCGTTGAGGAATTGACGGTTATTTGAAACACCTAACTGGCAGATGTGCTATCCTAGAGAAAAGCCTGAGGAAAGATTTCTTGTCTATTCCCAAGGTATTTGAACTTTTAATTAAGAAATATAACCAGAAGGGTAGGGAGGAAACATATTGGAAGTTGTATAGACAACACTTTAACTAGTGCATGTTATTTTGTCCTATAGGTTGGGAATGGGTGTACAAATGTAGATTATTATTGAAAATAATGACATTTACATAAGCCAATACATTATATACTAACCCTAAGATATTCTAATTTGAGGGACTTGTAAAGATAACATGATAATTAATATGTGTTTTTGCAGGGAAACAAATTTTGAAGCATCCTTTAAAGAAGTATTAAACTATTTTTGTCTTCCTCAGAATTATTATTTTGATTCTGCAGAAGTTGGTAATTCTTAGTCATGTGAACCCTTTTTTATTATATGTTTCTTACAAACCATTTAATGCTATACCGTACTATATTTAACCAGCTCACCTTTATGCTGTCCTAAATTCCCCAGTCCCTTGCTCCTTTATTCTTTTTTACTGTTAGGCATTGGGAATACAAAGACAAAAATAATCAGTTCCTATTCTCAAGGAACTTATATTCTTGACTTGTATATACTAAAAGTGAATCTGTGAACATTCGTTTCTTAATTCTTATGTGATGCATTCTCAATTTGGAAAGGAGTTACTTTTACAATGCATGACACATCAGTAGCATTGATTGTCTTCATATAAATGCCATTGGCAAATCATTGAAATATCAATCAAAATGTTATAATATTATATCCTTGAGAGACAGTATAGAGGACTTGATATTCCTGGGTTGAAGTCCATATAGTTCTTTAGTTCTTTGAGTTTAGGTATATCTCTTAAAGTCTCAAAACATATTCTTCATATGTAGTGTAACAGTGGCCCTATATAGAGCCACTTTATGGTGTCTTCTCACATAGAGAAGCTGGGAAGCCTACTTATGAGAGAATTGTAATGACACGTAATACAATTGCATTGGAGCATACAAAGTTATTTTGTAATTAATTCTAGTGTGTTATTCACATGATTAAAGGCAGCTTTTTATTTTGTTACACAGTCATAACTGGAAGTGACTTCAAAAACAAAGCAAAACAAAACACTAGAGACCAAAGTCAGTTGTTCTGTCTTGATTTGTTCCCTTTTTATGGTATCTGTTAAGAGTGAATGCCATAGGTGTAAGCCTCTCAGGTTACCAGGAAAAGAAGTATTGGTCTTTTTACCTCGCTTTTTGTTTTGACATTTTAGGTGAAGGAGATTAATCTGGAGGACTGGAGGCTTCACCCTTCTGAGTTTCTTAAGGTAAATAGACTTTGGGAGTTCAAGTTAACATCTCATTTCACAGGTAGCACAGGAGCAAAGAGAAAAGCATCCCATTCCGGGCAAAAAAGACCCATTCATTGATAATATAGGATCTCATCTTGTCAGAACCGATATTATATGGAAACTGCTAAATCTGAACCCACTTTTCCATGAGACTATGGTGACATAGGTCCTTGACCAGTTGGGGAAATTTTTGTACTTTTGTTTTTTCATATGCCTGAGGACCAAGATCTTGAAATGACATACAGGTATCATAAGTAAATTTGAACCCAGGTCCTTTGACTTCGGTACTCTGTTACAATACGTATTACATCAAACACACACATATACATACACACACACACACACACACACACACACTCACACCTTCCTTTTGCTTTTTTCCTTCATAATGGGCTTTGAAATTCTAAATCTCTACAGAAGTATAAGTTATTATTATTGCTATTTGTTTAAAGTGTTACTCTTCCATGTTCCCTAAGTGAATGTGGCCCTGTATAGTTTATATTTGTGTTACTTCTAATACACATTATAATATTTGGGTTACTAAATTATATTCCCCAAATTGAGAAGGAATTGTTCTTATCTTGTCAATCAGGTCAACATTAACAATCATAGAGACTATGAAAATTACCTTATTAAAGTATGAAACATATTTTTCATTAAGTTGTCAGTCACTTGCCTTCTCTTCCACTCAGTCAATATACTTTCTTTAGAAACAATAGCTGTATTTTTCCAGAAAATTATAGTTTATTTTAAGATCATATTTCCTTTAACTTTGATCTAGGAAGAATATTTGTGCCAAATCTTATATAATATAACCGGAAAATTGTCATCTTAATTCATGGCATAGATCAAATTGATGTCTTCTGTTTACTGAGCTCCAAAGCAATACTCAAGTCTATTTCAACCCTGAAAGACAAATGGATTTAATAAGAGTACTGTGACTTATTCTTGAGACTTGCAATTTCAAGTCTTTGCCTCTATTACATGTTTGTTGCCCACTTTATTTCTCTGATTTAAGATTATCTAGATTTAGTTGTAATTTATTTAAGAATCACTCTGTTTTCTTCTCTCCTTTATATTTGAGATAGTCTAATCATTTACTCTCTTTATCCTAGCAAGGAAGAGAAGGGAGTACAATGCTACCTTTGTGACAGCTGTCTAAGATTGATTTTGGAAACATGCTCTAATTCATGCATCAGAGAATTCAGTATTATTTTATTACTACAAAGTTGGCATACTGATTAATCTTTTTTGCTAGTGTTTTAACCACAAAACTTGATTTGCCATGTGCAAAGCGAATTGGAAATGGTAAATGGTTATCATGTAAATTTGAATTGGCTGTGAAAACAAAACATGGAAGATTTATACCAGATTTCTCCTTTTCCTCACCCTTCTGTCCTTCTTATTCAGTAGCATGTCCTTCCTTTAGCAGCATCGGACTGCTTTCTGAGCAGCATATTTTGCCCCCCTCACCCTCCTTTACTTTGCCACTACAGAATACTCCTTAAACTTTGTTAGTAGATAGCAAAATAATTAATTTGATTATGTATTTAATATATAAATACGTGGAACATGGATCAGAAGGCTCTCACATTTTCTTGCATTTCTTTCTATGGTTAACTACAAACATGCTTGAGGATTTCCCTATCTGATTAAAAAAAAACAAAAAAAAACCCAATACTTTATCTAGACCTTAAGCAGTTGTCTTAAAACATTTGTCCCTTTCACAGTTAAATTTCCTTTCTAAATTAATCAGTTATCTTTTAACTTCCAAAGACATTGCCCTTTCTTTCAGTCCTCCCCTGATTTCTTTGAAGCTTTTGATATTGTTGACCACACCTTCTTCTTAACACTTTCTTGGCTTCTATGACTTGACTATCACTTCATCATCTTCTTTCCTGTATAATCATTTCTTCTCAGTCTGAATTTCTGATATATCATGATTTTCTCTTTGCTGAATGAGAGCGTCCATTTTCTCTTCTATTTCTGCACGTTTTTCAATGGTACTATCATTAACTTCCTATCATTTGATTATCTTTTTTTATGCAGGTGACTCCAAAACCTATAAATTGATCGCTGTTCTTACTCCATTCTCAAGTCAAGTATTTCTGCCTCATGGATCTCTCTAAATTACCCACGACATATCACAAGATAAAATATCCTAAATAAATCTAATTACACATTCTTCTAAACCCATCATTCCTTCAAACTTCACTATTTCTAGTTTGAGAATCAGTATATGAGACGTACCCCATGTTCACAATTTTTGAACTATTTTTAAATTTTCCTTCATCCCCAAGTTCAAATCAGTTACCAAATCTTACTGAGTATTCATTCACATCACTTCATGTTGTATAATCTATCATATAATATGTAATAACTGTGAAAATAAAATGGTTTTATTTTGTGTAACAGTTCTTTCCTTTGAATTAAGAATATAAGGAATGTGATATTTATATGCTTTCATCCAATCTTAACCTACATTGTTCAAATTCCTATTTTCTATTCATTTTCTATTCATAACGTTCCATTTCGTGCGTCTATTTCCTTGCCTTTAAGCTTGTTGTCTACACAATCTGAAATATATTTCTTTCTCTCCTTGAATTCTTTGAATGCTTCACACACTTTAAAGGACAGGGCAGCACATACTTCCTACTCTATATGCTTTTCATTGTTATAGCTGCAGAATTGTTTGAATAATTTTAGTAGGAGCTAACCTTCCTGAGGGCAGGACTACTTCCTTTTTGTCCCTGCATATCAAATGCTTAGCACAGTGCCTTGTTTACAATATATACTTAGCAATTATTCTGTTAAAGGTTATGTTTTAATTTCCATGGAAATTAAGTAGAATTGAGTAGAAAATTATAAGGGTATATATTTATTAATTTTATTTTTTAAGATAGAGGAATTCTCTCTACATATAAACAACATATTCATTTTTAAAACTTCTTATTTCACTTGTGAACCATGTGATTTTTCAAAGGCATATGGTAAAGGCTAACAAGATTCAGTAAACCTCTCAAAAGTACCTGCAGTAATGATTAAATTATCTATTGGAAGAATTTGGTACTCTGAAAAGTAACTTACATTATAGGACAAATAGATTTCTTTTTAATGATACCGGATGATAAAATTGAACTTACCCTTTGAATAGAGATCTAAATTAACATAGAAATCATTCTATACCTAAATTCAAGTTGTCAACAACTGACAGCATTTAATTACTAGAAGGTGATATTGGCTAGTTACTTGATCCTCTATGAAAGTGAAAAACAAGGATTATTGGCAGCTCAATGATCAATCCCAGTAGTTATTCACTCTACCAGACACCACAGAGTGTTTTGAGATGTCACTAGACTTTTAAGTAAAGACAATTTCTCTGCCTTTTGCTCCACTCATGTCCTTTTAATATTTGCCCTCGTCTACTTAGGAAAACACCACCCTATTCTTGCTTCTATTGATATTTCAATTGAAGTTTCACATAAACCATATGAAGAGTTTATCTTTAATCATAAGATTATGGAGGAAGGAAATAAAGTATATGAATAAAACAATTGAGAATGAGGAGACTTTTCTAAACCATTACAAATTCAACCAGATTTTGAATACATGCAAGTCAAAACCAGTGTCTCAAAGAACTGTAGTCCAGGTGAACATGGTCCAAATCCATTGTTTCCTCTGTTGGAGGTTAGCAAAGGAGTTTAGTCCATTTTGAAACACTCTGATCACATTGAATATTGTAATTTCTTAATCTCTTTGGCAGATGTAATTTTTCCTTTCTACCTCAACTTTTCTCTGCTGTGTTCATAAGCATGGGTTTCCTCTTGCTGTGGCCAAAGGCGGCAACTGCAGGATCAGAAGTGTCCCAGACCATCCCACTTAAACGAACTGAGATGAAGATCTTGAATCCCAGGGGGATGAAGACAGAAACTGCCAACACTAGGACTGCAGGTGTGCCTCAGCATTCCAGTGGAACAGGGAAGATACTAGGGTAGAAGGCTGAGCTTGCCTATGCTCTAGCTCAGTGGAGAACACTCTGGGGTCCAGACCACCCCTCTCCCACACTTCACGAGCTACCTCGAGGGTAACTGCAGGGAAATCCAAAAAGACATAACTGGCCACTGCTTTCAAACACCAGACAGCTCAGCACCAGGTAAGCTGCAGCATTTAATTTCTAGCTGAAAGAGCCAGAGGCGATAACACAAAACATTATTGACCATATCAACAATAAAAATCAGAGAAACCACACAATTATCTCAATAGATGCAGAAAAAACGTTTTAAAAAAATACAATACCCCTTGTGTATGAAAACACTGGAGATCATAGGAATCAATGAAATTTTCCATAAAATAATAAGCAGTATCTACCTAAAGCCTTCAGCAAGCACTACATCCAATGGAGATAAGCTAGTCGTTATTTCCAATAACATCAGGGGTGAAATGATGTCCATTATCACCAATATTATTCAATATAGTATTAGAAATGTTAGCTGTAGCAATAAGAGAAGAAAAAGAAATTGAAGGAATTAGCATAGGCAAAGCAGAAAATAAATTATCGCTCTTTTTACACAAAGAAACACAGTGCAACCAAGATCAGGAGGTCAACAGAAAACTAGGAAAGAATGTTTGCAACTAGTGTCTGTGATAAAGGCCTCATTTCTAAAATATATAGGAAACTGAGTCATTCCCCAACTGATAAATGGTCAAAGGATACGAAAAGGCACTTTTCAGAGGAAGAAATCAAAGGGAACTGAGTCATTCCCCAATTGATAAATAGTCAAAGCAACAACCACATTACGCAAGTATTTTTTCTGGTACACTTAGAATTTCCTTGCAATGCAAGACCTTAAAATATTCCCAATGGTCTCTTAAGGCAAAATCCCTTCCACATCAACAGAAGGATCTATGAAATTGGATGACAGATTGTAGCAGATCATTTTCTTTTGTAGTACATTTTGGTTTGTTTTATGAATTCTCCCATTCATTCTACTTTTTCTATGCAACATGACTAAGGTGAAACTGTATTTAATAGAAATGTATATGTACAGAATCAAATCTGTAACCTTTATAAAAGTGTATGCTGGTTTGGGGAGGGATGGGGGAAGGAGGGAGTAAGGAGGTGGAAGGAGGGGCAAAAAATCTAAGTTATATGGAAATGTTTGTAGAAAACTGAAATCAAATAAAGTAATAATAAAAAATTCACATTTCTTTGATGAATACTCTTACTGTTTTCTTCATAACTTCTACCTTTCTCTAATTATTTATAACTTTCCTTATTCATGTTGAATTGGAATGTGCTCATAAATACTTGCCTTTTCATTTCCTTCAATTCAATTGTTAATTGAATTATTAACAGCTTACAGTACTACTTGATTCAACACTAGGTAACAAATCAAGGAAAATATTTCATTAAAAATAGATAATTTTACATTTCCTTTTTATTCTAGTATCATAGCATCCCACAAAGAACGCATCACCTCTGCTGTCATAAAAACGTTTTAAAATTTATTTATTTATTTTTAGTTTTCAACATTCTTTTTCACAAAATTTTGAGTTCCAAATATTCCCCCCATTTCTCCTCTACCCCCACCCCAAAACGCCAAGCATTACAATCACCCATACCACTAATCTGCCCTCCTTTCTACCATCCCTCCCTTCCCTTTTCCCCATCTCCTCTTTTGTCTTGCAGGGCAAGATAAATTTCTATACCCTATCACCTGTATTTCTTACTTCCCAGGTGTATGCAAGAACAATACTTGACAGTTTTCCTAAAACTCTGAGTACGGACTTCTCTTCCTTCCTCCTTCCTCACCAATCACCATTGGGAAGGCAAACAATTCAATACAGGCCATGTATGTGTAGTTTTGCAGATGACATGTTGTGTAAAACTAACTATATTTTTCTCCAACCTATCCTGACCCCCCATTTCTTCTAATCTCAGGTTTGACCTTGTCCCTCCCCAAGAGTGTTGACTTCTAATTGCTCCCTTGTCCCATTGTCGTCCCTTCCATCACCCCCTCTAACCTGCTTAGCCCTTTCTCCCCTACTTTCTTGTATTGTGAAATACGTTTTCATAACAAAATTAGTGTGCATTTTATTCCTTCCTTGAGTCAAATGTGATGAGAGTAAGCTTCAAGTTTTCCCTCTCACCTCCCCCCGTTTTTCCCTTTATTGAAAAGTCTTTTCCTTGCCTCTTTTACGAGAGATTATTTGCCCCATTCCATTTCTCCCTTTCTCCTCCCAATGTATTCCTATCTCATCCCTTAATTTCATTTTTTAGATATGATCCTTTCCTATTCAACTCACCCTGTGCTCTCTCTCTCTCAACATATGTATATGTATATGTGTATATATATATGTATATGTGTATATATATATATGTATATGTGTATATATATATATATATGTGTGTGTGTGTGTGTGTGTGTGTGTATAATCCCACCAACTACCTCTATACTGAAAAAACTTCAAGCACTTGAATTGCAATTGTCTTTCCATGTAGGAATGTCAAAAGTTCATATTTAGTAAGTCTCTTATGATTTCTCGTTCCTCTTTACCTTTTCATGTTTTTCTTAATTCTTGTGTTTCAAAGTCAAATTTTCTTTGCAGCTCTCACCTTTTCATCAATAGTGCTTTAAAGTCCTCTATTTCATTGAAAGACAATTTTTCCCCTGAAGTATTATACTCAGTTTATCTGGGTAGGTGACTCTTTATTTTAGTCTTACTTCCTTTGTCTTCTGGAATATCATGTTCCAAGCCCTTCAGTCCCTTAATGTAGAAGCTTCTAGATCTTGTGTTATCCTGATTGTGTTTCCACAATACTCAAATTGTTTCTTTCTAGCTGCTTGCAGTATTTTCTCTTTCACCAGGGAATTCTGGAATTTGGCTACAATGTTCCTGGGAGTTTCTCTTTTTGTATCTCTTTCAGGAGATGGATTCGTTCAATATTTATTTTGTCCCCTGGTTCTAGAATATCAGGGCAGTTTTCCTTGATAATTTCATGAAACATGATGTCTAGGCTCTTCTTTGGGTCATGGCTTTCAGGTAGTCCCATAATTTTTAAACTGTCTCTCCTAGATCTATTTTCCAGGTGAGTTATTATTCCAAATTATCTTCCATTTTTACATTCTTTTGGTTTTGTTTTGTGATTTTTTTGGTTTCTCATAAAGTCTTTAGCCCCTATCTGTTCCATTCTAATTTTTAAAGAAATATTTTCTTCAGTGAGATTTTGAACCTCCTTTTCCATTTGACTAATTCTGCTTTTTAAAACATTCTTCTCCTCATTGGCTTTTTGAACTTCTTTTGCCAATTGAGTTACCCTATTTTTAAAGGTGTTATTTTCTTAAGCATTTTGGGGTCTCCTTTAGCAAGTTGTTGACTCCCTTTTTTGATTTTCTTGCATCTCTTTCATTTCTCTTCCCAATTTTTCCTCCACCTCTCTTACTTGATTTTCAAAATTCTTTTTGAGCTCTTCCATGGCCTGAGACCATTGAATATTTGTTTTAGATGTTTGGGATAGGGAAGCCTTGACTTTTATATCTTTTCCTGATGGCAAGCATTGTTCTTCCTCATTTGAAAGGATAGGAGAAGATATCTGTTCACCAAGAATGTAACCTTCTATAGTCTTATTTTTTTCTCTTTTTGGATATTTTCCCAACCGGTTACTTGACTTTTTCGTCCTTTATCAAGAGTAAGGTATACTTTAGGTATCTGTAAGATCTCAGCTCCTCCAAGGTGGCAGAGTATAGCGTGTACACTGATCTGGGCGCAACCAGAAATTTTTGTGCCCAGAAACTGAGTGATGGAGTTTCTTTACACAGCCACCTGGCCTCCCATTCCACCAAGCCACCACTAGGGATTGATATTCAGATAAACTGCTCAAATCCCCCAGGAGCATTAGGTGGGAGCAGGGCCACCAAACAAGGTTAAAGTCAGTTCCCCCAAGGGTTTTATGATCCAACAATGGATGTGGGCTGGTGTGGGAGCTGCAGCTACCAGATGCAACCTCTTCTGCCACCACCTGAGTCTGGAGCTGTGGGGAGACCCTACTCCTTTCTTGGCTAGCTGAAAAAAGCCTTTCACAGACCTTTGACACCTATGGGTTGCCAGATCTGCAAACCACCATTACTGCTGCTGGAGATTCCAGCCCTGAAGCCTGCTGGCATCCTCCTCCCGTCAGTGCCATGCCTGGGGGCCTAGGCTGAGCTTGGCTGGGCTCTATTCTGCGTAAGGTGCAACAGACCTTTCCATTGGCCTTTCAGGTCACCTTGAGCTGTAAATCTCCATTCCATTGTTGTGTGGCTTCTGCTGCTCTAGAATTTGTTGAGAGTCTTTATTCACTGGTATTTTATAGGCTGTGGGGGAAGAGCTAGTGTATGTGCGTCTTTCATGCCATAAAATCTTATTTCGACTTTTGTTTTTAGTTCAGGTCCCAGGGAAAGGAAATGGCAAACAAAATTTTGGATATTTGGCTGTGAATCTAGTATAGAACAAACAACTTCTAATATTAAAAATAAACATTAGCAAGAAATATAGGTGAATGAAGTTGTTATATCTCTAATGCAATACCCACAGCAGCTGTTATGAATATGCAGATGTATTTCCAGGGTTGAATTGTAAAAGTATAATTAGCTCTCCTTCATGATGAAACCAAGGTATGTACTTGGCAAAAATGAATTTTATACACATCTGCAATCCAGGGAGTTCAGATATTCCCAAGCCTTCCTTCAATTCTGCCTTTCCACGAGCAAGCCCCCTAGGAAAAATTCCTCCTTCTCTGACTCGTGCCAGCTACTCTGCTTCACCTCTACCTCTCTTTCTCCTAGCTCTGACTCACTCTCACTGCCTTCTTCACGCGTTTGGTCAGCTCCTTCTACCATGGGCTCGATGTGATTCAGGCTCCATATGACTCAAGATCTGTGGCACTCAGACTCCATTACAGCAGTCAGCTGGACCAGAGCTCAAAGCAGGTCACACAGGCCTATTAATGGACAGGAAAGTCATTCCTATTCCATTAGGATTACAATTGTCCAAAAACTAATTTGGAGTGCTGGTGTAGAAAGAACAACCTGAACTTACAATATCTCACAGAGGATGATACTGATTTCAATGAAGAAAAATATTCAGTCAAATCAACATTTTCATGAAGATTCTAATACATACTGGGTTCCAGCTGAGCACTTGTGAAAAAAAACAAAACATGACAAAAGACAGTCCTTGTACTTAAAACAATCAGTCCAGTGAGAGAGACAAGATACTAGCAGTTATGTACAATAAAGAGAAGTAATTAGATGGTGAGAGGGATTAAAGATTTAGAACTGTTTTTTTTATCTGTATATCTTGTTTGTTCACAGCCATCAAGATAAACTGTATGTTACAAACAGAGGGAAAGCATTACTATGAAGAGAGATCAAGGGAGGTTTTTTATAGAAGGGAAGATTTGCCTAGAAGTTGGAAGGAATATAGGAAAGCCAAGAGGCAGAGATAAGAAGGGAAAAAATTCCAAACATGGGGTAAAAAATAATACCTGTAGTCAGGAGATGAAACGTTTTGTGCAAGGACATCAAGAATGTGGCTGTGTCTATATTTAAGAGTGGTTGAAGAGGGGAATAAGGTACAAAAAACTGGAAAAGTGAGAAGGGTTCAGGTTAAGAATAGTTCTGAATGACAAGTGGAGGATTTTATATTTGATTCAGGAGGTAATACAGAGGTGCTGGGATCAAATATAAAATGCTCAATTTGACGTTCAAAGCTCATTACCACTGAAAAAAATTTACAGTATTTTTATCACGCAAATAATGATCATTTTCATGTTGCTTTGTAACAATCCACATGCTATGGCTCTCTTGTTATTTGTGCTCTCCTACATTCACAACTAAGTTACCAAAATACCATTTAAAAAATTTAGTTCTCATTTAGAAATTTAAAAAAAAAAACAACACTCAAAATTCTCTATCATTGAAGTCATACTGTCTGATTTGTAAACCAACAGAAGTTTGGAAACAAGAAGATTTATTTTTTCGCCTGACACACTGTAAAAGGCAAACAGCATCTTTGACCATGTTCAAGGGATTGTCAACTGCAGTTTAAAAAATTCACATCAGATCAATATACTAATGTGGGAACTAGAGAAGTCAGATGTAGGAGATAAACATAAATTGTTCAATCTAGCTAGCATGAACCATCTGGGAAAGAGTCTAAAATGGATAAAATGATATAGTTAAACACCGTGTCTATATGAGAAGCATGCTGAAACAGTAACAATAGAAAGATCAATGTTAGTACTGTCATCAGCAGAAGAATATAGAACACCAGAACTGGGGAGAAGTTCATTTCTCAGAGAAAAACATATCCAAACTCTTCAAGCCTCCTCAGACATATGCCAGTATGGATTCATTTACAAAAGACGAAATTAACTTTATTTCAAGAGTATGAAAGAATTTTCTTCAGAGAACTTGGGACAAATTCTTCATGGTTCTGACCCTCCAAAGCAAGAACATAGCTAGAAAGAGGAAACTTATAAAATATTTCCAGAAAAAAAGACACTGAAATAAATTCTTATATCACTTGCTCACAGCTTTTTAAAAAATGAAATTTTGTTACTTGAAATTCCATAATACTTCATTGACACTATTGGTTTTTATTTCTTTTTGAGACTGGGTCTTTCTATAACTCCCATACTATTTATGACAGAAGGAAGTGATCAGTCCAATTTGACTGCTGATCACCCTCGTGCTTTGAACTACTCCGTTTGTGATCTAAGCTGCTCATCACCTCACCTTAGGCACCCTAATCATCTTTCAGTCTTTGAGGCTCACCATCTTTGTGCTAGATTTAGTGTGGATTCTAGGTCAGTTTAGCTGATTATAGTTCTGCACTCCTATTCCACAAGTCTAAGCCTCCCCAGTAGCACTGATTATTTTAACATTCTTTGTTTTTAAATTTTGAGTTCTAAATCCTCTTTCTCCATTTTCTCCTTTCTCATTGAGAAGGCAAGAAACTCAATATAGGCTTTACATATACAGTCACAGAAAATGGATTTACATATTAGTCAAGCTGTGAAAAAAAAATACACACTGAAAGGGAAAAATACAAGAAAAATTAAGTGAAGCAAATTCTTGTATCTACATTCATACTCCACCAGCTATTTATGTCGAAGTTTATACCATTTTTATCATAATTTCTTTGAAATTGTCTTGAATCATTGTTTTGCTGAGATTAGCTAAGTCAATCACAGTTTATCATCATAAAACAATGCTGTTACTGTGTCCACTGTTCTCCTAGTTTTGCTTACTTCACTTGAGTCAGGTCATGTAAGTTTTTCCAGGTTTTTCTGAAAGAGTCCTTTCATCCCTTTCCCCTCCTACCTCCTTGTAAGGTAAAATAGATTTTTCTACCTAACTAATTATGGATGTTATTCCCTTTTGATCAGAAGATGGTGAATTGTTAATGTATTTTTGCATAGTTTGAAGATCTTTCCCACTCATAAATAGGCCCATTTGACCTGGTTAAGTCACATTGAAGCCTAAGTTACATATGTTGGGAGGAGCTTGCTGAACTGGTGGAACTGGAAGGGTGGAGTGGAACTGGGAGGAAGCTGGTGGGAGCAGTTAGGGTAGTGGGTGGAGAGGGCACAGGCAAGCAAGCAGATGGTGTGAGTGTTGGCCTGTGAGAGGTAGGGGGGGAAGGGAAGACTTGGTAATGAAGTCCCCTGTAGTGATGATGTGTATTGACTTTTTTTTTTCTGTTGAGATTTATGTTAAAGTAAAATTTGACCATCTCTCCTAAATCACCATTTACAATTAGCAAATTACATTACAATTTGCAATTTTTTTTCACAAATAGATTGATCTGGAAATAAAGGTTATAGAAACTTTTCCCACCAACACACTTTTCCTACAACAATAATAGGCTTGCCTCTAGCCTATCATTTAGCATACAAGCCTTAAGTATTCAGTGATACATAGGTTATAAAACTTTTACATGATGAACAGCAGGAATAAGAATCAAACTCATTTCCTTTGATTCCCAGTCCAGCAGTCAGTGTGGCTTAGCAATTCATAGCACATTTTCAAACTGGCGATTCCCTATAGTAATTAGATCTAAACCAGGAGACAGATAAGTAGATAGATAGATACAGGAATATACAGAACCACAGACCACATGTAGATAGAAATATACAGAAAGATAGATGAGAAATAATTGATAGATAGAGAGATAATAAATAGATAAGTAATAGATAAGTAATGTATTAAAGTTATATGGACTAGAGTGTGACTACATCTGAGCAGGAGGTTCTTGAAGAGAACTGCCTTGTCAAATGTAAATGAATAACTTATAGCTTCTTAGAGCTTCTCTGTATATGCATGTGTATCTGTATGTATTTATGTATATGTGTGTGTATCTGTTCTTAATCTTTTGTCAAGAATACCATCTTTCTTTGCCTTTCCAATAACAGGTAATATAAAAAAATGTCTTCCCAAGTGTTCAGTCATCTCCTCGCCTGAAAAACTCAACAAGGTAGAGGATTCCTATTCAAAGGAATTAAGGAATAATTGATTGCATTCTCAGCGGTTTTATGTTCCTTACCAACCCCTGAGGGTGACAAGCTATTTATCTTATCTGCTCTATTTTACCTTTTGATTAAATTCCTTCTTTGCTTCTTTTCCTCCCTCTATAGCTTATTCTATTTGGAATATACCATGTTATCAGTTAAATGCAGTTTCTTGAATTTCATTTTTCTTTTTTCGCCAGGTGTCAAAATCCAGTTAAGTAGTCTATTATGAGTTTCTCTCTCATGGTAAATTTCATACCTTTCCTGACTCTTAAGGGGGAAATTCTCACAGTGGTTAATGGAGAATTAGATGACCAATTCCTATTATGATTAATGGGAACAATGGTGTGATCTCTTTCCCTTTGGATTGAGAATCTATTCCATGCTTCCAGTTTAAAGGAACGGAGTTCATTTTTAAAAAATAAACATGTTTTGGGGATCAGTAAATTTTTAGTACTCAAGAATAACTTAAAGTAAGAAGATTAGTTGCGATTAACATCATATTTGCCCTTAGATCACCTTTGGCAAACTCTTCTAGAGATAATTTAGAGAAGTATCAGCAAGATTTCCAAGGGAATGTTTAAAATACTCAAGAGAAAGTTTGCAAACTCCCTCAACTATTTATTCATTTATCCATCCATCCATCCATTAGTCTAACAAATATCTACTAAATAACTACAACAGAAATGTGTTAGCTGCTGCCAGATATATAAAGATGTGTAAGGCACAGTCTTTGTCCTTGAGAAACTTTAAATCTAATTGAGAAGGGGGAAAAAGATAGACATGAAAGGTTAAATAAGGATGTAAGCAAATGTATAAAATCTTATATCTCAGATATAGAAAGGAATGTAGAGACTATATGATGGAGTTCTTTCATTATGCAGTAAAAATGAGAAAAATTTAAATGACTTATCTCAAATCAGAAAACTGAAGAGTGAGAGATAAAAGACTTGAAACTTGATTTCCTGGCTTCCAGTCCAAAGTAATTTCTACTAAATCATGCTCTTTTTCCATAACCAAAACCATTCCATGATTTCTCACATACTTTCTTCTATCCAGAAGGTAGGACTCCCTGCTCTCTTTTCTGTCTATAATTTCCTCTCTCTGAGCTTGTACAAATGCCTTCCTAGCACTTGGAATACCCTATCTTCATTTCCATTTGACAAAATATTTTTCACTATATAAATTTCAGCTTCAAGGCTCTCATCTATCACATGTCTGAATAGCACAAGAAAACTTCATGCAAAAAGGTGCCCTGATGAAAATGAAAGGAATTACAACAGAACTCACTGAACTATACCATTAACATAATGTAAACATGGCAATGGTATAATATGAGAACTGTTTTCAGAAAATTTATCTGCCAGAAGGTGTGAGAACAATTGGTGCACTTTGAGGATCTCTCCTAAGCTCACTGCCTCATAGAATTTTATGAGTACATAGGTGGAACCTTAGTCTATCTTTCTTATTGGATAGTTTATGATACTGAAGCAATTGAGAAATGTAGATCAAAATAATGGTAAATTATTTGTCCTTTATTACTCCTCATTTCCTATTTTTGAACCTCTAGACTTTCTCCACCATGTCACTGTAGTCTCCTCACACTGGAAGCTTCTCCTGTGCCTGGTCCATTCACCATGGAGAGTCATGCTGTCTCTGGTCTTCTCACCTAAAAATTCACTCTGCCCCAGCATCTTCTTCCACTTACTATTTAATTCCTTCTAGAACATTCATTTTTCACAAAAGTATCCAAGCTAGCCAGCTGTGTCTTTGACCCTCTCTGGGTCTGCTTCTGCTTCTAGTACCTCCTATTCCTTCCATTCTCTTCAGTTACATGCTATGTTTTCTTCCTTTATTAGAATGGAAAATCCATGAAGGCTGGATTTATCTTTTTGCTTCTATTCCCAGCATTAAGCATATTACATAGTATATAATAGTATATATTACGTAGTATATAATGAGTGTACAATAAATCTTTGTTAACCTGAATTGAGCTTATAAAAACTTTCTGAAAGTCTAAAAGTAGATGAAGGGAGAATTGCCTAGAACTTCCAATCTGGAGAAGCAGAAGACAAGCAAGAAGCTTAAATTGTTTTTTAATAATATTATTACCTTTCCCAACGTAAAGAGGTGTGGTATAGCTTAGGGTATTTAATGAGAAGGGAAGGTAATTATTATTGCCAATGGATATGAAACTAGTTGAAAACCAATACCTTTGGGCTGACTTAGATTAGCAACATGGGAAATCATGTCAGTTATTTTTTTTCCTGTGGATGGGGGTAGAAGCAGTATTATAGATGCAGCTGTATAGGTCTGTACAGTGCTTTGGCTCTAAGTCAGACCCTGGAGACATATTGCCATTGAATTTTCCTTTTGAGGAACAGTACAGACCCATGTTTCCCTGATAACTTACATCTTGTGGCTTCTAGATGTGCTTCAAGGCTACTTGTATACACTAAAATATCTCTATCTATCTATCTATCTATATATATATCATCTATCTATCTATCTACCTGACTATTGATATAGATATCCATATAGATAGCTATATATCATATATACACATACATGTACTTGCATGTATGTATATATTAACTCAAATAGATGTGTATATGTATACACATATATACACTGAAATATATATATATACATATATATGTGTGTGTGTGTGTGTATATATATATATACATATGTGTATATATATATATATGTACATATATATATATATATATATATATATATATATATATATATATATATATATATATATATGTACATATATATATATAACCCTCTCACTGACCTTTGGAGCCTGTCAGTTGAGAGATCTGCAAACTGCCACTACTTCTGCTGGGGATTCTACCCCTCAGGCCTGCTCAGGTCCTCCTTTTGGTGCTGTGCCATGCTGCCAAGGCTGGACTGGACTCTTCTCCTTCTCTGAAGTGACAGACCTTTCCCATTTGCCTTGCAGATCACCCTGGGCTGGAAATCTCCTCCACTTAGTTGTTCTGTGGCTTATGCTGCTGTAAAATTTGTTGAGAGTCTTTCTTTACAGGTATTTTATGGGCTGTGGGGGAAGAGCTACTGTATGTTCATCTTTCTATTTTGCCATCTTGGCTCCGTCCCTCTATTTTACATTTTCTTTTGATCTTAAACACTCATCATAAAACCTGACACTTACTAAATCATTTAATAAATACTTTCTGATTTATACATTGGTAAGGAAGCTGGAGGGAGGGGATAGCAAAATACAAAAGTACACTTTTTTTGGTTTTTTTCCTCCCCCTGGCATTTTTCTTTTATTCTTGAAAGCGCTTGTTGCCCCCTGGAGAGCTGATTGAGAAAAAAAGTGAGTTTGTGATGACAGAATAAGTCAGATTTAATCTAAGCTGTTAAAATTAGCTGCTCATCCTATTTCCTCTAGCAACATGTGAGAGCTCTCTGATTCTTCCAACAATTTAATAGGTTAATTACAAACAAATTCTTAGTTTTTGTTTAAAGAAAGTTCTGTCAGAACATTTCTTAGCGCATTGATGCTTTTGAAATTTAGACTTTTCACTAATTCAGACTTGCTTTCACTAATATGCTCATGTACTACTTACTAGTGTTTGATACCATTACTGTATTCAACATTTTAATGTTGTTCTTGGTGTAAAAGGCCGTTTTAGAAGTCTTAGGATGACTAACGACCTATGCAAAAAATAATTATCACATATATCCATATATGTATACATATTTCTACATATATGGTGCATGCATACATAGTACATATATAAGTATACATACACATTTCATAATTGAAAAATATGCTAAATTTCAGTTAAAGCTTAGTAAAAATATGTATGTACTTTTGAAAATATGTTACATCCTAGTCCTCAGATCCTTTGAAATCTTTCCACAGACCATTTAGGAATCCCTAAAAGAACTCTTGCTCTTTAAATGAATCTTCAAAGCAACAACCAAAGTAGGCAGTAAGAGTATCATATTATAGGTGGTAAGAAAATAAAGATGAACTGATATTTAAGGACATTTTAAATGATTTTCTCAAAATCTCATTTTTTGTGAAAACAAAAAATATAATCAAAATGTTCTAATGATGTAAACAATACTTTTTCTCACTTCCAAGCATATTGATTTATTAAGCAATGCATGCCAATTGTCAAATAATGTGGGACCAGGGCCCTTCCTCAGTTTAGAGCTGGACCCCCAATACAGGGAGAGATATACTTTTATACGGTAAAAACAATCAATCAAATAATGCTAACTGATTTAAAAAAGCAATGCAATATTAGACAATCTGATTTAAAATTAGAGGAAAGCTGAAGGACTTACCAAATTGGGAGAGGAAGAGTGAGTAGATACAGTTCTCTGAAATCAGAAAAGGAAGTG
This sequence comes from Notamacropus eugenii, assembly GCF_028372415.1. Taxonomy (NCBI): domain Eukaryota; kingdom Metazoa; phylum Chordata; class Mammalia; order Diprotodontia; family Macropodidae; genus Notamacropus; species Notamacropus eugenii. Next base: position 135,466,867 of record NC_092873.1, on the reverse strand, counting down.
TCCCACTTTCTACTAAATGTCTAAACAATCAAATGGGAACAGCAATTGATGGATCTGTAGAGGACCAATTTTCAGATAAGACATGGGTTGTCTGAGATATTCAACTATAAGAAAACTTCTTGCATCAGTTTCTGAGTTCAACTGAGTTTCTGGTTAGCATCATCTACTTCTTTGTTTTATTGTCTCTAAGCATCAGGGAGAGGTGGTCAAAGTTTCCAGTCATGCAGAGCTAGGTTCAAACAATACAATCAGGTTGTCTCCTGTTTCCCACAGTTCAATAAAAGGGGAATTTCTTCCTTAACTGAGTCACAAGATGGAGTCATTGTGGTTCACTCAATTTCCACAATTAACCACTTGCTATCAGAATCCCCTCAGTTTTCTTTTCTGTTATACAAATCTATCCCCAACATATTTTCCTGAACTAATTTCACATAATCCAACCTCATGTCCTCTACAATGCAACAAAAATAGCCTGCTTACTCTACCCAATTCAGGGGTGGGGAACATGGAGTCTCATGGCCACTTGAGGCCCTCTTGGTCTTCAAATGCAGCCCCCTGACCAAATCCAAAGGCCACAGAACAAATCATCTTAATAAAAAGTTTCTTCCATAAAACTTGAACTCAGTTAGAAGGCTGCACCCAAGGGACTCAAGGTCACAGGTTCCCTACCCCTGTCCCATACTATACCTCATATGCGTTATTGAATATGCCACACCTGGACAAGCTCTATCTCCTGTACTTGGAGAGTTCTCCCTTCTCTTCTTTATCTTTTGTAATTTTGAACTCTCTTCTAGACTTAGCTGAAGTGCTATCTTCCAGAAAAAATGTTTCCTGATTTCCCCCAGTTATTAGTATGCCAATCTTCACCAAATTACCTTGCATGTCATTTACTATCAGTGAACATGCTGTTACCCTCCTTGAAGAAGGGACTATTTAGATTTTTGTCTTTGAATTCCTAGATTAATAAACGCTCATTTAGCTTAACTGACTAGAACTAGAAGGAATTTAAGAAGTCACTTATTCCCACAACTAAATGATACCTTTATGAGATCCCTGAGAAATAGTTATTGAGTTTCTGAAGACTTCTAGTAACTGGAAATCACGACTTCCCTAGGCAGTGAATCCAATTGATATGCAGTTCTAGAACATGGTTGTCTAGCACCATGAGGGCTGTTTTATTTTTTTTCTTTTTGAGGTCAATAATTGAAGACCTTGCACTTAATAGTGAATATGTGTCTTTGTATTCATGACAGAGTGGTTCCTTTTCAGACCCATCTACCATGAGAAGGACCTCATCCATGCTATGTAACGCCAAGGATCTTCCAATGCATTCCCTGTTTTTGTGTTCCCTTTCAACCTGACACTCATGGTCCTAGTTTGAATTTTCATTTAATTTATTTTTTGTTTGTTTTTGTGGGGGTGGGAGGGATCTTCAAAGGATGAACTTGTTACTCAGTGTGACTTTCTGTAGCTCTCCTAATGTGAGTATCATGTACTGGAATGGTGGGACAAGACATCTGCTTCTTTACAGGTTTTTGTTCTACTATTTTGTCTTCCAAAAGATGAGGCTGTTGTCCCAAGAAAGAATCCACTACAATTTCCTCTGGAAAGTACAAGTGATCCTTTCCCCTGGTCATAGGTAGTGAATGAGCTAGTGCAATCCCAGAAAGCTGAGATTTGCTGGGTTCATTATTTTCCCTAGAATCCCTGATCCAGTAACAGTGCATCTCTACTCATGTCTGTGGTGAAAAGCTGCAGTTGTCAAAAGTTACTGAAAAAGGATTTAACGAAAGCAACTTCTGAATCTCCCCAAGCTTCTTAGATATCAGTGAGACCATTGTAAAAAATTCACTGATTGGATAAGTTGGAAGCAACTTCGATAGTCCACTGATCTGGGTTCTCCCCACAGGGAGATGATCAGGTTTGGTGATTTCCTCCAAGACAAGGACAGACATATTTGTTAAATAAGAGGTAAGTTGCTTAGGTCCACAACAAATAGGATAAAGGGTTATTGGTCTCACATCTTTTTGTTCAATTAGGGAACTATCCCTCGGACAAGATATAGTTCTTTCTGATGTCTCCCCCACCAACTCACTTGGGTGAGAACAGGAGTTGGAGGTGTCATAATCATCCAGAGTACTTTATTAATGATTAGTCTCAGAAAACATCACAGCTAACCTTCAACCAGATTTGGTAGACATGGAACTGGTGAAATATCGCTTAGACCTTTCTTCTTGTGGCTGCAGTCACCCTCAGCTGCTTGGCACTTCCGTTTCACGGTGAGGCTGGGCTCTCAGTCTCTCAGGCACTGGTGGACTGCCAATAGCCTCCTTGCTGTGCTGGGTCCTACTCACAATCTACCAGGGTAGCTGTAGCAGAAGTTAACAAGTATTAAGAGGCTACTGCATGCCAGGAACTATGATTAAGTACTGAGAATTCAAAGAAAGTCCTTTGATTCACCCCACCAAAAAATACAGCCCCTAATTTCAAGGAGTTATCAAATGACCCTACGGTAAATATAGTTTACATGTTTTAAACATACTTGCCAAGATTCTAGCTTCTACTGGCATAGTTGATCTAGAAGAAAGGAAAGAAGGAAGTAAGGATAGAAAGAAAATAGAATTTGAGATCATAAGGATCCTGATGTCCTGAAAACCAATATGCAAATGAGTTTCATGCAAGGAAAAACAAGAAGAAAAAATACAATGCTAAAGATTAATTCTTTTCTTTCTTCTTTGGCTTGACATGCTAAGCAGCTGGCCAGAATTTGTTCCTTAACTTTCTGTAATAATTTTGAGCATTTCAACTGTAGTGAAACGTGTCATCTCAAAATAGAAGCAGCAGACTGATTCAACCCACTAAAACTAAAAAAGAGAAAAATTAATTTAACATTTAAAAGTCTCTTTTAAAGTATATATTTCTTTTCTGAAACAAGAGAGTCATTAAACACTTAATGTTTAGACATGTGTCCTTCATCAGATGATTGCGATTGCATATGAGCAATTAGTATTGAGAAATGTTCAGAGAATCCTTCCTTTTTAGAAGAAAAATAAGTTGCTTAATTTATTAAATAAATGTGTAATACATTTTTGTATATAGACCTCGAGATTTAAATTGACGTCTTGACCCTTATGCTAAATAAGTAAATAAATATATGATCCTTAGCAAGTCACATGACCTTTAAAAGTCTAAGGCAAGTGCTTTGGCATAAGTCAAAGAAAGGAAACTGCATGAACAGAGGGAATTTCTGGTCTGACGAAATCACAGTTTCTTAGTCAATTTGAATATATTTTTTAAACCACATCACAATATCAGTGATCTCCTTACTGTCAATCAGGGACGAACATTTTCTCCATTAACATAATATATTATTAATTCTTCCTGAAACAAAGGACTAGGAAGTTGGAGGGTTCCATGTTATATTGTATGCATCTTTCCAATTGCTTGAAGGTCTATTAATTTAATAGTAGCACCCAGTATTAACTATAGTTTTCCTCCTTAAGAACATGGCATTTTTGGTAAACATTGTTGATTCCATAAATTTTCCCTGTTCTTACAAACTGTAAGTGAAGAATTTAAAGAAATTCTTCGTGTTGAATTTCTTAAAAGACTATACCAAGAAAAAAAATCCATACTGCTAAAAACAAACAAAACCTTTCTTATGTAAGCTTCATGGTGCAATGAATAGAGAACAAGGCAGGAAGACCTGAGCTCAGGTCCCACTTCTAACATAAGGTTTTGCGATCCTGAGCAACTCAATTAGCTTCTCAGTGCTCCAGGTTCCTCTTTAAGAATATGTTTCAGAAAAGGTGCCAATATGCATTCATAGGTGGTGTTTTCTCTCTCAGGGGCTCCTTATTCTAATGAAATTGCAGTTCTAGTTCCTATCCATACCCCTACATAACTTATGTAGATTTAATTCATAAACACTCTCCAAAGGGAAGGTACAAAAATGTGTTTGTCTCACAGAGATGAGAAAATCTTGATTTCTTTCCAATAGGAGATTTTATACATATGTTCTGGGTGGCAGCAGGGCTGGTACTGCATGTAAATGTATGTCAGAGAATAGGTTTGTGGAATGGAGCCTTAGTTGTAGATTTGCAAGTGACAGGTCATGTAATTTGCCTGAAGTGGATTATAAATTATGAGAGTGCATAAAGAAAAAATAAGTCCCAAGGATAACACAGTTTGGAAGGAGTTAGATAGCAGGCTGGGACAAGGGTCAGTTAGGATAACAACCAGACTTACATACTGATAAGTTTATGAAATGCCTTGAAGAAGACTTAGGCGTTTAGAATTTATTCCATATACAATAAAAAATTGCAGAAAATGTATGAGAATTGTAGTAAAATGATCAGGGTGATATGTTAGAAGGTTAATGTGGCAAAAGTGTGTATTATATATTTGAAAATTAAAGATTGAGTAATGAATCATAATCATCCCTACTTATTCCAAGGCCATGAAATTTGTCCTTCAATTCTCCTTATGTTCTACAAACAGACTCAGTAGGAATTTGTCCTGACTGGTGAATTTCTTAACACTGGTCCAGGATGTGAGGTATTTACAGAAGACTATGACTCGATGAATATCAGAATGTACTTTTTTATGAAAATTGAAGGGAAATTTAAAAAAAAAAGTTTAATTATTCTACAATTACATTATCTTCAAAGTTATTTTTTTTTCTCCTAAGAAAGTGATGGACTCAGGTTTTTAAAAAAGCAGCCTTAACTTGGCAAAAAGAAAAGTCAGATTGCTGCACTTTGGATGTATTCCCAGTTTTTTTGGATGTATTTTGTGCTTTACAGTGACCTCAGCATATCATACCTTAATATTTATACTAGGAAGAAAGTAATTTTCAAAGCCTAATAAACAATGATATCATCAAATTGGCAACATTCTAAGGGCATCCTTATGTACTATGTGTCCATTTTTAATTATGGAAAAAATAAAAAATGGAATAGAAACCTGCCTCTATCAATTATAAATATTTTATAAAATTGCATTGCATAGGGCTTATCTCAAATACATCAAAATATAGAAATGTCTGAAGAAGTTATTTGTCTTGAGGTTTGCTATTGGAACCTGAATAGAATATAGCCTATACTTACATGTGAAAAAAATGTTTTTAATTTGAAACTACAGGAAAATTTTTTGTTCTTTATTTTTTTGCTTACAATAAAAACTATTTTAAATTATAATAAAGTAAGTGAGAATTTACTTCAAATAAACGGCTATTAAGTTAAATCTATATGGAACACTATATAAATTCGTGCTAGTAGGGCTTTTAAAAAATAATATTCCTTCCCCTTCACCCCATCCCCATTTTCATCTGCACCTGTGATTTCGTCAGAATTGGAAGTTCCTAAGGGAGCATGCTACCTTTACCAAAGCATAATGATTACTGGTCTCCAGTTTCAAGAATTTTATAAGAGTTCTCTATATGAAGTAAATAGGCAGAAGCAGTTACCTGTTTTGTATGGTATAAAACAACTTCACGACAGATTGGTGAGGGGGAAGAAAGAGGAAAAGGTGATTTTTTTTGTTGTGAGTCTGGGTAACAGGAAGGTTCTTCATAGTACCTTCAATCTAAAATAAAATTTAATACAATCTAAAATTCACTGTTCTTTCTTGAGACCAGCCTATCTTTTTGTTCTAGTCATATATTTCTCTAATGATATATTTTTAACTAATCTTCTGCATATTTTCTCATCATAATATGTTAAAACTTACTTTTGAGTGATCCACAGCTTTAACTTTTCAGCAACTATAACAGAATCTATTGTCTCACAAATAAGATGACAAAAAAAGTGATAGTGGTGTGTGGTAAGCATTTCAAAGGAAAATTTTTGAAATGGTCATTAAGTGAAGGGTGATTTTCCAAAGATTTTCCATCCTCCTTTCTTTCTCCTGTTCATTTCTGTAGCCAGTTTATTATTCATTTGCAGCATTTGTCCAAGATATATATGTACCCCATGTTTCTAATGCGCTCTAACCACCCCTTTGTCCCTTTGGTTATGTATGCTCTTGAATAAGCTATAAATTTTGTATATTTAACTGAATATTGTAATGTAGACAAAGAGCTTTTTTTCTCATCCATTTGAGAATATAAGCCACACTTTTGAGTGGACACGCATGTCATTTAGAATTTTTTTGAAATTTCATGGGAATAGGAATAAACAGTGCAGTGTATTCTGCAAATAATTAGGAAAGAGACAAACAATCGTTTACATTTTGATAGATCAGCATAAAACCCTGACCCACAAATCCATGTTGATAACAGTGATTAAAGTAGAAATAGATTAATTATTTTTAAGAGGAAGTACTACGTAAATTAAAAGCAAATTCAAAGCAATTCCCTTTTCACGTGGATCTGATGGTATTTTTGAAAAGAATGGAGACTACGTAGATCTTAAGATATCAATTTTGGAATGTTTGGGAACAATTCTGTATTACCTTGTCTCTTCTTTGAAAGCCTCTATGTTGCACAAGTAGCTGAAACAGATTATAGCATTAGCCGTATCTAAACAAAAAAGAAAAAAAAAATAGTTTTACCATCACTCATTTATGTATGAGTGACCATTTTAGTTTCTCTCAATTTGTAGTTTGCTTGGGGTGTCGTTAAAGGTATCAGGGCTATGAATCAGAATTCTTTTGCACTGGAGTGTAGGTTTCCTAGGTGCTTTCCAACTTAATCAGCCAAGGAGTTAAACACTCGACTTACTAGAGCAGAGGAAGCCGATATGATTTATAATCTTTAGCACCTGATATCTTAAGGAATTAGGGAAAGAAGAGGAGATAAGAAGTCATGTGGAGTATGATTTAAGTGGAAACTTCAGAGTATTAGCTATGGAAGAGTTGCTTGGATGTCTTAGATTGGCAAGAACAGAGGTAAACCACGCAAAACACACGGAATGGAAGTTGTGGATTACTGATGTAATTGAGGAGATCTCTTCCAGTATGGTCTAAACTTGATCATGAGGTGAGGGGTAGAAAGTTTTCTTTGCATCCCTAAAATCTCATTTACCCTACTGTATTTAAACATCTACCTTTCCTTAAGCTCGACAAATATGAAAAAAAATTGTTAACCATCTTCATTTCTTAACTGCATCAATGTTTGAATTAAATTTTGAGTGGATGATTGTTGAGATTACCCAAGAGCATAGAGATACAATATTTTCCAATTTCAATCTCTTGTTGGGGGCTCAGAGCTATGAAAGCTTTTCTTTATTCATTTTCACCATTTCCTGGATAAAAGAGAATATTTTTACCAGGATCCCTTTAGAAAAATGAGTTGCAAGTGAAGGCAATAAGTAACTAATTAGTTTGGCTAACAATGTACTCCACATGAATCATTTTCATAACGTTTCTCATTCTTAATTTGATGTGAAATATATTTCACATAAAGGAAAGAGGTAAGGTAATGGTTGGAATGAGGGTTTCACCTCTCACAACGGAAGATGTAGACTGGTTCACAAAAAGATGGTGTGTGTGTGTGTGTGTGTGTGTGTATTTGTACATGTGTGTGTTTTTAGAGGTATTAGTGAAAAGCGGAAATAGAATGAAAGCCAAATATGCCTCATTACTATTAGTTCAACTTACTACCACTTCACTACTGAACTACTATCATGAAGTCTTCAAGTTGTTACGCACCCCTACTACAATGAAAATTATATAAGTAAAAGTAAGTGGTGGAAGCTAATAGACCGCATATAGAATTATGTCCTCCATTCAGGTATCATATTTTAGGGAAAATAACAATAATAACAAAAACCAAGACATTGCCAATTGAGAATGTGACCAAAAGACAGTGAAGAGAATGGAGAGGAATTGAACAAAACCATATAAGAATCAGTTAGCAATTTTGAAAAATCGATGAGTTAGGGGACTTATAAGAGATGTCTTTTGATATTTAACTTTTTCATAGTATTTTATTTGGAGTGAGGAAGACCTAGATCCATTTCTGATTCATCATCACCACACAAAGATGGTCATAACCTTGATTTCGCCCATCCATAATTCTGAAATATTCTTATCTGACCGCAAACTATTTATTTTTTCCTTCTCCCTCGTTCTTCTTTTACAGAATCCAATTCTTCATCTACACCATGGCCTCCAGTTTCTTGACCCTACAGTCTTCTTCTTGGAATTCCCCTTTTTCTAGTCACTGTCTCTTCTCTCAATATTGACTCTTTATGAGTCCATTTAACTTTATACTGTCCTCATCTCTTGAATTCCTACCCTTTCTCCCCTTATCATATAACATGTTATATTCAGTTAAGATTCAGCCTTGGATCATTCCTACCATTTGTCACCTTACTCCCGACACATGTACTACTGAGTAAACATAGAGAATATCACATAATCATTCTGACTGGGTCTACTATAAATTTATATTGTATGACCTCAATTGGGATTTCACTAATACTAGACAATCCTGCTATATCTCACCTATCATCTCACTCACCCACTCTCCATGGCAGCTCTTCCTAACCTTTTTATCCTTCCTCCAACTTTTCATGGGTCTTGCTTCTGCCATGATGTCAGCTAAGGACTTTGCCTCAGATTTAACAGAAAAAACTGACACTCTTTACAATGAATTCCTTCTTCTCACTTTTTCATCTCAACACTCAAGACACCATTGGCCACTATCTCTTGATTCACCTCTGTTTCACAAGATGAAGTGTCCTTGCGCCAGAACAAGGCTAACCCCTGTTTATTTAAGCAATTCCATCACATCCTGATTCCTCCAAATGAATGTCCCCATTGGCACCTTCCTTGGTCCTGATCAATATCTGTCCACTGGACTCAGATGTCTCCAGAGGTGAAAGTGAGGCTGGTGACATTTACAGCCCTCCATCTCTCAAATCCAATTCACTTACATGTTATGGCATAACTTTTCCGATGTCAAGGTCTTCCAAGAGAAGGAAGGAAAATCAACAACATCTGTGATTAGAAAAGGAACTGTCCACCGGGGAACAAACTGGAATTTACCAGTTGGACAACACTCTCTTTCTCTTTGTCTCTTTATTTGTTTTTTCCTTCTTTCCATCCATCCACATAGGATATCAAATCCTTACCCTATGACTGCTCTGACCAAAGAGAATATAAAAATATTTTAATCTCTAAAACTTTTTTTTCCTTCTCTCAAAGATCAGCCTTAAGCTCAAATCACTCTGGCTCTGCAAATGACTCTAGCTCTCATTGACTGGCCAACATTAGGTCCCATAACACAAGCTGCACTTTGTCATTATTGGGGCCCAAATGAACGTAAAACAGCAATTGTTTCTGTCTGGCCAGAAATCGTGAAGTCTTCCCCTCCCAGATCTATTTTTATTAGGCGATTATTTGCCTTATTTCTTATTCAACCTTAATCAGTGAACAGGCATTGCCTCAGTAAAACTGAGATCTGTTAAGGATCTTAGCCTGTAAAGGACAAGGTTTCCCACTGCATCTTAGCTTACCTCCACTTATTCTGATCTGGCCACTGGACCCAGATGACTCCAGAGGAAAAGGTGAAGCTGGTGATTTTGCACAGGCACCCCCTCACTCAAATCCAATTCACTTTTATGTTGTGGTATCACTTTTCTGATGTCATGGTCCTCTTCAAGAATGAAGGACAAATACCAGCAAGCAGTATTTCTCCTGCTTTATTGCCTTATTTCCCAGAGCTTACAAAGATGCACATGTCCCACATCCTTAAAGAAAAATGTTCCTGCTATCATCCTGTATTTCTTCTGAACTTTGTAGTTAAACTCCTTGAAAGATTGTTTACAGTAGGTGTCACCAGTTGCTTTTATCCCACTTTCTTCTTAATTCCTTAAAATCTAGCTTCTGATCTTATTGCGCCCTTGAAATCACTCTCTTTAAAGTTACTAGTCACCTCTTAGTTGCCAACTCCATTGGTCTTTTCCTAATTCTCATTCCGCTTTCTGTGGATTTTAAGGTCACTTTCCCCTCCTTGATATTCTCTTCCAAGTTTTTGAGAAACAACTTTCCTTGTTCTGATTCCACCTATCTCACTGCTTCGTTTTTTGTCTGACTATACCTTCAAATCATAGGTATCCTGCGTGTTTTTGTCCTGGGCCCTCTCTTATCACCCCTCTCTGCTACCTCATTTGGGAACCTCTTCAGCTTCAATAAATTTAATTACCATCTTCATGCTGATAATTCTCAACTCCACTTATATTTCTCCAATCTCTCTGCTGATCTCTAATCTCACATCTCTAACTGTCTTTTCGGTATCTGAAAATGGATGTTTTGTGGATATCTTAAACTCAGTATGTGCAAAATGAATGTCATTTTCTTTCCCTTTAAATTCTTTCCTCTTTTACCTTCTTTATTACTGTAGAGGGAAACATTATCTTCCCAGACCCCCAGGTTCACAATCTAAGAATCTTCCTGATTCTCCACTATTTCTCAGTTCCTATAACCAACTTGTTGCCAAAGTCTATCAATTTTACCTCAGTAACAACTTTCTAATGTATGATTTCTCTCCTCTGATACTGTTATTACTCTAGTGCAAGTCCTCTGTATGGCTTATAAAGTCCTTCATAATCTGTACTCTCCTACCTTTCCAGTCATTCTTGTGATACCTTACTCTTTGCCATCTAGGCTTCCCTCCACTGATAGTGACCTCCTGGCTGTTTCATGAACAAATCAATTCATTTCTTGTCTCTGAGCATTTTCTCTGTGTGTGTCCTCTACTTAAAACATTCTCCTTCCTGCACTCCAGTGACTGACATTTCAGGATTCCTTTAAGTCTGATCTAAAATCCCACCATCTACAGGAAACTTTATTCAATTTCTCTTAATTCCAATTCCTGCTCTCTATTATTTCCCATTTATCCTGACTATAATTTGTTTTGCATATATTTGCTTGCATGTCATCTCACCAATTAGTCTGTAATCTCATTGAGGACTATCTTTTTACTCTCTTTCTTCATATATCTATATCTATCTGTATGTATGTATGTATAAATATACACACACATATACATATACACACATATACATACATATACACACATACACATGTATGTACATGTGTGTATATGTATATACACACACACATATCCCAGTGCTTAGCATAGTTCCAGGCACATAATAGGAGCTTAATAAATACCTGGTAGTTGCTTGTGTTACCATGTCAATATTCTTAACTTCTCTGAGCTTCATTTTCCTCATTTGTGAAGTGGTCATACTTGTAGCATCTACCTGACTGCTGTAAAAATGACTTTCATATTCAAAGTAATATAAAATGTCACTCATCATGATCATCTGCCTTAAAAGAAAAATAAACAACATAAGGTCAATATAAATTGATGAAAAGTACAGATTTTAACTTGTTATAAGAAAAGGCCCATCAAAACATCTAAGGTTAATCATAAAATCTACTAGTATTGCCTTCATTTTAAAAATGATTGAAAGACCTAGAAATTACAGTGATTTTGCAAGATGATAGTGCTAAACTTGTGGAGCTAGATTCAGATAAATAGACATTCATCACACATGCATGCATGCACACACACCCATCCAGAAAGAGGGAGAGCGAGAGCGAGAGCGAGAGCGAGAGCGAGAGCGAGAGCGAGAGCGAGAGCGAGAGAGAGAGAGAGAGAGAGAGAGAGAGAGAGAGAGAGAGAGAGAGAGAGAGAGAAGCATGTCATTAAGTCGTAAATAGGTTTCAGACACTGTGTAAAGTATTGGGCATATACAACACATAAAATAAGACTACTTTTCCTCTTAAGAAGTTTATACTCTAATAGGAGAAAATATTTAAAAGGATTTGGAAAACCCTTTCCACAAAGGTGCAAGGATGTATTCATGAGGAGCAGGTTTGTAGATGGGGCAGGGTGAACATCATATTTATATACTAATCACTACTATTTTTTCGATCAAGAAATTATAGTAAAATGTTAAAAATTAAGTCACTATGCATATCTAGATCAACCGAAATTCAGGAACTTATTGTACCTATTGATATTTTTCTGTAATATAGTTACTTATATTTTCTTTTAAAAAATCTCTCTATTATCTTTTATAGAATTCAGTTAAAGAATTCTATAGAAACTATTGATAATCTCAAGGGAAAAGACATAGGCATTTAAATAACTACGGAATTTAATTAAGGACTATGCCATGATGTCTATATTTATTCTTTTAAAATAAGGGTATATGCATAGATCATATAAACTTTATAAATTTCAGTATAATTTTAGAATTTTTAAAGCACTTGCCAAATGATTGGCAACAATTATTTTCTGCTTTATTAGCTCAGAACACATTCCTTTGAAGAGCTTTTACAAGCAATTTGAAAATGATACATGCTCAAACTAGAGAGCCATTGTTCCATTAATATACAACTTTTTAGCCAAGATGACAGAGTGATCAGTTATTGCCATTTGCCTCCCCTTGAACTTGAAAAAGCCCAGAGAATATTTCCCTGAGAAAAACCCTGGCAGAGTGGGAGCAGCAGAAGGGGTAAACAGACTCTTAGCCAACCAAGCTGGAAAGATCGCTAAGGAGGGTTCGTCTTGCTGTGGTTGAAGTATCAGAGGTGTCCCAGACTTCCCCAACTCAACAGGCCTGGAGAAGATCCTGAGCCACAGGGGGGTGAAGCCAGCAGCTGTCAACTCCAGGAACCCTGGTGTGCCTCAGCATTCCAGTCGAATCAGGAAGACGCTAGCTTAGACAGGATCACCAACCTCTGAGCTTTCCTATGCTCTAGATCAGCATAAGAGACCTCTGGTGAGCAGACAGTCTCTCCCCCACATTTAACTAGATAGCTCCAGGGTAAGTGTGAGGAAAGTCAAAACGAACTCACCTGGCCTCAATTTCCAACACCAGCCAGCTCAGCACCAGGTAAGCTGCAGTATTTTAGCTTCTAGCTGAAAGAACCAGAGGCCACAATACACAAAGCCTCAGGTTTTAGACACAAGAACTTTAGGACAGAGCTTCCTGTGCCAGAGATACAGAGATCTACTTTAAAAGACAGGAAGAGGGTTATTATCAAGAGTAAGAAGCAAAGCAGAAAAGAAAGACCATAGAATTTTTCTATAGGGACTAAGAACAAAACACAAATACCAAAGAGGTCAGCATTGAGACTGTACTCATGTGTGAAACTTCGGAAGGAGTGTGAACTGGTCTGAAACACAAAGAGCTTTTTTTGGAGGAACTCAGGAAGAATTTTAAAACACAAATGAGAGAAATAGAAGAAAAAAGGACCAATGACTAAAAATATGAAAAAAGAAATAACTGAAGAATTTAAAAGGAAAACTGGGCAAATGGAAAAGGACTGGAAAATGAACTGGAAAAAATAACTCTTTAAAAGGAAAAATTGGACAGATGAAAAATGAGATGCAAAAGTTACCTGAAAAAAGTAATTAGTTAAAAAAGACAATTGGGCAAGTAGAAGCTAGTGAATCTATGATCTATCTAGAGTCAGTGAAATAGAATCTAAAGAATGAACAAATAGAAGAAAATGTAAAATATCTAGTTGGAAAGACAACTGACCTGGAAAAAAAGATCCAGGAGAGAAAATCTAGGAATCACTGGCCTACCAGAAAGTTATGATGAAAAAGAGCCTGGACAATATCATCCAAGAAATCATGAAGGAAAATTGCCCCGTAGTCCTAGACACAGAGGGCAAAACAGGCATTAAAGAATCCAATTTTCACTCCTGAAAAGGACCCCAAAATTAAAACACCAAAGATTATTGTTGTCAAATTCCAGAACAATCAAGTGAAGGAGAAAATGCTTCAGGCAGCCAGAAAAAAACCATTCAAATATCAAGGAGCTAGGGTCAGGATCACACAGGAACTTCCAGCTTCTTCATTAAAAGATCGAAGGAACTGGAATACAGTATTCCATAAATAAAGGAGTAGGGACTACAAAAAAATATTAATTTCACAGCAAAGTTGAGCGTAATATTTCAGGCCAGGATATGGATATGAAATGAAATAAGGGATTTCCCGATCTTCCTAGTAAAAAGGCCAGAACTCAAGAGAAAATTTGATCTTCAAATGCAGGTCTGAAGAGAAGCATAAAAAGCTAGACAAGGGGCAAAAATAGCTTTCACACTATGGGCAAACTGTCTATATCCCTATAAGGAAAGAATGCTTGTTCATCTTGAGAACTGTATATTTATTATGAAATGTAAAAGGGATATACATAGACAGAGGAAGTGGTTATAAATTAAATGATGTGATGATAAAAATTATTTAAGGGTGCGAATTGTATTAGGAGATGTGAAAAAGAGGCACAAAAAAAAAATTGCATCACAGGAAGAGGCACAAAAACATATTACACTACAGGGAAAGAGGGGAGGGAGATGAGCATTGTTTGACAAATACTCTCATCTGATTGGATTCAAGTAAGGTACAACAAAAACTCAGTTAAGAATAGAAATACAGTGACCTCTATAGACAGTAGCAGTAGAAGGGGGAAAGAACAGGGAGAGGAGGCTAAAAGGGAGCAAAGAATTAGTAAGGGAAAAAAGAATTGAAAGGAAGAGGGGGGCCAAAATGCCTCTGGAAAGGAGTCAAGCAGAACCGCACAAATGTAGCACTTGCTTCTGAGACTATCAGCCCACAGATTAAATCTCTGTAAGTCACCTACTTGAACTTTCTTGAGCCAAAATGGTAGAGTGATTGGTGAATGCTCTGTCCCCTTTCCCTTGTTGAGCTTCAAAGAGCCATAAAATGTTTCCCCCGAAAATCCTGGAACAGTGGAATCAACAGAAGGGGAAAATATTCTCATAGCATGTAAGACTAGGAAAGTTGATAAGGAGTATTCCTCTTTCTGTGCCAGAGTACCAAGGTTCTCCCAGACAGCCTCAGCTCAGAGAACCAGAAGGAGATCTGGAGCTACAGGTGGTTGGAACCTCACAACCACCAACACTAGGACCCCAAAAATGCCTTACCACTGCAGGGGGAAAGGGAAGACACTACAGCATCCAGAATCACCAAGCGCTGAGCTTACCTCTCCTCTAGCTCAGCTGAGGAGATCTCCCATGAACAGACCACCCTTCCCCCATACTTAACAAGCTAGCTCCAGGGCTAATCCAGGGAAAGACAAAATAAAAAGTATAATTCACATGGCCTTTTTTTCCTCACACCAGCCAGCAGAGTACCAGATATTTTAGCTTCTAGCTTAAAGAACCAGTGGCCACAATATACAAAACACCATCATTATGAGTAAGAAGTAAAGCAGGAAGGAAAAGACCATAGAATCATTCTATGGGGAAAAAGACCAAAAGCAGAATATCAAAGAGGTCAGTACTGAGACTGCACTGCCTTCTGAAACTTCAGAAGGAACTATGAACTGGTTGCATACACAAAGAGTGCTCTTGGAAGAGCTGATGAAAGAAATAGGAGAAAAACTGACCAATAATTTAAAAAGTATGAAAAAAATTCATTGAGGGGAACAGCACTTCAAAAAGGAAATTTGAACAAATGGAAAAGGAAGTACAAAAGCTAACTGCAGAAAATAATTCTTCAAAATGAATAATTGGAGAGACGAAAAAGGAGATGCAAAATTCACTGAAGAAAAAAATTTGATAAAAACTGAATTGGAGAAGCAGAAGCTAGTGAACCTACAGGACATCAAAAAACAGTCAAACAAAATGTGAAGAACAAAAAGATAGAAGAAAACGTAAAATATCTAATTGGAAAAACAATTGACCTGGAAAATAGATGCAGGAAAGAAAATTAAAGAAGGATTGGCCTACTAGAAAACCATGATTAAAAATAGAGCCTGCACAATACCATCCAAGAAATTATCAAGGAAAATTTCCAGGAAGTTCTAGGTGCAGAGGGCAAAATAGTCATTGAAAGAATCCACTGTACACCTCCTGAAAGGGATACCAAATTTAAAACACTAAGAAATATTGTTGCCAAATTCCAGAACTATCAAGTGAAAGAGAAAGCACTACTGGGATCCAGAAAGAATTCATTAAAATATGGAGGAGCTATAATCAGGATCAGATAGAATTTTGCACCTTCTACATTAAAAGATCTAAGGAGGGGCAGAGCCAAGATGGCGGAGTGAAAGCAACGACTCACTTAAGCTCCTGGACAAACTCCTCTGGATATCTCTGAAAGGAGAATCTGACCAAACTTTGGAGGTGTGGAATCCAGTGGGTGCCAGACTTTGACAGATTCGGAGCCCAGGTTAGACTGGAAGGTCCACGGGAAGGATCTGTTCCGCGGGGGTGAGCCCCAAGCACACAGCACAGCGAGGTCAGCGCAGCAGGGCAGAAGGGACCTGAGAACCCTGAGAGTGGCGGGCGAAACCAGCGGAGCAGGAGACAAGCCAAACCGAGCAGGTGAGAGCCACAGAGCGCCAGATATCAGCACAGCAGCCCTTGAAACCTTCAGCCTGAAGACTAATCTTCGATAAGTCACCTACTTGAACTTCCGGGAGCCAGGATGGCGGAGTGATCAGTAAATGCTCTCTCCTCCCCGCTGATGTCCATGAAAGAACCATAAAATATTTCCCCAGATATATCCTGGATCAGCGGGAAAAGCAGAAGGGGGCAAATAGTCTCATAACACCACAGGCTAGAAAAATAGCAAAGGGGGATTCTTCCTACGGTGGCGGAGGCTATCTGGAAGGACAGACGACCCAGGGCAGAGAAAATTCGCACTGAGACACAGGCAAGCCTCAGCGCCAGGAGACGAGCCCCAGGAGGGGCGGGAACACGCATTAGCATCTAGGCATGCCCCAGCCCTTCAGGGGAAAAGGGAAGACAATAGGGAAGCTGGGATCACCATCCCCTGACCTTGCGTTTGCCTCAGGTCAGCTGAGGAGATCTCCTGAGACCAGACCATCCCTCCCACACACCTAACAAGCTAACACCAGGGTTGATCTGGGAAACAAAAAACAAAAACCTGCTTTTAGCCTAGACACACATGAGCTCAAAACAAAGATCTGTACCTTCTGACTGAAAGAACCAGAAGCTACAATACTCAGCCAACATCATGAATCGGAAAAAGCAGACAAAAAGTGAAAAAACCATAGAATCTTTCTATGGGGATAAGGACCAAAACACAAACACCAAAGAGGTCAGAGCTGAGACTGTACTTCCATCTGAAACCTCAGAAGGGATTTCTCTCAAGCTCAACTAGATTACCTGGAACAGCTGAAGAAGGAAATAAAAGAAAAACTGGCCAATGATTTTAAAATTGTAAAAAAAGAATTCACTGATGAGAACATCACTGTGAAAAGGAAAATTGAACAAATGGAAAAGGAAGTTCAAAAATTAACTGGAGAAAATAATTCCCTAAAAGGAAGAGTTAATCAAACGGAAAAGGAAACCCAAAACCTAATTGGGAAAATTGATCAAATGGAAAAGGAAACACAAAACCTCACTGGGAAAATTGGTCGAATGGAAAAAGAAGTACACAAATTAAATTGAGAAAATAGCTCCTTAAAGGGAAAAATTGGTCAGATGGAAAAGGAGATTCAAAAGTTAACTGAAGAAAACAATACGATGAAGATTTGAATTGGGCAAGTAGAAACTAATGACTCAATGAGGCAACAAGAATCAGTCAAACAAAATCTAAAGAATGAAAAGATAGAAGAAAATGTAAAATATTTAATTGGAAAAACAACTGACCTGGAAAATAGATCCAGGAGAGAAAATTTAAGAATTATTGGCCTGCTAGAAACCCATGATGAAGAAAAGAGTCTGGACAATATCTTCCAGGAAATCATCAAAGAAAACTGCCCAGAAGTACTACACCCAGAGGGCAAAATAGTCATTGAAAGAATTCACCGTTCCCCTCCCGAAAGAGATCCCAAACTCAAAACCCCAAGACATATCGTTGCCAAATTCCAGAGCTATCAAGTGAAGGAGAAAATACTACAAGCAGCCAGAAAGAAACAATTGAAATATCAAGGACATACAGTCAGGATCACACAGGACCTTGCAGCTTCTACGTTAAAAGATCAAAAGAATTGGAACCCAGTATTCCGTAAGGCCAAGGAGTTGGGACTTCAACCAAGGATCAACTACCCAGCAAAGTTCAGCATAACATTTAAGGCAAGGAGAAAGTCATTCAACGAAATAAGGGATTTCCAGAGCTTCCTGACCAAAACAACAGAACTCAATAGACAATTTGATCTTCAAATGCAGGTCTCAAGAGAATCATAAAGAGGTAAACAGGGGGGAAAAAACAAAAACAAAAACTTGCTACTCAATTAGGGCAAACTGTTTACCTCCCTATAAGGGAAGATGATACCTGTTAATCTTGAGAACTGTGCAGCTATTATGACATAAGGGATATATGTAGAGGGAACGGGTATAAAGTAAATGATGTCATTTCAAAAATATGATTAAAGTATGAGAAGGGATTGTAACAGGAGGTGTGAAAAGGGGGAAGCAGAAAATGGCAAATTATATCACAGGAAGAAGTACAAAACTATAGTAGAGGGAAGGAGGGGAGGGAGATGAGCATTGTTTGAGAGGTACTCTCATATGATTTGTTTAAAGGTGGGAACAATAATCTTAAGTAGATAATCCTAACTAGCTCTATAGGTAGTAGGAGGGGAAGGGGGAAGAAAGGGGAGGGTGGCTAAAAGGGAGGAAAGAAGCAATAAGAGTAAAGGGGAGTAAAAGGGAGGGGGGCTAAAAGAAGGAGGGGAAGGCTGCAGGAGGAGGGGGAGAAAAGTGAATACTATTAAGGAGGTGTAGGGAGACAGGAGAGCTAAAAGCACAAATGATGGGAAAGAGGTTGGAGGGAAATACACAGATTGTAATCATAACTGTGAATGTGAATGGAATGAACTCTCCCATAAAAGGGAGACAGATAGCAGAATGGATTAAAAGCCATAATCCAACAATATGCTGCTTACAAGAAACACATCTGAAACGGGGGGATACACATAGGATAAAGGTCAAAGCGTGGAGCAGAATATATTGTGCTTCAGCTCATGTAAGAAAGGCAGGAGTAGCAATCCTAATCTCAGACAAAGCAAAAGCAGAAATAGATCTAATCAAAAGGGATAAGGATGGAAACTATATCCTGCTAAAAGGCACCATAGACAATGAAGCAATATCATTACTAAACACGTATGCTCCAAGTGGGATAGCATCCAGATTCTTAGAGTAGAGGTTGGGGGAGTTGAAGGAAGAAATTGACAGCCAAACTATATTAGGGGTGGACCTCAACCTCCCCCTCTCTGAACTCGATAAATCTGACCTCAAAATAAACAAGAAAGAGGTTAAGGAGGTAAATAAAACTCTGGATAAGGTAGATATGATAGATCTTTGGAGAAAATTAAATGGGAATAGAAAGGAATATACCTTTTCCTTAGCGGAACATGGAACATTTACAAAAATTGACCCCGTACTAGGACATAAAAATCTCACAATCCAGTGCAGAAAGGTAGAGATAATCAATGCATCCTTTTCAGATCATAATGCATTAAAAATTACGTGTATTAAAAGGCCATGGAAAGAGAAACCAAAAATCAATTGGAAACTAAATAATCGAATTCTAAAGAAGGGTTGGGTTAAAGAAGAAATCATAGAAACAATCAACAATTTCATTCAAGAGAATGACAATAGTGAGACAACATACCAAAACTTATGGGATACTTGAAAAGCAGTTAATAGGGGAAGTTTTATATCTTTGAATGCTTACATAAATAAAATAGAGAAAGAGGAGATCAATGACTTACGCTTGCAGTTGAAAAAGCTAGAAAAAGAACAAATTGAAAATCCCCAAGTAAATACCAAATTACAAATACTGAAAACCAAAGGAGAGATTAATAAAAATGAAATTAAGAAAACTACTGAATTAATAAATAAAACCAATAGTTGGTTTTGTGAAAAAACTAATAAAATTGATAAACCTTTGGTCAATCTGATTAAAAAAAAGAAAGAAGAAAATCAAATTACTAATATTAAAAATGAAAGGGGTGAACTCACCTCCAATGGGGAGGAAATTAAAACAATAATTAGAAATTACTTTGCACAACTTTATGCCCACAAATTCGATAATCTAAACAAGATGGATGAATATTTTAAAAAATACAAATTGCCCAGATTAACAGAAGAGGAAGTTGAATACTTAAACAACCCCATCTCAGAAAAAGAAATTGAGCAAGCCATCAATGAACTCCTTAGGAAAAAATCTCCAGGGCCAGATGGATTCACAAGTGAATTCTAACAAACATTTAAAGAGCAGTTAAGTCCAATACTATATAGACTATTTTTGAAAATTGGGGAAGAAGGAGTCCTCCCAAATTCTTTCTATGATACAAATATGGTTTTGATACCCAAACCAGGAAGAGACAAAAGAGAGAAAGAAAATTATAGACCAATTTCCCTAATGAATATAGATGCAAAAATTTTAAATAAGATTTTAGCAAAACGAATACAGCATCTTATCACGAGATTAATACATTATGATCAGGTAGGATTCATACCAGGATTACAGGGCTGGTTCAATATTAGGAAAACTATTAGCATTATCGATCACATCAACAACCATGCTAACAAAAACCACATGATTATCTCAATAGATGCAGAAAAAGCTTTTGACAAAATACAACATCCATTCCTACTGAAAACATTGGAGAACGTAGGAATAAAGGGAACTTTCCATAAAATAATAAGCAGTATCTATCTAAAACCTTCAGCAAGCATTATATGCAATGGGGATAAGCTAGATGCATTCCCAATAAGATCAGGGGTGAAACAAGGTTGTCCATTATCACCACTATTATTTAATATGGTACTAGAAATGTTAGCTGTAGCAATTAGACAAGATAAAGATATCCAAGGAATTAGAATAGCCAAAGAAGAAACTAAGTTATCACTCTTTGCAGATGATATGATGATTTACCTAGAGAATCCCAGAGATTCAAGTAAAAAATTACTTGAATTAATAAACAACTTTGGCAAAGTTGCAGGTTACAAAATAAACCCACACAAATCTTCTGCATTCCTATATATTAGCAACAAAGTCCAACAGCAGGAGATAGAAAGAGAAATCCCATTTAAAGCTAGGGTAGACAGTATAAAATACTTAGGAGTCTACCTGCCAAAACAAACCCAGGGATTATATGAACACAATTACAAGACACTTTTTGCACAAATAAAGTCAGATTTAAGTAAGTGGAAAAACATTAGTTGCTCATGGGTATGCCGTGCTAATATAATAAAAATGACAATTCTACTTAAATTAATATACTTATTTAGTGCCATACCAATTAAACTATCAAGCAATTATTTTCTAGAGCTGGATAAAATAATATCAAAATTCATTTGGAAAAACAAAAGGTCCAGAATATCAAAGGGACTAATGAAAAGAAATGCTTGGGAAGGTGGCCTAGTGCTACCAGACCTCAAACTATACTATATAGCAGCAATTATCAAAACCACTTGGTATTGGCTAAGAAACAGAGAGGTAGACAAGTGGAATAAACTTGGCACTCAAGATGCAGTAGGCAAGGAATATAGCAAACTTCTGTTTGATAAACCCAAGGACCCCAGCTTCTGGAATAAGAACTCATTGTTTGACAAAAATTGCTGGGAAAACTGGATAACAGTGTGGTGGAAATTAGGCATAGACCCATACCTGACACCGTACATAAGAATAAAATCCAAATGGGTACATGATTTAGGTATGAAGATTGATACCATGAATAAACTGGAGAAGCAAGGAATAGTGTATTTATCAGATCTATGGAGAAGGGAAGAATTCTTTACTAAAGGAGAGATAGAAAGCATTATGAAATGTAAAATGGATAACTTTGATTACATTAAACTGAGAAGTTTTTGCACAGCCAAACCAAATGCAACCAAAATCCGGAGGGATGCAGTAAATTGGGAAAGAATTTTTACAGCTAAGCTTGGGGATAAAGGCCTCATTTCTAGAATATATAGAGAACCGACTCATATGTATAATCATACAAGTCATTCCCCAATTGATAAACGGTCAAAGGATATGAACAGGCAATTTTCAGAGGAAGAAATTAAAGATATCTATAATCATGAAAAAATGCTCTAAATCACTATTGATTAGAGAGATGCAAATCAAAACAACTCTGAGGTACCACATCATGGCTATAAGATTGGCAAACATGACAGAACAAGAAAATGATAAATGCTGGAGAGGATGTGGAAGACTTGGAACACTAATTCATTGTTGGTGGAGCTGCCAGCGCATCCAACCATTCTAGAGAGCAATTTGGAACTATGCCCAAAGGGCTACAAAAATGTGCATACCCTTTGACCCAGCAATAGCGTTACTAGGACTATATCCCCAAGAGATCATAAAAATGGGAAAGGGTCCCACATGTACAAAAATATTTATAGCAGCACTCTATGTAGTTGCCACAAACTGGAAGTCAAGGGGATGTCCATCAATTGGGGAATGGCTGAATAAATTATGGTATATGAATGTAATGGAGTACTATTGTGCCATAAGAAATGATGAACAAGCAGACTTCAGAGAGGCCTGGAAGGACTTATATGACCTGATGCTGAGTGAAAGGAGCATAACCAGGAGAACTTTGTGCACAGCAACGACCACAGTGTGCGAGATTTTTTTCTGGTAGACTTGGAATTTTGTAATAACGCAAAAACTTCTTATAAAAAAAAAATCCCAAAGGTGGTTCTCAAGGCAAAATGCCTTCCACACTCAGAGAAAGAAATATGGAAGTCATTCACAAAATGTAGCAGATCATGTTTGTGTATGTGTATGTGTTTGTGTATCATGTTTTGATTTGTTATATGATTTCTTTCATTTATTTTAGTCTGACTACATAGCATGGCTATAGTGAAAATATACTCAATAGGAAAGTATATGTAGAACCTATACAGAATTGTATGCAGTCGTGGGGAAGGAGGGGGGTAGTGGGGAGTAGGCGTGGGGGGGATAAAATCTCAATTGTATGGCAGTGATTGTTAAACATTAAAAAATAAAAAAAAAAGATCTAAGGAATTGGAATATTATATTATGTAAGGCAAAAGAGATGTGACTACAACCAAGGATCAATTACCCAGCAAATTTCAGCATAACATTTCAGACAAGGTGATGGACATTTAATAAAATAAGTGATTTCCAGACCTTTCTGATGAAAAGTCCAGAATTCAATAGAAAATTCTGTCTTCAAACACAGGTCTGAAGAAAGGAATAAAAAGTTATATTGGGGAAAAGAAAAACTTGTTACTCAATATCGGCAAACTTTTCACCTTCCTCTAAGGGAAGATTATACTTGTTAATCTTGAGAATTTTATATCTATTATGAAATATGAAAGGGATACACATAGATAGAAGGAGTAGGTATAAGGTAAATTATGTGATGATGAAAATGTGATTTAAGGATGTGAAGGGATTGTCACAGGATATTTGAAAAGGAGGAAACAGAAACTGGAAAATTACATCACAGAAAGAATACAAAATTATATTACAGTGGAGAGAAAGAAGGGAGGGAGATGAGCACTGAGTGAGAAGTGCTCTCATCTGATTTGGTTCAAGGAGAGAACAACAAACTTACTTGTGCATATCAACGTAACTGACTCAATAGCCAGTAGGAAGGGAAGGGGAAAATAAAGGGAAAGGGAGGCTAACATGGAGGGGAAATGTAGTAAAGGCAAAGGGGCATAAAAGGGAGGTGGATTGAAAGAAGGAAGGGGAGCCTGTGGGAGGTAATGGTGAAAAGATAAGACTCTTTTGTGAAGGGCAAAGGGGAAGAGAGAACTAAAAGCACAAACGAAGGGAAGGAGGATGCAGGAAAAGACACGGTTGGCAATCATAACTGCCAATGTGGATGGGATGAACTCTCCCATAAAGTGGAGATGGATTGCAGAATGGATTAAAACCATAATCCAACAATATGCGGTCTACAAGAAATATATTTGAAACGGGGGTACACACAGGGTAAAGGGAAAAGGTTGGAGCGGAATATATTGTGCTTCATCTGATGTAACAAAAGCAGAGGTAGCAATCCTAATCTCTGACAAAGCAAAAGCAGAAATAGTTCTAATCAAAAGAGATAAAGACGGAAACTATATTCTGCTAAAAGGCACCATAAACAAAGAGCCAATATCATTAATAAGCATATATGCTCCAAGTAAAATAGCATCCAAAATCTTAGAGGAGAATTTAACCAAGTTACAGGAAGGAATAGACAGCAAAACTATGCTAGTGGGGGACCTCAACCTCCCCCTGCCTCAATTTGATAAATCTAGACTTAAAACAAAAAAGAAAGAATTTAAGGAGGTGAATAAAACTCTGGATAAGGCAAATATGATAGATCTGTGGAGAAAACTAAATGGGGATAGACAGGAATATAGTTTTTTTCTCAGATAAAAAACAGCACATATACAATATGGCATAAAACATCACAATCCAGTGCAGAAAGAGAGAGACAGATACTTCATCCTACTCAGATCATAATGAAATAAAAATTACGTAGAATAGAAAACTATGGAAAGATAGACCAAAACTTAATTGCAAACTAAACAATCTAAGCCTAAAGAATGAGTTGGTTAAACAACAAATCACAAAAACAATCAACAAATGCATTCAAGAGAATGACAATAATGAGAAAACCTACCAAATATTACGGGATACTGCAAAAGCAGTTCTGAGGGGGCCCTTTATTTCTTTGGATGCCTACACGAATAACATAGAGAAAGAGGTGATTAATGAATTGGGCTGCCAGCCGAAAAAAAAAGCTCGAAAAAGAACCAGTTGAAAATCTCCAGGTAAACACCAAATTAAAAATACTGAAAACCAAAGGAGAGGTTAATAAAATTTAAATTAAGAAAAAATATTGAACTAATAAATAAAACTAAGCTGGTTTTATGAAAAAGTAAATGTAGTTAATAAGCCTTTGGTCAATTTGATCAAAAAAAGAAAGAAGAAAACCAAATTACCAATATCAAAAATGAAAGGGGTGAACTCACTTCCAATGAGGAGGAAATTGAAACAATAATTAGAAATAACTTTGCCCAACTTTATGCCATAAATTTGACAATCTAAATGAGATGGATGATTATTTTAAAAAAATAAAAATTACCCTGATTTACAAAAGAGGAAGTTGAATACTTAATTAACCCCATCTCAGAAAAAGAAATTGGAAAGTTCATCAATCAGATCGCTTGGAAAAATCTCTAGGGATGGATGGATATACAAGATAATTTTACCAAATATTTAAAAAACTGTCAATTCCAATACTAAACGCCTTATTTGGGAAAACTGGAGAAGAAAGAATCTTCCAAATTCCTTTTATGATACAAATTATGGTTTTGATTCCTAAAGCAGGAAGAGTTAAAACAGAGAAAGAAAATTATGGACAAATTTCTCTAATGAATATAGATGCAAAAATTTTATATAAGATTTTAGCAAAACGATTACAGCAACTTATCATGAGAATAATACATTATAATCAGGTAGGATTTATACCAGGAATTCAGGGCTGGTGCAATATTAGGAAAATTTTTAGCATTATTGATCATATCAACAATAAACCTAACAGAAGCTATATGATTATCTCAATAGATGGCTAAAAAGCTTTTGACAAAGTATAGCACCAATTCCTATTAAAAAACACTAGAAAGCATAGGATTAAATGGAACTTTCCATAAAATATTAAGCAGTATGTACACAAAACCTTCAGCAAGCATTATATGCAATGGAGATAAGCTAGATGCATTTTCAATAAGATCAGAGGTGAAAAAGGATGGCGATTATCACCATTATTATTCAACATGTTACTACAATTATTAGTTGTATCAATAAGAGAATAAAAAGAAACTGAAGGAATGAGAATAGGCAAAGAAGAAACTAAGTTATCACTCTTTGCAGAAGATATGATGATATACTTAGAGAATCTCAGAGATTCAAGTAAAGAACTACTTGAAATAATAAACAACTTTGGCAAAGTTTCAGGTTACAAAATAAACCCACACAAATCTTCTGCATTTCAATATATTACTAACAAAGTCCAACAGCAACAGATAAAAAGAGAAATCCCATTTAACGCTAGGATAGATACTGTGAAATATTTGTGCGTCTACCTGCCAAAACAAATCCAGGGACTATATGAACACAATTACAAAATATCTTTCCCACAAATAAAGTCAGATCCAAATAAGGGGAAAAGCATCAGTTGCTTGTGGGTTGGCCGAGCCAATATAAAAAAAAGTCATCACTCTACCTAAATTAATTTACCTTTTTAGTGCCATACCTGTCAAACTATCAGAATATTATTTTCAAGAGCTGGAAAAAATAATATCAAAATTCATATTAAAGAATAAAAGGCAGATAATATCAACAGAACTAATGAAAAGACATGGTAGGGTAGGTGGCCTAACTCTACCAAGTCTCAAATTGTGTTATAAAGTAGCAATTATCAAAACCACTTGGTACTGGCTAAGAGACAGAAAGGCAGACCAGTGAGACTGATTAGGTACTCAAGACGCAGTAGTCAATAAATATACGAATATGCTGTTTTATTAACCCAAGTGTTCCAGCTTCTGGGATAAGAACTCACCGTTCAACATAAATTACTTGGAAAACTGGATAACAGTGTTGTGTAAACTAGCCATGGACCCACGCCTGACACTGGACACAAGAATAGAGTTCAGATGGGTACATGATCTAGATATAAAGTTTGATATTATAAACAAATCAGTGGAGCAAAGAATAGTATATTTATCACATGTATGGAGAAGGGAATAGTTTTTGAGTAAACAGGAGAGACAAAACATTAAGTGCAAAATGGATAATTTTGATTACACTAAACTGAAAAGTTTTTGCATAAGCAAACCCAATGCATCTAAGATAAGGAGGGAAGCAGAAAATTGAGAAAGTATTTTTTCCAGCTAGCATCTATGATAAAAGCCTCATTTCTACAATATATAGAAAACTGAGTCAAATGTACATGAATCCAAGTCATTCCCTAAATGATAAATGGTCAACGGTATGAACAGGCAGTTTTCAGAGGAAGAAATTAAAGCTCTCTATAGCCATCTGAAAATTTGCTCTACATGGCTATTGATTAGAGAGGTCTAAATCAAAACATTTCTGAGATACCACATCACATCTATTAGGTTGGCTAACATGGTATAACAGGATGATGATAAACGTTGGAGAAGATGTGCAAGAGTTGGAACACTAATTCGTTGTTGGTAGAGCTCTAAGCTGATCCAGGCATTCTGGAGAGCCATTTGGAATTATGCCCAAAGAAGTACAAAAAGGTGCATATCCTTTGACCCAGCAATACTGCTTCTAGGATTGTACTCCCAAGAGATAATAAAAATGGGAAAGGATCACACATGTACAAAAGTATTTATAGCAGCATTCTTTGTCGTAGCCAAAAACTGGAAATCAAGGGGATGCCCATCAATTGAGGAATGGCTGAATAAACTGTGGTATATGAATGCAATGGAATACTATTTTTCTATAAGAAATGATGAACAGGAAGGCTTCAAATAGTCCTGGAAAGATTTACATGAACTGATACTGAGCAAAAGGAGCACAAGCAGGAGAACTTTGTACACAGCAACAACCACAGTGTGCGAGGTTTTTTTTCTGGTAGACTTAGTACTTCATAGCAATGCAAGGACTTAAAAAATTCCCAATCGTCTCTTAAGGCCAAATGCCTTCCACATCCAGAGAGAGTACTATGGAAATCGATTGCAGAATGTAACAGACCATTTTCTTTTATATTATATTTTGGTTTGTTTTATGATTTCTCCCATTCATTTTAATTATTATATGCAAAATAACTAAGATGAAAATGTATTTAATAGAAATGAATATGTACAACCTATATAAAATTGTATGCTGTCTCAGGGAGTGAGGGGGAAAGGAGGGGGACAGGACGTGGAGGGAGGGGGAAAATCTTAATTATATGGAAGTGACTGTAGAATACTGAAAGCAAATAAAATATTATAAAAGAGAATTTTCTCTGAGTTTTTTTTTTGTTTGTTTGTATTTTTGTTTTTTTGTTTTTTTTGGTCCTGTTAGCTTTTCAGTGTTCTAGTAATTAACTGTTCTACCATTCTGAGGGCAAGTATGAATTTAACCTGTGGTGTTCTTTTTTCTACTGCACTTAGATGACCATCATATTCCTTCTAAAAAAGCCATGTGATTAATTGTTTATTCAAGGGCTAAAATTTTATTAAAACCCAACTTTAAAGGACATATTTAGGGTTTAACTTGGATTTGAGCTTATGGTTGTCTTCCATACCTCTCCCTTTTGAGTAATTCTCAATTTGTTAGTTTATTCTCTAATCATTTCTGGTTAGCATATGTCAAGGAAAGGAATTTAAATTGCTAAAAATATGACACTGGCATATACCAATGCTGAGTCTTCTTCTGACTCGACTACATTTTCTAATACATTATTATGCAGAGTGTTGAACTAACTATATTTTTACCAAATTCCCTGGAATTTAAATGTATTTATTCAGCATTTAGTATATAATAAGAATTGTACTGTGTTATAGATATATGATATAGATAAATAGATAGATAGATAGATAGATAGATAGATAGATAGATAGATAGATAGATTGATAGACAGATATAAGACAAAACTGAAAAGCAGGATAGTCCCTGCTATCAGCAATTTTACAACATATATAAGAAGACTTCACCTTTATGGAAGATGACTAGCACCCAGAGTACATAGGGATCACTTCAGAGTCAGAGGTGGAGACAAAGATCTACACATAGGGTCAAACAGGTCAGATGATAATACCAAATGGTTTGGAGGGGATAACATTAGGGCAGATTATAAAGTCCAGTGTACCTTAGGGAGCAATGGCAGAACAAATTAAGTTTCAGTGAACAACTTATTGGAAAGATTATAGCTGATCAATCTACTCGTTCAAATGATATGCATGTCCATCTGCACATTCAGTGAAATAGTGGAGCCTCAGGTCTGATTGGTGATTTAAATCCCACAGATTTCCGGAAAAGAAACATCCAGAGGCTAGTGGGGCCTAAGAAATGGGGGATTTTGTGTATGGGGATTTTCCATAGTTTTTGTTTTCACTGATCCTGTAGAGTGCTTTGATATTTTTGTGGATATGGATAAAATAAGGGGATGAAAGGGTCCTGGTCAGCCCCTCAGTGCATGTGATAAGTAAAGTTTTAGGGCTGGCAATTGGGACCTGAGATCTTTTACTTATACCTTTCAGAACAAGAGAGGTCATGGGGACCAAGTATTAGACTCTTCCTTGCCTAACTGATTATATAAATGGTATATGAATATTTTTGTGTATACATATATATTTGTGCACATATAGATATGAATATACTACGTAAGAAGAAATATACATGCATACATACATACACACATATCTACACTTTCAAAATCTTTGGAAGTGTATGCATAAAGTAAAGTGAGCAGAACCAGGAAAAAGTTGTACACGGCAACAGCAATACTGTATCATGAAGACTGTGAATGACTTAGTCTCAATAACACAGTGATTCAAGACAATCCCAAAGGAATCATGATGTAACATGCTGTGCCCCTCCAGAGAAAGAAATTATATTATCTGAATACAAACTGAAGCATACTATTTTTCACTCTCTTTCATTCTTTTTCTTGCTCAAGTTTTCTTGTACAAAATGACTCATGTGGAAATTGTTTACATGGTTGCACATGTGTAACTTTTATAAGATTACTTATTTCAGGAAGGGAGGGATGAAAAGAATTTGGAAATTCAAACTTTAAAAAATGTTAAAAATTGTTTTGACTTGTAATTGGGGAAAATAAAATATTCTAGAAAAAATAAAGTTTATATACAATGGGAAAAGATAGTATAGCAAACGAGAAATTTTCCATTATGCTCTATAAGTTTAACATTAAAGACCTCAGCATACACGGGAGGGTCTGCTGTACAGGGTCTTAGATCTAATTGTCTAAAAGGAAAGCAAATTTTGATGGCTCATCAATCTACTTTAATCTAGCACACATATAATTCACTTAGTTCATGGAGAAAAGTCAGTATACTGAATTTCAGGTAAAATACAAATTACAAGCAGAAATTACAAATAGAAAGACCAACAGACAGGGCTTCCAACTGTCTGACCATAGACAATACATACCAGAGAGAGAAACACCAACATCTGAATTTTCAAACCTGGATGGCTCCTTAGCAGCTACCGAGAGAATCATCTGGCATAGGAACTTTCTTCCAAAAAATAAGCCCCAAATAAGCCCCAAAATACTCACCTCAGAGTATATATGCACTTTTCAGAGCTGGAGGGCATCATCCTACTGACCTAGTGCCTCATTAAAAATTAGCAAAAGTTATTATTGTTGGATTTTATTAATGGGCAGGGAAGGTCTTTAACTCTTCCCCCCCACCAGCCATTAACCTTACATTAACATTACAGTAAGGTCTTATCTTAATAAGACATTTAGACTCAATTCTGAGATGTTAGATATCATCACATACATACTTTCACATATGGAATCCCTACGTAAAGAATGTGAAACTAAGGCCCCAGAAAGTTCAAAGTATTTTAATTTTAAGAGTGTTTAAGGAAAAGTAATATAGAAAGGTATGCGGTGCATTATATTCAACAGCCTTTAAAATTCTTTGAAAAAAATAGAATGCACCATAAAATAATTGAGAACATTGAATAGCATTATTTGCTTCTTTTACATGTTCATCCTCCATCTCTCCTTTTCTCATACTCTTTGAAAAAAGTCACCTACATCGACTTCTTCCTTTTCCTATCTTCAGTCAAACCTTTGAAAATCACTTTGATCTCCTCATTCAATCGAAATTGAAATTGTGCTTTCCAAAGTCACCAGAGACTTCATAATTGGCAAATGAAATTATCTTATCTCAGTCTCAATTATTCTTGATCTATCTTCTGTATTTGTCGTTGTTGACCACTGTCTCCTCTTGAATACCCTCTCTTCTCTAAGTTTTCATAATATTACTGTTTTCCCACTTCTCCTGCCTTTCTGACTTCTCTTTCTTTGTTTTCTTTATTAGATCGACATACTCCCTATGTAGATGTTCATCATCTTTCTTTCCTCAGCACTCTGGTCCTCTCCCTCTTCAATTTCTCTCTTAGAAAACTAAGCAAATCACATTTGCTTAACTTTTTGCAAATTATACCTAAATATACGTGTTTGGCCCCTTGCTTTATCCTTAGTTTCCATGATGCATCACCAATTCCCGACTGAACATTTCAGGCTGGATATCCCAGAGTCATCTTTAATCTATCATGCCTATAGTAAGGATCAGAAATCTTAACCTGAAAGCCAAGCCCATCTTGTTTATTTAATTTAGCTTTCCCCCCCTACTTGGAGCTAAATTTTGTTTTCTTTTTTAAGTAATGTAAATAAAATTAAAAAAAATAATGTGAAAAATCATTCTTAATTTATGTGCCATACAAAATCAGGCAGGAGTCAACTGACTATATTTGTTTTTGTTTTCATTTGTAGTACAGGAAAAAAATCCTTATTTTAATTTAGACAACAAATTGTTATCCATATTCCACTACCACCTCTTTAAGCAAACTGTTTCACTTTTGAACAGCTCTAATTGTTCTGTCGAGTCTAAAATTGCTTTTTTGTAATTCCACCTCTCATTCTTACTTCTGCCCTCTTAGGCTAAGCAGAATAAAATTTTTCCTTACTCCAGATAGCCCTTAGAATACTTGAGTTTAGCTCTCATGTCTTCCAATGAGTCTTATTTTTTCTAGGCTAAATATGACCAGCTACTTCAAAAAATACTCATCTGTCATGAACTTAAAGCCTTCACCATCCTGGGTACCTTTCTATGAAGACAATACATTTTTCAAACTCCTCATGTAATGACTAGAAATGAATACAGTGCTCCAAAGGTGGTTTGATAATGACCAAGTATAGAGATTTTCACTTCCTTATTCCACTCTCCCTAAATTAGTACGTTCATACAATGTATGTTATCTCTAATGTAGTTCAATTGTATTAACTGTCACAAAATATTCCTCATTAATATTAGAATCAGAGTCCTATAAAACGCAAAGTCTCTTCAGATATCTATACATGAACTAAGAAATCTTCAATCCAAAGAGTGAGCTCGTCTATAATAACAAGTAAACTTTATAATGGGCTGCTCTGGGCAAATGAATTTGCAAATGAGCAAATGGAGTGTAAACTAAAAGGTAATGAGTGTCATATTGGTTGTAAACCTGACAAATGGGACAAGAAGAACAAACATAAGCTGCAACCAGTGATGCCAGGGGCAACTCAAGCCCACTGTAAAATATCACCTATTTCCTGAGTGCCAAAGTGTACTTCTTATGAATAGACAGACATGCCTGGTGATATAAGCTCTGGTGAAGGAGTGATTTGTTGTCTGCTGTCACCTAGATCTCATCTACCTGTTAAGCCTTAAACTGTTATTTACATTTCTCAACCTCGAGATTTCTGTTAATAAGTGAGAGGCCATCAGCACTAGAAGATGAAAGATGAAATACACTGTCTTCTTTGATGGCAGCTCTTTCCCCAGAGAAGTACAAAATTTTACCCAAATCAGTTACATCTTCCAAGATAGGGTTATAACTTCTAAAAATGAATTGAAATTGGTGTTATAAAAATGATAGGTTTTTCATCAATGTGAGAGATCATAGGGACTGAAAAGTTGAAAGTGTCTTAAAGGTACCAGATTTTCCACCTGGGTAACATCGTGTGTAAATCTTTCCTAGAATGAAAAGACACCAGCAAACAATCCCTTGTTTAAAAAAAATCAAATGATCTATCATAGCAAAAAGAGAGTAAGATAGAGTAGCAGAAGGAAAAGATGGAACATGATATATAAAAGAGGGCCTTTAAGAGGCTGTTGGCATGACCCAGTAAACAATTCAGCTCAACAAAACCAATACTCCATTTGATGTGGGCAGGTTCTTCAAAAATTCCAAATTAGTATCAAAATAACTTGCTAATGGAATCTTTAGCAGTTAGAGAAAAAAATTTAACTAATTTAACAGTACCTTTTTTTGGTTAATCCTGGCTGAACTAGGAGCTTTCCTGGTCCCAAGATATGAGAACATTTTCCATGAAGGATCCTTTTAGAATGTCTTTCAGTAAACTACTCCTGGAAGCCATTATTCCCTCAAGTGAGCTTCCTGAATAGCAAGTAGATGGCTTTCGTTACCTTAGAGGAATTTGAGACCAAAGTCAATGGGGAACCTAACCTCTGGGGCAATCCTTCACAGAGAAGTCCCTTGGTGAAAAGTTAAAGAGAGCACTCTCGAAAATTTTTTGAAGAAGTCTGTCAGAAGGGCCAAGATCCCCTTCTTGACCTCTTGGTTGGCTTTCCAACTCTCATGATAGAAACTGAGAAAACAAAAGTATGAACTTTCAAGCAAATCAATTTATTATCAAGATAAATAATATAATATAGTAATATAATAATAATATATTATCAAGATAAATAAATAAATCAGGTCCCAAACCTACTTAGTATATATAAGAACCACTACTTCGGAATTACTAGAACTTCCTTATAGTCAATAATAAGGAGTGAACTGATTTACACAAGTAGCGTGGATATTCTCTCTTCTAATAAGCCAGATATTTACAAACCTTATCGTTATTACCAGTACATCCTGGAACATGTTCCAAATACTCTAGATCATTTTGTGGTAAATTTGAAGAAATATCAGAAGATGTATGGAACATTTTGTGGTTACCACCTACTCCCCAATTTCCTAGAATCATATCAGTGTATTAATTTACATGTAATCATATGATTTACAGTGAAACAAAGCCTAGCTCATAAAAAAGAAGACCAATATTTAGGAAATAACTAAATGAAATGTACACAATTTTAAATTTCTGCATATTTTTTTTTGAAGAAAAGACTCTAAGTCAGGTAGGCTATTACCATCAGTATCTTTTCTTCTGTTTTTTTTATTTAATTAGTACTTTCATATGGCCAAGCCACTAATTCTAATACTCGAAAAATCATTACAAAATGTCTGATGTAATAAATAATATCTCACTGAGTTACAGGAAATTCTTTGTTTCATTTAAAATATTCAGTGCTTGCCATGTTTCTGGTTCAAAGAATTATTTATTCTATATAGGCATAAATACTCTTTTAACTTTTTAGCGTCTCTAGATATGTTGAAAGTACTATTTAGGATGAATAAATGAAAGAATCCATGCACATCATATTTTATATTCTATTATAATTTTCTGTGAATAGAGAAGCTTGAAATAGATCAAACAATAATACTTTGCTGGAGAGTTGTGTCAAAAGTCATTAGCCGTTTCAGCCGTCTCAAACAAGCAAAACCACTGCCATTTGAATTGATCTGAAGAGAATGGTGGGTAGAAGTTAAAATAGTTTTCTTACCAAAGTATCATTTAGCTCCTTTTCAATTTAAGAAAAGTAGAGCCCTAGAGATTTTTGCCTAGGCAAAGCATGTATAAAATAGAATTAAAACACACAATGGAATTTTGACCAAAAGTTAAATGCCAGTTGAACTGGGGGAATCTCAGTACAGAAGAGAATAATCAAAGGTAAGAGTTCAGAAAATAGTCAAATAAAGTAGTTCAAAGAGCAGATCTCACCTTAGCATAGCCCTCATCTACCTTATGCGGTGTCCTTGGTGAGGATAGTTTCTCAACAATTGATTGAGAGGGATGGTTAGGGAGATATAAAAATGGCTTCAAAGTCACAGTCTGAGAGGTCTGAGTGACGAGACCTTTATATAGCTTTCTTCTACATAGGAGAGATTTACTTTTTATAACTAGTCCACTCAGAGCAAAATAGATGATGGTAGCAGATGATCCTGAAGATAGCACCTAAGCTGATGATTATAGTTGAGGTATGGGAGTATGGAAAGCAAACTGAAAGAGTAGTCCAAAAAGAGGTATAAACTCCCCTTAGGTAAATGACTTAGGAAACTCAGACACCCACAACATATTTCTGAAGGAATCTGAAGGAAGTAGTATTCCCTGTAGACTTTCTTTTAGGGGAGAGACAATATTTACAGTATCCCCAGTGGATGCCTAGAGACACTTAATTGATACAATAGATAAAATATTGGTCATGGAGCTAAGAATTAAATTAAAATTCTGTTTCAGACACTATTTCTATGCCCTTGAGCAATTCACTTTTATCTCTTTCCTTCAATTATTCCTTGTACAAAATGGGGATAATAATATCACCTACCTTCCAAAATTGTTGTGAGAATAAAGTTAATATTTGTGAAACATTTTTTCAATTCTTACAGAGGGATATAAATGCTAGTTGATATGATGATGATGATGACGACTATAATGTTGATGACAGTGTGATGGTGTCTATAGTAATGATGATGATGTGACAATGATGAAAATGATGATAATAGCTCTGGTGGTGGTGGTATAAAATGGAAGTAAATAGTTTTAGACTAAATAGAGATTAAATGCCTGATTGGGAATGGCAAAGATCCCCAGTAAGGAACAGTTAAAAATACGAGAAAGTGCAATGTATGTCAAAATTGATGACATCAGTGGAAGAAATCAGCAGCAGCTTTGAAGCACTGAAAGTAAGATTTGTCCCTTTTTTATGTGCACTACTCTCATACATTACTTGTTTATATGAGCCCTATTATGTAGATTCTTTAACCATATATGTTCTTTACAAGATATGGCTCACTTAAGACCCCAAAGAATATTCATTCACCCTGTTCAATAGGTGTGTATTTGTGTTAGAGTGAACTCAAGTTTGATCAGACCAAAATGTCTTTTATTTATTTTCAAATAAATTTCCTTAAAAATTAAGTGTGTTATTATAATGAATAATAAAATTACACACAATAATGGGGTAGTCATGTGAGATATGGTTTGTGAAGTATTCTGGCCAATTTAACACAATAAAATTAGAACACGCAAAGTGGGTCCATGGAGGCGAAATACAACATACAAATGTATAATGTTCCCTTACTGGCAGATGTTTCATGAGATGAGGAATAATGTAATCACAAACAAATGTTGATGTACAAAAATATTTATAGCATCTCTTTTTGTGCTGGCAAAGTTTTAGAAATTTATGGAGTGTCTACCAATTTGGAAATGGCTTTATTAAGTTGTGGTACATGAATTTGAGGGAATAATAGCATGCTATATGCAATGATGAGGAGGAAGAATTCAGAAAAACCTGAACATTGTACATAGTAACAGCAATACTGTGTAATGATTAACTATGATAGATTTAGTTTTTCTCAGTGATGCAAGGATCCAAGAAAGTTCCAAAAACCTCATAATGAAAACTTCTATCCATACCCACAGAAAGAACTTATGGAGTCTGTATGCAGATCGAAGCACACTATTTTCCACTTTCGTTGTTTTCTTATAATAGTTCTTTTTTGTTCCCCCTTTTTTTTCACAACATGACTAATATGGAAATACGTTTAACAAGATTTCATACAGACAATCTATATCAGATTGTTTGCTGACTTGGGTAGGGGGGAGTGTGAAGAGGGCAGAAGAAAAATTCGGAACTCAAAATCTTATAAAAATGAATGTTGGAAACTATCTTTACATGTAATTGGAAAATAAAATATTTTTTGCATAAGAATAAATGGATAAATATCAAAAAATGTTGAGTATCCATCAGCATTTGACGCAATGATCTGCCCACAAAACAGTGTATATTGATTTGAATGAAAATACCAAAATTAAAGTCTAAATTGAACTGTATTTGACTATTCAGCTAAAATATTTATATACATTGGTACAAGTTCAGTTATTTTATTGCCCTTTCTAAGTTATGTAGTAATGTAATAACTACTATTATTTATTTTAATATTGTATAAATCTAAAATGTTATTACAGTGATTATTCGCCTCCCGACCTCTAAAAAAGACAGGATGCCACAACGGATAGAAACATGGTCTTAAAACCAGGAAGCCATCAATTCAAGTCTTTGTCTCTGACACGTATTAAATATACAACACTTTATGTATCCATGAACTAAGAAAGCATAAATATGTGGACCTATAAGAATACATGGGGTTTCATCATCTGGGAATTCCTTAGAGCAATGAAATTTAGTCTAGTCTAAATTGCTACACTTTCCACTTAAGAAGATTATAACTCCTCCATGATTTTTTTTTTGTGTGTGTGTGTGAATTGTTAGGAAGGAAGGAATAAAGAAGTGATAACCTTCTGATTATTTGAGAGATGAACTCCTCTTACCAGATGATGGGCATACAGACCATTTCTAGGACTGAACTCAGAAGTTTCTAATTCAGTAGTACTTATTTAAATTTGAATTCTGCCACAATAATCTTTGAGAACTGGGGATGATCTCCACATTGAGGCAATGCAAAGGATCGTTAATAAAACAATTACTATATTTTCCATAACATATCTGAAATCTCCAGAGAACTATTTATTCATACTTGATAAACTTTGGTATACTTCATATTTTTATTTTAATTAAAGATATATTTAGTTTAGTCAGTACAGGCTTGTAATTTCTTTAAATGTGACTATTACCAATATTTCTGTATGTATCCTTCACATCT
Organism: Notamacropus eugenii; assembly: GCF_028372415.1. NCBI lineage: Eukaryota > Metazoa > Chordata > Mammalia > Diprotodontia > Macropodidae > Notamacropus > Notamacropus eugenii. The sequence goes on along the minus strand of NC_092873.1, from coordinate 135,429,366 downwards.
CATGTATTGCTTCATTTGTTCTTCATAAGAATCCAGTAAAAGATAACTAAGAATGATACAGAAATGGTTTAATATAACTATAAATATTATTTTAGTTGTAAGTATTCTAAATCTGTGCTCTTGATCAATGACTAACAAGTGATAACACTAGAGAAGAAAATCAATTATTATAATCCTGATAGTTTCAAAATAAAGGAAAACTTGAAAGAACAGTGCAAATAAATAAAACAATAGGTCATAGTTTTTATACACAAGAGAAATAATAAAGGAATTTGTAGAATTCATTTTATTATATGACCAAAGAAAACAAAAATCTTCTTTTCAGGAGATATAAAGTTATCTTGGATTGCAGAGCTCATGATAAATGACAGTGAATGAAATGCTAGGTCCAGAGTGAGGAAGACCTGACTTAAAATGTGACCTTGAAAAATCTTTAGCTCAATGATTCCAGTTAAGTCACTTAATTTAGTCATATATAAAATGGGAGTAACAAAACCACCTTTCCTCTAGGATTGCTGTGAGCATAGAATGAGATAATATTTGTAAAGTTCTTACCACATACCCTGGCATAAAGCGAGCACTCAATCTATTCTTCTTTCCTTCATTCCTTCCTTATAAAAATTAAAATTAAAGACCACAATAAAAACAACAATGACTCACACATCAAGTGTATGGTACAAAATAAATAGACAGAAATATTATCTCAAGAACTTCGTAAGCCCCTTCATGTCAAATCATTTTGTATTTTGATACTTATTAACTTAAATGCAAATACAAAAATATATGAGAATAGCAGAACATATTTCAAAATGGAGTCCAAGAATAATGAATAAGAAATTGCAAAGTGTTATAAATAATACAGAAGCTTCCTTCCTAGAAACCATGCTTTTCTGGAGGAAACAATTAGGTCAGAAGGTGCAGTATATGGTGACCCAGTATATGGTGAACACTAAACAATAGTATTACCTTCCTCTACCCTCGCCAAATTATATTTTAAGATGCAAATAAAATAGGGGAAATTATTTTCAAAGAAATTTATATAATAAAATCTTTTCATCCTCAAAGACAATGAAGCCACCGCATTTGGATTCAAACATCATGATCCCAGATGTATTTGATATGACAGGACAAATGCCAGTTAAGAAAACCAAAGAGACAAAGTAGCCAAATAAGTACAGGAACAATTATGTCTAACTTATGGAGAGATGAGAGAAATAGAAATTGGATGACGTGTGTTGATGTGTGCTTGTCATTTGTTGCTCAGGAAAACCATACCATCAGAGAAATGATGACATGACTTTCACTTGACTTTGTTTCGAGTGAGGGAGGGCTGTACAGGTCACCAGCCTCACTTCTCCAGAGCCATCTGAATCCAGTAACCACATATTCATCAGGATGACTGGAGATGACCCAGGATGAGGCAACTGGGGTGAAGTGACTTGCCTAAGGTCACACAGCTAGTGAGTGTCAAGTGTCTGAGGTGAAATTTGAACTCAGGTCTTCCTAACTCTTGCACCGGTGCTCTATCCAGTGCACCACTTAGCTTCCCCACATGTGTTGATACAAATAGAATGGAATCTGTCATTGTAGGGAATAATCATCTTGGTAAGATCACAGCTTTGTTTGAACATTTGAGGGCACAAGGCTTTATACACATTGTTTAATTTGGTCCTTTGAAAACCATTTAAAGTAAGTGGTACTTGTATTCTTTACATTTTATGGATATTAAAACTAAGGGAGGTTACAGATGCTATATAACATCAATGGCTTGCTCAACATATAATAGATAGGAGGCAAGAGTTAATAATCAATCTTTGGTCTTCTGACTTCAAATATGGGACAAATATATTACTTCACCACTTGCTACTTCTCTTCCAGTCTATGTTTTGACCATTTGAAGTTTTCCATCATCCTGAGAACTGAACTATTCCAGTAGTACAAAGGTTTAGTCATCATCAAATACACCTAAAATACCATCAATATGTTAGGAATTGCCTCCTGATATCATTTTCAAAGTGGCACAGACCAGTATCAGGGAAGAAGGGATGAGAAGGAAAATTGCCAATAGGGAAGGATATAAGAAGTTGGTTGTCTCATTATTGTCATTGTCTTGAATGAAGTTGTTGATTATTTCTATGATTTCTTCTTTAACCCACTCCTTCTTTAGGATTAGGTTATTTAGTTTCCAATTGATTTTTGGTTTATCTTTCCATGGCCTTTTACTACATATAATTTTTATTGCATTACGATCTGAGAAGGATGCATTTATTATCTCTGCCTTTCTGCACTGGATTGTGAGATTTTTATGTCCTAGTACTGGGTCAATTTTTGTAAATGTTCCATGTACTGCTGAGAAAAAGGTATATTCCTTTCTACTCCCATTCAATTTTCTCCAAAGATCTATCATATCTACCTTATCCAGAGTTTTATTTACCTCCTTAACCTCTCTCTTGTTTATTTTGAGGTTAGATTTATCGAGTTCAGAGAGGGGGAGGTTGAGGTCCCCCCCTAATATAGTTTTGCTGTCAATTTCTTCCTTCAACTCCCCCAACCTCTACTCTAAGAATCTGGATGCTATCCCACTTGGAGCATACGTGTTTAGTAATGATATTGCTTCATTGTCTATGGGGCCTTTTAGCAGGATATAGTTTCCATCCTTATGTCTTTCGATTAGATCTATTTCTGCTTTTGCTTTGTCTGACATTAGAATTGCTACTCCTGCCTTTGTTACATGAGCTGAAGCACAATATATTCTGCTCCACCCTTTTACCTTTATCCTATGTGCATCCCCCCCTTTCAAATGTTTATTGTAAGCAGCATATTGTTGGATTATGGTTTTTAATCCATTCTTCTATCCATGTCCGTTTTATGGGAGAATTCATTCCATTCATATTCACAGTCATGATTACAATCTGTGTATTTCCCTCCATCCTCTTTCCCACCATTTGTGCTTTTAACTCTCCCGTCTCCCTTCCCCTCCTCAATAGTATTCACTTTTCAGCACCTCCTCCTGCTGCCTTCCCCTCCTTCTTTTAGCCCCCCTCCCATTTACTCCCCTTTACTCTTATTGATTCTTCCCTCCCTTTTAGCCTCCCTCCCCTTTCTACCCCCTTCCCCTCCTACTGCCTATGGCCTAGTTCAGATTATCTACTTAAGTTTATTGTTCCCTCCTTGAAACAAATCAGATGAGAGTACTTCTCAAACAATGCTAATCTCCCTCCCGTTTCCCTCTACTATAATTTTGTACTTTTTCCTGTGATGTAATTTGCCATTTCCTGCTTCCTCCTTTTCACACCTCCTGTTACAATCTCTTCTCATACTCAAATCGTATTTTTAACCTGACATCATTTACTTTATACCCGTTCTCTCTATGTATATTCCTATTATATTTCATAATAGCTGAAGAATTCTCAAGATTAACAGGTATCATCTTCCCTTATAGGGAGGTAAACAGTTTGCCCCAATTGAGTAACAAGTTTTTTTTTTAATTTTTTCCCCACTGTTTACCTTTTCATGATTCTCTTGAGATTTGCATTTGAAGATCAAATTGTCTATTGAGTGTGGGAGTTCTGGTCAGGAAGATCTAGAAATCCCTTACTTAGTTGAATGACCATGTCCTTGCCTGAAATGTTAAGCTGAACTTTTCTGGGTAGTTCATCCTTGGTTGTAGTCCCAACTCCTTTACCTTATGAAATATTGGATTCCAATTCCTTCAGTCTTTTAATGTAGAAGCTGCAAGGTCCTGTGTGATCCTGACTGTATCTCCTTGATATTTGAATTATTTCTTTCTGGCTTCCTGTAGTATTTTCTCCTTCACTTGATAGTTCCGGAATTTGGCAACGATATTTCTTGGGGTTTTGAGTTTGGGATCCCTTTCGGGAGTGGAACAGTGGATTCTTTTGATGACGATTTTGCCCTCTCAATCTAACACTTCTGGGCAGTTTTCCTTGATGATTTCCTGGAAGATATTGTGCAGACTCTTTCTCCATCATGGGTTTCTGGCAGGCCAATAATTCTTAAATTTTCTCTCCTGGATCTATTTTCTAGGTCAGTTGTTTTTCCAGTTAGATATTTTGCATTTTCTTCTGTCTTTTCATTCTTTAGACTTTGTTTGACTGATTCTTGCTGTCTCATTGAGTCATTAGTTTCTACTTGCCCAGTTCTAATCTTTATCAAATTGTTTTCTTCTGTTAACTTTTGCATCTCCTTTTCCATCTGTCCAATTTTTCCTTTTAAGGAGTTATTTTCTCCAATTAATTTTTGTACTTCCTTTTCCATTTGACCAATTTTTCTTTTCAAAGACATGTTCTCATCAGTGAATTCTTTTTTCATAATTTTAAAGTCATTGGCCAGTTTATCTTCTATTTCCTTCTTCAGCTGTTCCAGGAGAGCTGCTTGTGCTTGTGAGCAGTTCATAGTCCCTTCTGAAGTTTCAGATGGAAGTGCACTCTCAGCTCTGACCTCTTTGGTGTTTGTGTTTTGATCTTTATCCCCATAGAAAGATTCTATGGTTTTTTTCACTTTTCGTCTGCTTTTTCCTATTCATGATGTTGGCTGAGTGTTGTGGCTTCTGGCTCTTTCAGTCAGAAGCTACAGAACTTTGTGCTGAACTGATGTGTGAAAAAGCTAAAAGGAGGTTTTTTTGTGTGTATCCCTGATCAACCCTGGGGTTAGGTTGTTAAGTGTGTGGGAGGAGTGGTCTGGTCACAGGAGATCTCCTCACCTGAACTGAGGCAAAGCCAAGCTCAGAGGCTGGTGATCCCAGCTTCCCTATTGTTTTCCCATTTCCCCTGGAGTGCTGTGGCAGGCCTAGATGCTAATGCGTGTTCCCACCCCTCCTGGGACTCCTCTCCTGGCGCTGAGGCTTGCCTGGGTCCTAGTGCAAGTTTTCTCTGCCCTGGGTCCTCTGTCCTCCCGGTTTACCTCCACCACAGTAGGAGGAATTCCACTTAGCTATTTTCCCTAGCCTCAGGTGTTATGAGACTATTTGCGCCCTCTGCTGCTCCCGCTGATCCAGGATTTTTCTGGGGGAATATTTTATGGTTGTTTCATGGTCATCAAGGGGGGAGGAGAGAGCATTTACTGATCACTCCACCATCCTGGCTCCTGGAAGTTTATGTAGGTGACTTACCAATGTGATGTTTAATCTTTGGGTTGAAAATCTCAGGAGCTGCTGCGCTTATATCTGGCACTCAGCAGCTCTCACTGGCTGAGCTAGCCTTGTCTCCCACCCTTGGGTGCTGCTCCGCCAGTTCCCCCAGCTGCTCTTGGGTTTCCCGGTCCCCTTCAGCTCCACTGCACTGGATGCCCTGCGTTGTGCGCTAGGGGACTCACCTCCACAGGACAGATCCTTCCCGTGGACCTTCCAGTCTGTCCTGGGTTCCAAATCCACCACAGTCTGTCTCCCACTGGATTCCACACCTCCAAACTTTGGTCAGATTCTCCTTTTAGAGGTATCTGAAGGAGTTTGTCCAAGAGCTTAGGTGAGTCATTGCTCTCGCTCTGCCATCGTGGCTCCGCCCTCCCCAGGATATAAGTAGTTGGAAGGAAGTCCAGACATCTTTAGGAGCCCATCATTTTTCTGAGTACACATTAAAAAAAAAAACGAATAAATGTATTTAAAAAATGCCAGTAAATTTATTTGTCAGATGGACAGTAGGAGTCTATTTCAGGCATGTAAGAATATAACAAAGCATATATATCTATTTTTATTACTCTTTTGAGATGTAGGAGTTGAATTTTCAGCCACCTATATCAATCCATTATTTCACCTCTGCAAATGTATTAATCCCACAAATATCTTCCTCATATTTTGCACAAATGAGTGATAAAAATGATCAGTTTCTCTATAACAGAGTGAAGCTAACAGATGTTAATGAATATGTCCTCCTCAAATTATATTCAATTAACAAAAGAAAAAAATCTAATTTCTATTTTTCTCCAAATGGTGAGCAGCTTGAAAAACAACTTAAAACAAATTAAAATAAAAACACAGCAGCTCTAGGAGCATGGAGATGAGAATATTCTGCAAACTTCCTTCATGCAGATACCTTATATCACTATTTCTTAACCATATGTGTGTGTATATGTGTGTGTGTGTGCGTGTGTGTGTGTGTGTGAGAGAGAGAGAGAGAGAGAGATGAATTCACTTTCATAAAATCTGTAGACCACTTCTCAGAATAATGTTTTCCATATATAAAACAAGCAGAATTTTAAAGAATAATAATTGTATTGAATTTATTTAAAAGTATTGTAAAAAAAAAAAAAAAAACTAGTTCACACACTCCAGGTTGGAGAACCATTAAAGAAGAATTAGAATATCTTTGGTTAGAGTTGAGTTTGGTCCAGAAGCCAACAACTGTATTTTTGTGTTCCAGCAAATTTGAAGTGGAAAATCCATTGTCCTATAGACTTGTGATTAAATCTGAAAGTCTCAATTCTAAAATTTCTACATTAAAATAAAAATTAAAAAACTCTGTCTGGTGTTATTGCTTATTCATGGGTGTGGAGAGAGCTGAGGAGAGAAGAAACATACGAACAAGAAAAAAAGTGAGAAATCCAGGCCTGGGTAAATTTAAACCCTCAGAATAAACCCATTTGAGAAACTTCTGGACCCATTTGAGAAACTTCTGGAATGAGAATTGGTCAACAATTACTCAATAACAGCATTAATTTCCCAAGCTTACACTACCAGGGCAATCACCCATGGTTACATCCTAAGGTGTGAGGGATTGGGGGCTGGGCAGACCAAGGTAGAAATAAGCTGTTTCACATTTACCTAAGCTGCCCTAAATTATTTTTCGGTATCAGTTGTCCAGGCCAATTTAGGGAGTTGTGAGGTCACTTTGGTGATAGAATAAATGTGATGAGAAGGTATTATTCCCTGAGTTGGTGAAGACAATGCAGGTTGTCACTTTTATTTTCCCCAGGCCTCAGAGACTGTAAAATGTTAGAAGGCAGATCAATAACATGTAAAGAATAGATCTTAATTATGGCATATTTTAACACACAAAAACAGCACAGTGCCTAAAATCAGATATATTAGCCAGGGACTGTGGAGGATAGGGATAAGAGAAGAGATGGTCAGAAGATGTTATTATTTCTCGTTTGGGAGGATATGTGTGAAAAACACAAACATATCTGGTATCATTGCAAACTTTACTTCAAAGTTCTTCTGGAGATGGGCAGAGCCGACATGGCAGAGTAGAAAGATGGACATACCCTAGCTAGGCCCCCATACCCCCCAAAATGCCAGTAAAAACAATGACTGTAAACAAAGTCTAGAGCAGCAAAAGCCACAAAACAACAGAGTGAAAGAGTTCAGCCCAAGGTAGCCTGAAAGGCTGACAGGAAATATCTACCACAAGAGGCCTAGAGCCGAGAGAGGCACAACCTGGCATGGGCCACAGGACGTGGCAGGGACAGGACCCAGAACAGGCTATGGGGGGCAAATTCCCAGCAGCATAAGAGGTTCTCACATCCCTCAACCCAAAATCCCAAAGACAGCTTCAAAGGTCAGTGAAAAAGTTTTTCATCTGGGTGACAAGGGAGCAGGATCCTCCACTAACCCTGGTCACAGGCAACTGCAGAGGAAGAGGAGGCAGCACTGGCAGCAGCAGCAGAAGCAGGGTCCATTTTTGGAGTCCTCCATCCAAAGACCCTGTGGTAATTGAGCCGTTGATCTGGATCTCAGCCATAAGAGGAGCTGGTGGAGGCTCTGGAAAGAGAATTCTACTTGTAGATCCTGAGTAGAAAAGCTTTGGAGGCACCCAAACCAGTGCACAAGCCAGGGGAGGAGTAAACTGCTCTCCCTTGATTGTGCCACCTTGGAAGAAGTGAGGAGTTACAGGTTCCCAGAGCATACCCTCTCTCGACAATGAACTGAAAAGTCCAGCAACTGGCTGGGAAAATGCCCCAAAAAGAGAAAAAAAGTAAGAATATAGAAGGTTTCTTCTTGGTCAACAGGCATTTCCTTCCATCTTTTTCCAGTGAGGAAGAAAAATGCTTACCATGAGAGGCCTCTAAAATAAATATGCAGTAGTCTCAGACCATGGAAGAGCTCAAAAAGGATTTTGAAAATAAAGACAGGGAGAGGAAAAATTGGGAAGAGAAATGAGAACCATGTAAGAAAATCATGCAAAACTGAGTATAATACTTCAGGGGATAAATTGCTCATTCAGTGACTTTCACTCATTCTTGATGAAAAGAAAAGAATTGAAGAGAAAATCTGACTTTCCAACACAATATTTAAGAGAAGTATGAAAATGCAAACAGGGAAGAGAAATCAAAAAGTATTTTCCAAAGTTGGGCTGTTTACATTCCTACATGAGAAGGTAATACTTGTAATTCTTGAGACTTTTCTCAGTATTTAGGTGGTGGGAGGGATTAGACACACAGACATGTACACACACACATATACATATATATGTATATACATATATATATATACATATACATATATATATATATATAGAGAGAGAGAGAGAGAGACAAACAGACAGAGAGACAGACAGAGAGACAGACAGAGAGCACAGGGTGAGTTGAATAAGACAGGATGATATCTACAAAATAAGATTAAGGGGTTAGAGAGGAATATATTGGGAGGAGAAATGGAGAAATGGAATGGGGAAAATTATCTCTCAAAAAAAGAGGCAAGAAAAAGCTTTTTCAGTGGAAGAGAAAAGAGGAGGTGAAAGGGAAAAAGTGGAGATTACTCTCTTCACATTTGGTTTAAAGAGGGAAAAACATGCTCACTCAATTTGGTATAAAAATCTATCTTACACTACAGAAAAGTAGGAGAGAAGGGGACAAGTAGGGTGGGGGGATAATAGAAAGGAGGGTAAATAGGAGGAGGGAGTAATTAGAGGTAAGCACTTTTGGGAAGGGTCAACGTCAAAAGAGAGAATAGAATAAATGGTGGGCAGGGAAATATAGTTAGTCTTACACGACATGACTACTATGGAAGTCTTTTGGAAAAAAACTACTCATATATAGCCTCTATTGAATTGTTTGCCTTCTCAGAGGGGATGGGTAGGGAGAAAGGAAGAGAGAGAAGGTGGAACTCAAAGTTCTACGAATGAATGTTGAGAACTACTTTTGCATACAACTGAGTATAGAAATCAATCTTATCCTAGAAGAAAAGAGAGAAGAAGAAGGGAAGGGAAGGTAGGGATGTGATAGAAAGAGGGGACAATCAGAATGTAATTCGTTGTGGGGTAGGGGGAGGGCAGAGGTGAGTAGAAAATTTGGAACTAAAAATTTTGTGGAAATGAATGTTGAAAACTAAAAATAAATAAATATACATTAGAAAAAGAGAAAGAAGGTTTTTCTGGAGCAAGAGGAGGAAAGGTACAGTGAAGGCAGAATTAGTCATGGAACACTGGTGACACTGCCCTGATATTTGAGACGTGCAGGAGTATAGAGAACCCAGAGAACTGTAAAGCTTATTCCTAAAATTTCAGTTTGAGCGTTTATATTTCAGGACCCTTAAGCAAGTCAATGTCATCATCTCCCTGATGTCCTGGTTCTCTTGGAGAATGAATGACAAACACAAGAGTTTGGCACATGGTAAGTGGTGAATAAATACTTATCAAAGGATCCTGGAGAACTTTACAGAAGAGTGAAAAAACTGATAACTCAAATTGACTTCTACAAACTTCAACAAAGGAACGTTCCAGAGTTTTATTTCAATAACATAAAGATCACCAAAGCTGTGGTCTCCATAAAACCCTAGCCCACCCCTCATTTCACACTATATTGTGAATAATAAGTTTCAAAAGAAAAAAAAATTAGTAATAGCTAGAATTTATATAACACTCACATACCAGGTACGTATATCATATCATTTGACCCTAACAACTCCTCTCACTGATAGGTGTTAAAATTATTCAGATTTTATGATGAAGGAAATAAGCCAAACACATTTTATGTAATTTGCCCAAACATGCACGGCTAGTAAGTGGAGTTCAATTCAGGTCTTCTTGTCTCCAGGCCCAGAACATTACTTAATACACCATCTAGTATAAGGGGTGGAGATTTGTTCTGTGAAATTTGGAGTCAATAAAAGGGCCAGACTTGAGGAGCTAGAGGTCCACAGGTGAGGTTACAGATTCCCCACATCCAATTTAGATGCTATTAGAAATTCACTGCCTGAATTCACAAAATGTTCAGGGTACTTATCATATTTGCAAAGGACAAGTTGGTACAGTCATTAGTTTAATTTTATTACAATTATTTTACAGTAGTATCTGAAACAGATAAAGGAATCTAAAAGCATGAACAATGGAAGTGAAGGGTTTAAAATCATCCAGGTAAGAATGAAAAGCTTGGCAACCACAATTTGAAACAAATGGATTGCAAAAATACAAATCCTATCCCAGTAGAGAATTGTAATAATGAAGTTATATGTTAGTTCATAAAGTTATGAATAGCGATCTAAACAATTATTTTTTTCCTGTTGCTGTCTCAGTTGATCAATGGTGTATGGTATAAAATTTTCTAGATAAGGGATGAAAAAATTATTATTCTTTAACCCATTGCTAATATTCAGTAACCTAAAACTGATATCACTTAAAATAAAATCTTAGATTCTGTCAAGCTTAAAGAGATTGGATATTATTCCGCTAAATATAGAACTCACTCAAACATGTGAAATTTAGTTTAAAAAAATAATTCATTGACATGCATACACAGGAAACAACGTACATTGATAGTTCAGCACTGAGATTGGGAGATTTAATGTCATCTCTTGTACTTGAAACAAAGAAGATTCAAGTTTCTTTCAAGAATTTTTTTTTTTGCTTTTTTTCTTCATTTTCATTTTTACTGTGTTTAAATATTGATGAAAAGCAGCATGATAGAGCAGAAACAGTACTGAGCTTTTGATGAAAATTCTAGAATATTTATCTCAAGTCTGGGTCTACTACTCAATGGAACCTAGAGCAAGTCACTTATGTTTCCTACCTCAGTTACCTTGGCTATAAACTGGAAGAAGAAACAATGTACACTATCTAATTTATAAGGTATTTATAAAGTCCAAAAGTGAACATATATATTACATGCATTGTATATCTTAAAGTGATGTGGAAATGTGCTAATAGTATTCTATATACTTCTATTCTTGTCCTATAGGCTGACATGCTCACACTAAGTGGAAAGTCTGAAGTTTCCGGAAAGGAGTACACTCCATTCCTATGACTCTATTCTATTATTATCATGCTAGGAGGTACCCTAATATTGTGGAGATAGATTATTATTTACCATTGAAGTACCTGTGTGCCCAATAATGTGATTTCTTTTAAGCAAAGTCAATGAGTTGTAGTGGAAACATAGACTTTTAAACATGATATATTTATTAAATAGAACAAAATCAATGATATTTATTATATCTAGATGGTAGAAAGCACAGATTTCAGTTCACCAGTGAACATCGATTACACTTCCTTCAATGTATGCAGTGTTCGTGGGGGGAAAGAGTACACACAGTAGAAACCTAATAAGATAGCACATGAGTGGGGAAACTGATGTATTTTGGGTAACTTAAAAGTATAAGCTAAAGATCTTGATGTCCTTCTGTTTCTTCAGAAACAACCTAAAACATAAAGGAATTCATTTCTCTGATAGTCTTTTACCTTCTTTTACTCAGTAGTCTCTTGATGAGCAACATTGTTTAGTTCTTGCTAACTTCAATAAGACATTGAGAGAGAACTATGTAATTTTTCAGTTAAAATAGAAAAAAAACAGAATGATTCTACACTAGTTCAGTGAAAAGAAGTTCCTTTAAGCTAGAAACTCAAAGACTCCTTAGGTTTTCTTTTTCTTCAGTGAAGACAAATGCAGGGAGATCTACATTCGACAGTATTCTGATTTCTCTAATCAACTACTGCAACACGAAGTTTCCATGCAAAATCACAGCTTAAAGTAAAATACATTTGAACTTGACCTTTGCCCTTCTTTTTTTTCTTTAAAATTGTAAAAGCAGGGGCAGAGCGAAGATGGCAGAGTAGAAGAATGGAATTGTGGAATATCTCCACCCACAGACCATAAAATACCTCTAAAAATGACTCTAAAGAAATTCTAGAGCAGCAGAATCCACAAAATGACAGAGTGAAAGAGATATCCAGTCCAAGGCACCATGGAAGACTGACAGAAAATGTCTAGCACTCCAGGCTCAGAGCAGAGCACAGCCCAGCTTTGGATGCACCACAAGGACAGGCGTGGAGGAGGCTTGTGGGCACAGAATTAAGGTCAGCACCTTCAGTTCCCAGGTTACTCAACCCACAAATGCCCAAGATGATTTAAAGGACAGTAAGAAAGCTCTTTCACCTAGATGAGATGGGAGCAGTGTCCTGCCCTAGCTTCAGCCCAAGCCTGGTGCATTATTGGAGACTTCTGCCTAAAGACCCTGGGGGAATTGAGCTGCTGATCAAGGTCTTAGTAGTGAGTGGAGGTCCTGGGGTTAGGAGGAGTGCTGGCTTGGTGGAGCTGGTGGAGGCTCTGTAGAGAGAAGTATACTCAGAGATCCTGGGAAGAAAAGCTTATGGTGGCTCCCAGAGCAGGGTTCAGGCCAGGAGAGGAGTAAACTCCTGTCTCTTGATTGTGTCACCTTAGAGGAATTGAGAAATTACATGTCCTAGAATATACCCTCCTCTTGACGAAGGACTCAAAAGTCAATTAACTCTCTGGGAAAATACTCAAAAAAATAAGACTCTAGAAGGTTACTTTCTTGGTAAACAGAAATTTTCTCTCAACCTATCAGATGAGGAAAAACAATGCATACAATCAGAGGAAGACATAAAAGTCAAGGATTCTGAATTCAAAACCTCCAAGATAAATATGAAATGGTCTCAGACTATGGAAAAGTTTAAAAAGGATTTTGAAAATCAAGTAAGAGACATGGAGGAAAAATTGGGGAGAGAAATGAGAGCTAAGCAAGAAAATCATGAAAGGGAAGTATACAGCTTGCTAAAAGAGATCCAAAAAATACTCAAAAAAAATCATCTTTAAAAATACACTAACCTAAACGGCAAAGGCTGTCCAAAAAGCCAATGAGGAGAAGAATGCTTTAAAAAGCAGAATTAGTCAAAGGGAAAAAGACTTTCAAAAGCTGTATGAAGAAAATAATTCATTCAAAATTAGAATGGAGCAGGTAGAAACTAATGACTTTATGATAGACCAAAACATTACAAAACAAAACAAAAAGAATGAAAAATAGAAGACAATGTGAAATATCTCATTGGAAAAACAACTGTCCTGGAAAATAAATCTAGGAAAGTCAATTTAAAAATTATGGGACTACTTGAAATCCATGAACTAAAAAAAAGAGCCTAGACATCATCTTTTATGAAATTATCAAGGAAAACTGCCCTAAAATTCTAGAACCAGAACGTAAAATAAATATTGAAAGAATCCACCTTAGAAAAGAAAAACGTTTGGAATAAGGCAGTCAAATTCGAGAGTTCCCAGATCAAGGAGAAAATATTGCAAGCAGCCAGAAGGGAACAATTTGAGTACTGTGGAAATACAATCAGGACAACACAAGACCTAGGAGCTTCTGCATTAAGGGATCGAGGGCCTTGTAATATGATGTTCCACAAGTCAAAGGAACTAGGATTAAAACCAAGAATCACCTACCCAGCAAAATTGAGTATAATACTTCAGGGGGAAAATGATCATTCATTTAAATAGAGGTCTATCAAGTATTCTTGATGAAAAGACTAGAACTGAATTCAACATTTTATTTTCAAACACAAGAGTCAAGAGAAACATGAAAGGTTAAATAGAAAAGAGATAGCATAAGGGCCTTAACTAAAGTTAAACTGTTTACATTCCTATATGGAAATATAATATTTTTAACTCTTGAAACTTTTCTCAGGTTTTAGATAATTGTACAGATTATACACACACACATACACACACACATACACACACATAGTATTCAACTCACTCTGTGCTCTCTGTCAATATATATATACATATATATGCTCATATACACATTTAATAGAATATATATACATATATAAGTATATATATATGTGTACATATTGACTGAGAGCACAGATTGATTTGAATAGGAAGAAATGATATATAAAAATAAAATTAAGGCATCAGAGAGGAATATATTGGCAAGAGAAAGGGAGAAATTGAATGGGACAAATTTTTCCTCATAAAAGAGGTGAGAAAAACTTTGTCAAAGGAGGGGAAAATGGGGGAGGTGAGAGGCAAAAAGTGAACCTTATTCTCCTCACATTTGGCTTAAGGAGGGAACATGTACATTCAATTTGATAAGAAAATGTATCTTACATTGCAGCAAAGTAGGAAAGGAGATAAGTGGGGGGAGGATGAGGGAATGGGGGCAAATGCGAGGAGGGAATAATTGGAAGTAAATGCTTTAGGGGGAGGAGAAAGTCAAAAGAGAAAATAGAATAAATAGGAGTAGAATACGATGGAAGGAAATATAGTTAGTCTTTCACAACATAACTGCTATGGAAGTCTTTTGCCAGACTACACATATATAGCCTCTATTGAATTGCTTGCCTTCTCAGTGGGCATGGGTGGGAAGGGAGGAAAGCAGAGAGGTTAGAACTCAAAATTTTAGGAACGAATTTTGAGAATTGCTTTTACATGCAACTGGGAAATAAGAAATACATGTAATGGCTTATAGAAGTCTATCTTACCCTACAAGAAAAGAGAAAAGATGGGGATAAGGGAAGGGAGGGATGTGATATAAAGAGGGCAGACTGGGGGAAGTGGTAATCAGAATTCAAGGTGTTTTGGGGTGGGGGAGGGAAGAGATGGGGAAAAAATTTGGAACTCATAATCTTGTGCAAATGAATGTTGAACCAAAAAGTAATTAATTAATTAATTAATTTAAAGTAAAAACTCCAAACGGAGGTAGAAGGTTGCCATACGCCACTGAGAAATATTCTGTCTTACTATGAAGATGGCAATAGAAAAAGAATTCTCTATATATCGGCAGTCTCAGTTCTTCTCTAGGTGTCTAAGTAGATGAAGTGAACTTCCAGCTGACTCATATTTTTCTTCAGTTATTCATGAAGCTAATGTCTTTCTTCCAAACACCAGTCTCCCCGGAAAACAGCTGAAGGCGCCTAGGTCTCACCTAGAAGCAGTCTGTCTTTATCTGTGCCCAGGTTCTTCTGATTCTTCATGTACTTATTTGTTTCTTCCAATCTTTTTTTTTCAACTTTTAAAAATTTATTTATTTTCAGTTATTAACATTTGAATTCCAAATTTTCTCCCCGTATCTCCCCACCCCTCACCCCGGGACAGCATGCATCTTATCCACTCCTTCTCCAGTCTGTCTTCCCTTCTACTACCCACACTTCTTCTAACCCCCTTCCCTTCTATATTCCTGTAGGGCAGAATATATTTCCATACTCCATTGCCTGTTTAGCTTAATTTCCAGTTGCATGCTAAAACAACTTTTAACATTCCTTCTTAAAGCTTTGAGTTTCATATGCCCTCCCTCCCCACCCACTCTCATTGAGAAAACAAGCATTTTAATATATGTTATACATGTGTAACAATACAAAGCACTTCCATAATATTTATTTTGTAAAAGACTAACCGCATTTCCCTCTGTTCCATCGTGCCATGTATTTATTCCATTCTCTCCTTTGACCTGTCTTCACACAAAATGCTTGCCTCTGATTATCCCTTTCTCGAATTTGCAGTCCCTTCTGTTATCGTCCCTCTCCTATCTAATGAGTGTTCAGTTTCTTTTCTTTCTTTCTTTCTTTTTTTTTTTTTGAGATAGGATTACTTAAGTACTCAACTTCCTCTTCTGTTAATCTGGGAAGTTTATATTTTGAAAATAACCATCCATCTCAATTTGATTGTCGAAATTATGGGCATAATGTTGGGCAAAGTAATTTCTAATTATTGTTTCAATTTCCTCCTCATTGGAGGTGAGCTCACTCTTTTGATTTTTTATATTGGTAATTTGGTTTTCTTATTTCCTTTTTTTAAAATCAAATTGACCAAAGGTTTGTTAACTTTATTTGTTTTTCATAAAACAAGCACTTAGTTTTACTTATTAGTTCAATAGTTTTCTTAATTTCAATTTTACTAATCTCTCCTTTAGTTTTCAGTATTTCTAATTTGGTATTTACTTGGGGATTTTCAATGTGTTCGTTTTCGAACTTTTTCAGCTGCATGCCCAATTCATTGATCTCCTCTTTCTCTATTTTATTCTTGCAGGCATTCAAAGATATACAGCTTCCCCTAAGAACTGCTTTTTGCAGTATATCATAAGATTTGCTAGGTTGTCCCATAATTGCCATTCTCTTGAATGAAGTTGTCAATTGTTTCTATGGTTTCTTATTTAACCCACTCCTTCTTTAGGATTAGATTATTTAGTTTCCAATTAATTTTTGGTCTAACTTGATATGACCATTCATTATATATACTTTTTATTGCCTTATGATCTGAGAAGGATGCAATGACTATTTCTGCTTTTCTGCACTGGTTTGTTAGGATTTATGCCTTAGTACATGGCTAATTTTTGTATATGTGCCGTGTACCACTGAGAAAAAGTTATATTCTTTTCTATTCACATTCAATTTTCTCCAGAGATCTATCATATCTACATTTTTCAGAGTTTTGTTCACCTCCTTAGCTTATTTCTTGTTTATTTGAAGTTAAATTTATCAAGTTGAGAGAGGGGAAGTTTGAGGGGCCCCACTTGTACTGTTTTGCTGTCTATTTCTTCCAGTAACTCCTTTGACTTCTCCTCTAAGAATTGGGATGCTGTACCACTTAGGGCATATATGTTTAGCAATGATATTACTTCGTTGTTTATGGTGCCTTTTAGCAGTACATAGTTTCCTTCCTAAATCTTTTGATTAAGTCTATTTCTGCTTTTGTTTTTTCTGAGATTATGATAGCTGCCCCTGCTATTAGCACATCAACTGAAGCACAATATATTATGCTCCAATCTTTTTACCTTTAACCTGTGTGTTTTCCCTCATTTCAAAAGTGTTTCTTGTAAACCACATAGTGTTCTATTATGGCTTTTAATCCATTCTACTGTACAGCTTCGTTTTATGGGAGAGTTCAACCGATTTCCTTTCAGTTATAATTGCTGTCTCTGTGTTTCCCCCAATCCTCTTCTTTCCTGTTTGTGCTTTTAGTTCTCCCTTCTCTCTTCCCTTCCACAATAGAGCTTTAATTTTTTACCACTCCCTCCCGAGTCTTCCTGTCCTTCTTTCAGTCTCCTTTCATTTTATTCCCTTTTACCTTTACTAATTCTTCCCTGCCCTTTAGCCTCTCCACCCTTTCCTTTCACCTTTCCCCTCCTACTGCCTATACAGCTAGTCAAATTTATATTCTTAATTTTGTTGATCTCTCCTTGAAGCAAATCAGATGAGTGTACCTCTCAAACAATGCTCATCTTCCTCCCCTCTTTCCTTCTACTGTAATATAATTTTGTATTTCTTCCTGTGACATAATTTACGATTATCTCTCCTGCTTTTCACATCTCCTGTTTCAATCCTTTCACATCCTTAAATCACACTTTTATAATCTCATCATTTACTTTATGCCTACTCCCTCTATCTATGTATATTCCTTTAATATTTCATAATAGATGTACAGTTCTCAAGACTAACAAGTATCATCTCCCCTTATACAGAGATAAAAAACTTTCCCATATTGAGTACCAAGTTTTCCTTTTCCCCCATTTACCTTTTAATTCCTCTTTTCAGACTTGCGTTTGAAGATTGAATTTTCTATTGAGTTCTGGCCTTTTTATCAGGAAATCCCTGATTTCATTGAATGTCCATCTCCTTGGGTGAAATGTTATGCTGAACTTTGCTGGGTAATTAATCCTTGGTTGCAGTCCCAGCTCCTTTAGATTGCGAAATATTCCTTCGATCTTTTAATTTAATAGCTTCAAGGTCCTGTGTGATCTCGAATGGAGCTCCTCGATATTCTACTGTTTTCTTTCTGGCTGTCTGCAGTATTTTTTCCTTCACTTGATTGTTGTGGGATTTGGCCACTATATTTCTTGGTATTTTTCATTTGGGGACCCTTTCTGGAGGTGAACCATGAATTTTTGCAAGGGCTATTTTGACCTCTGGATATAGCAGTTCTGGGAAGGTTTCTTGATGATTTCTTGGACGATATTTCCCGATTGTTTTTTTCATCATGGCTTTCTGGTAGGTCAATAATTCTTAAATTTTCTCTCTTGGATTCATTTCTAGGTCAATTATATTTCCAATTAGATATTTTACATTTTTGTTTATCATTTCATTCTTTTCTTTTTGTTTGACCGATTCTTGATGTCTCATAGAATCATTAGCTTCTACATGTCCAATTCTAATTTTCATCAAATTGTTTTCTTCAGTTACCTTTTGTATCTCTTTTTTCATCTTTCCAATTATCCTTTTAAGGAATATTTTTTCCAGTTAGTTTTGTAATTCTTCTTCCATTTGTCCAATTTTCCCAGTTATGTCTTTTGTTTCTTTTTCCATTTGTCCAATTTTCCCAGTTAGGTTTTATGCTTCCTTTTCCATTTGTTGAATTTTCCTTTGCAAAGGAAAATTTTTCTGTAAATTCTTTTTCCATACTTTTAAAATCATTGCCCATTTTTTCCCCTCTACTTACTTCTTCAGCTGTTCCAGGAGTGCTCTGTGTACATGCGATCAGTTCATAGCCCCTTCTGAAGTTTCATATGGGAGTACAGTCTCAATAGTGACGTCTTTGGTATTCGTAAAAAGATTCTATGGTCTTTTCTTTCCTCCTTTGCTTCTTGCTCATGATGGTGAGGCTTTGTGTGCTGTGGCCTTTGGTTCTATCAGTTGTACTCTAAAGAAGCTGGAGATGAACTGGCTGGTGTCAGAGAGCAAAGTCAGGTTAAATCTATTTGTGTTTCCATAGATAAGCCCTCGAGCTAGCTTGTTAAGTGTGTGGGAGGGGTGTACTTTTCACTGGGGATCTCCTCAACTGAGCTAAAATAAAAGCAATGCTTGCTGATTACATCTGTCTTCCCTTTTGCCCTGGAGCACTTAGGCACACCTGGGTCCTAGCGTGAGGTTCAACACCCCTGGAACTCTGGCTGTCTGGGACAGCTCTGTTGCTCAGGCACAGTAGGGGGAATATTCCTTTACTATTTTCCTAGCCTCACGAGCCATGAGACTGTTTGCCCTTTCTGTTGATCCCACTGATCCAGGATTTTTCTAGGTAAATATATGTTGAAAGAATCCGTAAATCGTCTCCTGAAAGAAATCTGAAAAGAGAAACTCCTAGGAAAATTGTAACCAAATTCCAGGGTTCCCAGGTCAAGGAGAAAATATTGCAAGCAACTAGAAAGATACAATTCCAGTATTGTTGAAATACAATCAGGATAACATAGGATCTGGCAGCTTCTACATTAAGGGATTGGAGGGCTTGGAATATGATATTCCAGTAGGCAATGGAACTAGGATTAAAACCAAAATCGCCTACCCAGAAAAAACTGAATATAATACTTCAAGGGAACAAGTTGTCATTCAATGAAATAGAGGACTTTCAAGAATTCCTGATGAAAATACCAGAATTGACTAGAATATTTGACTTTCAAACACAAGAATCAAGAGAACCATGAAAAGGTAAACAGGAAAGAGAGATCATAAATGAGTTTCTAAAGTTGTACTGTTTACATTCCCACATGGAAGATAACTATGTATAAATCTGGAGACTTTTCTCAGTATTTGGGTAGTTATAGTGATCATACACACACACGCACACACACACACATACATATACATACACACAGATCACACACAGAGAGCACAGAGTGAGTTGAATAAGAAGAGATGGCACCTAAAAAATAAAATTTAGGGGTGATACATGAATATATTGGGAGGAGAAAGGGAGAAATAGAATGGGGAAAATTGTCATTCATAAAAGGGGTGAGAAAAACTTTTTGAGTGGAGGAAAAAAGGGAGGAGGGGAGAGGCGAAAAAGGGAAGTTTACTCATTTGACATTTGGCTTAAGGAGGGAATGACATTCTCACTCAGTTTGGTATGAAAGTATATATTGCAATACTTAAGAGCAGGGGAGAAGGGGACAAGCAGGGTGAGGGAGGTGATAGAAGGGAGGGCAAATGGGAGAAGTGAATAATCAGAGCTAAATACTTTTGGGGAGGGACAAGGTAAAAAGAGAGAATAGAATAAATGGGGGACAGGATAGGATGGCGGGAAATATAGTTAGTCTTACACAATATGATTGTTATGGAAGTCTTGTAAAACTCTACACATATACCACCAATATTGAATTGCTTGCCTTCTCAGTGGGAATGGTTGGGGAGAGAGGAAGGGAGAGAAGTTGGAATTCAAAGTATTAGGAATGAATGTTGAAAATTGTGTTTGCATACAATTGGGAAATAAGAAATACAGGTAAAGGGGTATAGAAATATATCTTGCCCTACAAGAATAGAGAGAAGTGGAGAAGGGAAAGGAGGGGTGTAATAGAAGGGAGTATTACTGAGGAAAGAGGTAATCATAATGCAAGGCATTATGGGTTGAGGGAAGGTGAGAGATGGGGAGAAAATTAGAAACTCAAAATTTTGTGAAAATGAATGTTGAAAACTAAAAATTAATAAGTAAATGTTAAAAAAGATAAAATTTTCAGTTCCAAATTTTTTCCTCTCTCCAACCCTAACCTCTTTCCCCATTGACGAGGCACGCAGTTTGATATAGTTCATACATGTACAGTCATACGACCCATATTTCCGTGTTGCTCATCCTATGAAAAGAAATCACGGACAAGAAAAAATCAAGAAAATATGTGCTTCCATCTGTATTCAGTTTCTATCAACTATTTCTCTGGAGGTGGATAGTATTTTTCATAATTAGTCTTTCAGAATTTTGTTGGATCATTGTATTCCTGAGGATAGATAAATAATTCACTGTTGATCTTCATATAATATTGCCATAATTATAGTATTGTTTTTGTTCTGTTCATGTCACTTCATATTATTTCATGTAAACTTTTCTGTGTTTTTTCTGAAACCATCTTGAATGTCATTTCTTATATCCCAAAAGTATTCCATCAAAAATATATGTAAAAATATGTTCAGTCATTCCCTTATGGATGGGCAAACTTTCAGTTTCCAATTATTTAACCCTACCCAAATCAATGCTATAAAGATTTTTGTACATTTATTTCCTTTTCCTTTTTTTTTAAAATCAATCATGGTTTTATAGTCCTTTTCTTTTACTGCTAAAGCGAGATGTTCTAGGCTGACCGATAGTTTTGCCAGATTTTGATATGTGAACAAGCAATAGCAATGCTAATTCTATATCCCAAAGCGATAAAAAAATTAGGGTAATGTTAACTTTCTTATGTTGATAAAGCTCATTCATACATATTGAATAACACTCTGATTGTCTTTGTATTCTCATAGTACTATAAAAATTTCTTCATATTTGCTCTTATCTATTTCCTGTATGTCTCTTGATAGGTTAAATTTCAGAATTAATGAATTTTATTTTGGAAAATACAGTCTTTCTATTTTTTTACCTTGATTTTTGGTGTCAATATGTAAGCCTATGTCTATTCTCTTAAAATCTTGCATTTGTCTTATTTTTCTAACTACATTGTTTAGCAGTATGCAATAATACTAGAGAAAAATGGAACACCTGCATTTCACTTAGTTTTACAGTAGATAATCTGATATGGTACTATTTTACATGCACATGTATTATTTTGATGCATATTTAAGTATGTTATACCTTTCTTGTTTATTCCCCTTGTAACTATTCTAATTCTCGGCTTATATAAAACCATCATTAGGATTGGTTTCTTTAGATCCAGCTCACCAACTATAAATATTGCTCCAGTTCCTTATTTTAAGTCTGCATGAGTCTTTGGGATGTTGCTTCTATAGAATCACCATTAGGTTCTAATTTCTAAATTCATTTGCAATTACTTTCATTTAATGGTCATTTTCCCCCATTAATATTCACAAATATAATTGTTCTTTTTCCCCCATCTAATACTATTACATCATTTAAAAATACAAAAATCAATTGTACCGACAGTGCATGTTTTATTTAAAATGGTCTCATCCTGATTTCTTGAGTCAGTCATGGAGACCCTCATATTCCCTTAACAAAACCAGTTCCTGCCACTTGATTCAACTTTGACTGATATAACCTCTTACCCGCTTCAACCCCACCCCCACACACCCATTTTCCTTACTCAGGTAGGGGTTTGTGCAAGAATCCTACTTTACCTTTAATACCAATCTACTTCACCATATAACAGGCGTTTTTTACTGTTGTGTCCTAATTTGAAGAAATATTGTCACTTCATCCCCTCCTTCCTCTTTGCCTCTCTTCTTATTCCAGGAGAGTTTATTCTTTCAATGAAATCTCATAACTCTGTTTTTTTTTTTTAAATTTGTTCTAATATCCTAAGAAAATATCAGTCTTCCTAAGGATAATATTTTTATTTCCTCTTTGTGCTATGGGCAATTGCCTGGTCTTTATTTTTTAATAGTATATTAACTTGTTTATCTTTCACGAATTTGTCTTGCTTAGTGGCGTTGTTATTCTTGATGAACCTAGGCTTTATCAACATGAGTGATGAAAAACCCACTGAATTTTGGAAGGGAAATTTTATTTCATATAAGAAAATATTTAGCTTTTCAAAAAAATAAGTCATTTGCTATGAAGCATATCTGATACATATTAATATATTGTCTCTTCTTTTTAATTGGGGGAATTAATGCTTCAGAATTCAAACACTTACTCTTTGCAAGATGAGCAACATCCCCTTAAATACTGTAGGAGTCTTTCCTTTGATCCAGTACTCTGGAGATTGATAACTACATTTCTTAATCAGTTAAATTTGGAATTCTTGTCTACTATTGTCTTCTGGACTTTGCTCATCTATTATACCTTGCTATATAAATCCATACCTTCTATAAAATGTTTCCCAAATCTAAGAACCATACTATAAACATTTTTCCATATAATTTTGTGAAGTATTTTATGGAATTTCTATGTTTATAATGCTGTTTTGTGTAATATTATAATATCAAATTATTTCATTTGACTTTTTAATCAAGGTTCATTGCTTTGGTTAGCAAATATTGCTTATGTCCTTATGATATATGTTCTTAGGCCATGGAAGAGTACAAAAAGGATTTTGAAAATCAAGTAACAGAAGTAGGGGAAAATTGGGAAGAGAAATGAGAGTGAGGCAAGAAAATCATTCAAAAAGAGTCAATATTTTGGTAAAGGATGCACAAAAAACTGCTGAAGAATATAACACCTTTAAAAACAAACTAGGTGAAATGATAAAAGAGGTCCAAAAAGTCAAGAAGAAAAGAATGCTTTTAAAAGTAGAATAGGCAAAATGGAAAAAGAAGTCCAAAAGCTCTTTCCAAAAGAAAATAATTCCTTAAAAATTAAAATGTTGCAAATGGAAGTTAATGACTTTATGAAAACTCAGGAAACAAAAAGAAAACCAAAAGCACGATTAAAAAATAGAAGACAATGTGAAATATCTCACTGGAAAAATAATGCATCTGGAAGACAGATTCAGGAGAAACAATTAAAAGCATTGGAGGACATGACAGCCAGGATCGAAAGAAAAAGCTTGACATCATCTTTCAAGAAATTTGCAAGGAAATCTGTCCTGATATTTTGGGAGGAGAGGATAAATGGAAATTGAAAGAATCTACTTATTACCTCCTGATAAAATCTCAAGGAAAAACTCCCAGGAGCATTATAGTCAATCTCCAAAGTTCTATAGCACCAGTGTGAAATTCACAACACCCATGGTGGCCATGATTACCCAGCACAAATTTTAATCGTGAAATACCATAGACTCTCCACATGGAAGTCAAACTCCAAACATTTATTCAGACACCAAAACGCCAAATCCATCGCAGTAACAAATATCTATACAAAGTAAGGATACAGGGAACAATATCATCCCCAAAACATCCCTTGCTAGGCTTCCCAAAAACCAGTTCCATTAAACAATCAAAAGCAGACTCTCTGAAACAAAATCACAAACAACTGCTTTCACTCACACTAGCCAGCAGCCTGCATCCATCCTATCTCTGACTACTCTCAACACTAACTTCCTCTCAGCTTTGCTCTAGCTCTGAATCTTCCTGCCCCACCTTTCCTGTTCTATTCTCACCAAACTCCTCCCACCGAAGGTTTGCAAATGACTCAGACGCATGTGACTCAAGCAGGTCACATGGGCCTATTAATGAATGAGAAAGATCTTCCCATTTTAAATTACCATTACAAGTTTCCAGGTCAAGGAGAAAATATTGTAAGGAGCCAGAAAGAAACAATTCAAGTATACTGGGGCCACAGTTAGGATAAGACAAGATTTAGCAGCTTCTGCATTAAAGGGTCAGGGATTTTCAATACTATATTACAGAAAGCAAAGGAGCTAGGATTAAAAGAAAAATAAAATAACCTAGCCAGAAAAACTGAGCATAATTCTTCAAGGGAAACAATGAACATTCAGTGAGATAAAAGACTTTCAAGCATTCTTGATGAAAAGTGAAGAGCTGAAAAGAATAGGAAATAAGAGAATCAAAAAAGCATAGACAGGTAACCAGAAAAGGAATATCACAAGGGATCTAATAAGGTTAAACTGTTTATGTTCCTTCTTGGGAAGGTGGTATTTGTAACTCACAAGACCTCATTATTAGGGTAGTGAGAAGGAGTATATATTAGACAGAGTGCACAGGGGTGAGTTCAGAATGAAAGGATGATATCTAAGAAATAAATTAAAATATATAATAAAATATAAAATAAATAGCTAACTAAAATATAAAATGAAAGGGAGAGATAAGTAGGTACTGGAAGAAAGAGAAATGTAGAAGTAGAAAGCAGTAAATTATATCAAGAGGCAAGAAAAGGCTTTTCAGTGGAAGAGAAGGGGGAAGTGAGGTGAAGTGAGTTTACTTTCCTCTCATAAGAATTTCTTCAAAGAGCAGAGAACACAGACATTCAACTGGGAATAGAAATCTGTCTTACTATACAGGAAAGTAGGAGGAATATAGAATAAGAGAAGTAGGGAGGAAAGATTGGGGAAGGGGGTAGTCAGAAGTAAAGTATCTTTTTAGGTAAGGCCAGGATGAAAGGAGAGAGGCATAATAGAATAAACAGGGATAGGAATGGGATGGAGGGAAATACAGGTAGCAATAGTGATGTGAAAAATATTGAAACAAGTTTCTCTGATACAGGCCTAATTTCTCTAACATTTAGAGAACTGAGTCAAATTTATAAAAATAATAGCCATTTCCTAACTGATAAGTGATCAAAATATATAATCACTTTGCAGGTGAAGTAAACAAAGCTATCTATAGCCATATTAAAAATATTCTAACCCACTATTGAATAGAGAAATGAAAATTAAAACAATTCTGAGATACTACCTCATACCTTCAGATTGGTTAATAGGACAGAAAAGATAAATTACAAATGTTGGAGCGGATGTGGAGAAAATGGGACATTCATACACTCTTGGTGGATTGTTCATTGATTCTGTAGAGCAATTTGGAACTATGCCTAAAAGGCTATAAAAGCATGCATACCCTTTGACCTAATCATACTTCTACTACATCTACTTCCAGAAGAAGAAAAAATAATAAAAAGGAAAAGGACACCTACACACAAAAAAATATCTACAGTAGCTCCTTTCTGGGGAAAAAGAGTAAAAAACTGAGGGAATGTCCATCAATTAGGGAATGGCTGAATTAGTTATGCAAGTTATTACTATTGTACTGTAAGAATTGATGAACAGGATGCTCTCAGATAAACCTGGGAAACCTTTCATGGACTGATGCACAGGGAAATGTACTGTGTACGAAATAACAGCAACATTGTAATGTAATTAACCGTAAATAACTTAGGTATTCTCATCAATACAACGATTGAAGAAAACTCTGAAGGACTTGTGATAAATAGTGCTATCCACCCGTAGAGAAAGAAATGATAGTGTCTGAATACGGATTGAAGCATTACTTTCTTTATTTTTTTAACTTTCTTTAGTTTTCTTGAGCTTTCTTTTTGCTATGTTTTCCTTCATAACATCACTATTACATGTACCTTTCATATAAATACACATGTATATCCTATATTGAATTGTTTACCTTTTCAATGAGGGGAGCTAGGGAGGGAGGAAGTGAGAACTTGGAACTCAAAGTTTAAAAAAATGTTAAAAAATTGTTTTACATGTTACTAAGGAAAATTAAATACTAAATAAATACAAAATTACCTAAAAATTGTAGAAAATACTTTGAGCACACAGTTTGCTTGTGTTCTAAATAATTCTGACTTATGTAATTCTGTTTCCATATGAATCTCTACATTCCCTGGAACACATTCCATGATTTCAGCAGCAATGTTTGGAGGAGAACGGATATGTGTTAAGTAGTTCCAAATTTATGGAGAGAACACTAATATAGATGCTTATAAATTTACTGAAGTACATGAGTTTGGTTTTTATATCATTAAGTCCTCTCTCTGTCTCCACACCATCTTTCTCTGCTACCTCATTGTGTTGCAGAAGTGATGTTGGCTTTTTGATGAGTATACTAGAGAAGGTCAAACTCTGAAGATTTAACTTAATTTTACTAAATTCAATACTAAATAAAGTTTACTAAAATGTAGTAAGTGTGACAATAAGGATGGAGAAATGTAACAGCTAAGTTAGCAAATACATTGATAAATCAGTAAGTGAATATATATTAAACTTTGTTGTGTAACAATTTCTAACTTTAAAGATACAACATTCTATTGGGGATTAGAGAATCTGTGAATACATAAGTAAGTTAATATGCAAACAGAATTTATAAAGAGTCATTTGAGATTAACATTAAGAATTAAGGAAATTAAGAAAAAGTAGGTAACTTCAACTTTTATCTTGAATATATGAAAAGATCTGACGATACTTAGATATCTAATGATCAAAGATGAGAAGTTAGAACTTTCCAAATATGGTTTAGGGAGATCCTTTCAAATGGAGTTCAAGCAGGAAATAAAATATTATGTAGGTTGTTATGATATTATGTACATTAATTTGACTAATTCATAAAATGATGGGGTTTGGGGGATTAAGTGACTCAAAGAAGTAGAAATGAGGAAGAATATCTTTCCAGAAATGACAGACATCTTATACAAGTACTTTGAGACAAGAAATAAAACTCCAAGTTTAGGGGAAAAAATGACATGTCAATTTGGCTGGAATGTAGGTTGTAGGTTAGGAAGTGTTTCTTTTTTTTTTTTAAGGTAGACAAAAATGTTAGGTTGGAGACAACTGAAAAAATTTGCATTTTGTCCTTCAGACAAAAAATTGTCATTAAAACTTCATCACCAGAAGACAGACATGGACTGACAAATCTTATAAAAACTTTTTTGCAAAATTCATGTACTTGATTATTTGTGGAAGCTGGAATAGGATGGGGAAAGATTGAACTCAGTGCATTAGAATGTAACGTTTATGTATGTGTATTTTGTCTTCATACCCATGAATATATTCATTGTATCATACAGATTATTTTAATTGCTTATTAAGGTTTCATTTCCTAGTAGAGAAAAAATACATAAAAGCAGATGATGGAAAGAGTTTTGTTGTTACTCAACTGTAATACAATTATGGAAACTATTTCTTCCTTTCATTATGTATCCATTAAAAAGCTTTTTAAATTTTCTTAAACTTTCCTAATTATTTTGAGCAGTCACACTGAACTAATAACAAATGATAAATATATAGTAGGGGCCAAAAAGTTAAGTGACTAAATTTCCTCATATATTATCTTTTTTTAAAAAATTATTTATTTATTGTAAGCTTTCAACATTCATTTCCACAAAATTTTGAGTCCAAATTTTCTCCACGTCTCTCTCTTCCCACCCCCGAAAACCCTGTGCATTCTGATTGCCCCTTCCATCAATGTGCCTTCCTTTTTAACACCTCTCCCTTTCCTTATCCCCATTTTCTCTCTTGTCCTGTAGTGCAAGATAATTTCCTATAATCTGTTACTGGTATTTTTTATTTCCCAGTTGTACCCCAAAACAGTTCTCACCATTTGTACCTAAAACTTTGAGTTCCAACTTCTCTTCCTTCCTCTCTCCCCACACATCCGCATCGAGAAGGCAAGCAATTCAATATAGACTATACATGTGTAGTCTTGCAAATGACTTCCATAATAGTCATGTTGTGTAAGACTAATTATATTTCCCTCCATCCCATCCTGCCCCCCCCCATTTCTTCTATTCTCTCTTTGACCTTGTCCCTCCCCAAGAGTGTTTGCTTATATTTGCTCCCTCCTCCCATTTGCCCTCCCTTCCGTCATCTCCTCCACTCTTTAACCCTTTCTTCCCTACTTTCCTGTAGTGTAAGATGGATTTTGATACCAAATTGAGTGTGTATGTTATTCCTTCCTTGAGCCAAATGTCATGAGAGTAAGCTATCCTTTTTTCCTCTCACCTCCCTCCTTTTTCCCTCCATTGGAAAAGATTTTTCTTGCCTCTTCTATGAGAGATAATTTGTCTCATTCCATTTCTCCCTTTCTCCTCCCAATATATTCTTCTCTCACCTTTTAATTTAATTTTTTTAGTTATGATCCCTTCCTATTCAAATCACCCTGTGCTCTCTGTCTCTTTGTCTCTGTCTCTTTGTCTCTCTCTCTGGCACTCTGTCTCTCTCTCTGTGTGTGTGTGTGTGTGTGTGTGTGTGTGTGTGTGTGTGTAATCCCTCCAACTATCCACATAATGAGAAAAGTTTCAAGAGTTACCAATATTATCTTTCCATGTAGGAATGCAAACAGCTCAACTTTAGTGAAACCCTTGTGATTTCTCTTTCCTGTTTATCTTTTCATGCTTCTATTGATTCTTGTATTTGAAAGTCAACTTTTCTTTCCAGCTCTGGTCTTCTCATCAAGAATGCTTGAAAGTCCTCCATTTCATTGAATGATCATTTTCCCCCTGAACTATTACATTCAGCTTTGTTTGGTAAGTGGTTCTTGGTTTTAATCCTAGTTCCTTTGACTTACAGAATATCATATTCCAAGCCCTTTGATCCCTTAATGTAGAAGCTGCTAAATCTTTTGTTATCCTGATTGCATTTTCACAGTATTTGAATTTATTCTTTCTCTCTTCTTGCATTATTTACTCCTTGACCTGGGAACTTTGTACTTTGGCGGCAATATTCCTAGGAGTTTCTCCTTTTAGTTATCTTTCAGGAAGTGTTTGGTGGATTCTTTCAATATTTATTTGCCCTCTGGTTCTACAATATCAGGACAGTTTTCCTTGACAATTTCATGAAAGATGACATCTAAGCTCTTTTTGTTTTGATCATGGCTTTCAATGGTCCTATAATTTTTATATTGTCTCTCCTGAATATATTTTCCAGTTCAGTTGTTTTTCCAATAAGATATTGCACATTATCTTCCTTTTCTTTTTGTCAATTGAGTTAGCTTATTTTTAAAGGCGTTGTTTTCTTCAGCATTTTTTGAATCTCTTTTAGCAAGCTGTTGACTTGCTTTTCATAATTTTCCAGCATTGCTCTCATTTCTTTTCCCAGTTTTTCCTCCACCTGTCTTACTTGATTTTCAAAATCCTTTTTGAGCTCTTCCATGGCCTGAAACTATTGTATTTTTATTTTGGAGATTTTGGTTAGAGAAGCCTTGACTTTCATGTCTTCCCCGATGGTAAATATTGTTCTTCTTCCTCCTGAAGAATAGGATAGAAGACCTGTTAACCAAGAAAGTAACCTTTTATAGTCTTATTATTTTTTTTCCTTTTTGGGGCATTTTCCAGACTTTTGGGTCCTATGTTAACAGTAGAGTATACGCTGGAACCTGTAAGATATCAGTTTCTCCTAGGTAGCACAGTGAAGGGAGAGGAGTTTATTCCCCAGCTAGGCTCTAGACTGAAATTCAGATCAGCTGCTTAGTTCCTCAGAGCTTTTGGCGGGGACAGGGCCGTCACTAAGGGCTGAGGTTTAGATCAGCTGCTCAGTTCCCCCAGGGGCTTTATCCAACAACTGATGCTGACTGCTTCTTATACAGCCACTACTTACTGGGGTCTGGGCTAGTGGAGGACCCTGCTCTCTTGTCAGGGAGTTGAAAAAGGCTTTCACTGACCTTTGGAGATGCCATTGGCACGTGTGGGTTGAAGGATCTATGAACTGTGACTGCTGCTACCTGAGATTACGCCTGCACTAGTTCTTCTCCTGGTGCCAGGCCAAGTCTGGGCTGGGCTCTGCTACGAATCTGTAGGGAGAGACATTTCCTGTCTTCCTTTCAAGTAACCCAGAGATGAAAATCTCCTCCACTCTATTATTCTGTAGCTTCTGCTTCTCTAGAATTTGTTGGGAGTCTTTCTTTTCAGGTATTTTATGGGTTGTGGGATAAAGCTACATTATGTGTGTCTTTCTACTACACCACCTTGGCTCCAACCCAATATATTTTCTTTAAATAAAGCTGGTTTGGAAATGTGTGTATGTATATTTCTATATATCTATATCTATATCTATCTATCTATCTATCTATCTATCTATCTATCATCTATCTATCTATACACACACACACACACACACACACACACAGTATTTTCTTAAAACAGCACCATAATCTCAGAGATTATAGCTAAAATGGCAGGCAACTATGTGAATATGTGGGTAATCATTCCCTTAAACCTCAGGGACAATTTATAGTTATATTGGTTTAACACATTCAGACAAAGTTTTTGGAGAATCACTTAGAATTCAGATGATACGTGTCTTCAAGCATGAAGCAGCTCATGCTCTTTTATTCTATGCTAAAAATCATTTTCTTCATTGAATATACTTATTATGACTTTTTGTTACAGTATGCAAGATGGTGTGTTAAATCTATCTATTGTTGGAATTTCCTTTTTCACTCTTGTCCTAGGATCATATATTCTGAAATTAAAGGGAATTTGACCTATATCAATTCCTACCCCCTAATTTTGTAGATGAGGGAACTGATTTAAACCATCAATAATAATATTTAATAATAGCAGCTAATATTATATAGCTCTTACTATTTGCCAGTATTTATGCTAAGCACTTTATTTGTTCATTTGGTCCTCACAATAACCCTGAGAGATAGATGACATTATTTTTTCTCATTTTACAAATGAGAAAAGTGGGAGAAAAAGAAGTTAAATGATTTACCCACGTTCTCCCACCTACTAAGCAATTGAAGCCAGTTTGGGATTCACGGTTTCCTGACTTTGTGACTTGAATTCTATATCCATCGTACCATCTGACAGCTAAATGTCAGACATTATTAAGTACTGGGAATAAAAAAAAAAGCAAAGAACCAAAATAAATACAGTCCATGGCTTCAAAGAGTTCACAATATATTGGGGGAGAATATGAGCAAAGAAAACAATCTATATACAAAGTAAATATGAAAAAAAGATAAAAAACCACTTTGTAAGAATTAAGAGGTGTTAGAGAAATCTTCCTGTTAAATGTAGGATTTTAGTTATGATTTAAATTAAGTTGGGATTGTCAATAGATAGAGATGAGGAGAAGAGGCAGAGATATAAACAAAAAAAAATATCTAAAGGTGAAAGATGAAGGGTCTTGATTGTGGAACAGAAAAAAGCCAGTGTCACTCTCATTAACTAAATCATAAGTCATATGGAGGAAGGTGTTAAAAGACTGAATGTGTGTGTGTGTGTGTGCATGTGGAGGACGGGATTAGTTGAGTTTATCATAGGAAGAGGTTTAAATACTAAGTAAAGGATTTTATATTTGATCTTGGACGTAAAAGCCAATGGAATTTTTTGAGTTGAGAAGGTGAAAGTGATGGGGGCATGTCTGTACTTGTATGTTAGGAAAATCATTTTTTAGGAGATAGATGGAAGACGAATTGAAGAGGGGAAAGGTGTGAGGCATAGAATCTACCAGGAAGCTATTTCAGTCCTCCTAGAGTTCTGTGATAAGACTCTACATCAGAGCAGTAATGATGTCTAAATAAGGAAAAAAAGCATATTCAAGAAGTGCTGCAAAGAGGCCTTGATAATAGATTTGTTTAGGGAAATGAGAGGTAGAAAGGAACTGAAGATGACAAATTGTAATATTGAATGACTGGGAGGATATGCTGTCTTCCGTATAATAGAGGGGCACAGCAAAGATAGAAGAGTAAAGAAGGTGGTAATATCCATGAGCTCTCCCAAATTAACCTCGAAAAAGGAGTTGAAGTAACTCCCCCAAAAAATTCTGGAGGAGAAGAAAGAACAAAAGAAGAGGGTGAAGTACTTTTCCATTCCAAGATAACTTTGGAAGGTCAGCAAGAAAAGTCTGTTTCACTAGGGTGAGAGTGGAGCCCAGTCTAGCACAGTCTGTACTAGAAAAATTGAATTTACATTCACAGTTTCTGGAGTTCTTAGTCCATAGGTGGTATGTGTGAGTGGGTACCTGGTCAAAAGGAGATTAAAGGGGAGTCTTTGCTAGCACTGGCATCAAGAGTTCGTTGCATTGCCTACATTCAGTTTTGGTGACATTCCCAGGGCATGGAGGTACATTAGCAGTAGCAGGGGCCCTGGTAATAGCTCTGGAACAGAAAAGAGTGCTTCAGTACCCGTCAGGAGAACAGTGATCATATCTCTCAGATCATATCACCTTGGAAGAACTGAGAATTTATAGACTGGCAGAGAAAGCGTTGAAAATAATGGCATGAAAACCCTGAAGCATGCAATATTGTCCTTTCAGAGTCCAATTTTTACATAAAGGTAAAAGTCAAGAAAGGAACAGAAAAAATGAACAAAAACAAAAAGAAAAAGAAACTAAAAAGTCACTATGATGACAGGGAACAACAAAACACAGACTGAGAAGAAGATCATAAAACCAAAGTAGCTACATGCAAAGCCTTAAAGAAAAATGCAAATTGCTCTTAGAATTACCCCTCACCCAAAAAAGACTTTCTAGAAGAGCTCAAAAATGGCTTTAAAATTTTAGAATTAGGATGATGCAAGAAAGTCATCATTGAAGAGTCAATATCAGTAAAGGAAGGACAAAAAATACTGAAGAGAATAATACCTTAAAAATAGAATGCAACAAATGACAAAAGATGCACTGAAATTCACTGAAGAGAACGTGTGAAGATTGACAATTTGCCAAATTGAAAGTGAGGTACAAAATTTCACTGAATAAAATAATTCCTCAAAAATCCGAATTGAGCAACTGTAAGTTAGTGACTCCATAAGACATCAATAAAAAAAAAAACTTTAAAAAATAGGAGAAAAATGTGAAAAATTTTGTTGCAAAAACAACTGACAAGGAAAATAAATCCAGGAGAGATAATTTAAGTATTACTGGATGCCATAGTCAGAAACAAAGGACAGATAACCTATTTCAAGAAATTATCAAGGAAAATTGCCTTGATATTCTAGAACCAGAGGGTAAAAGAGAAATGGAAAGAATCCATTAATCACTTTCTGAAAGAAATCCCAAAATTAAAACTCCCAGGAATATTATAGCTAAACTCCAAAGCGGCCAAATGAAAAATAAACTGCCATCAACCAGGGAAAAAATACAATTGAAATATCATGGAACTACTCTAAAAATAGCACAAGATTTAGCAGCTTCTACACTAACAAAATTGAATATTTGGAATGTCATATTCTGGAAGGCAAAGGAGCTAGGATTGCAATCAAGAATTGATATCCAGCAAAGTTTAATAAAATCTTTTGGGGTAAAATGAATATTTAATGAAATTGACATCTTTCAAGAATTCCTGAAGAAAAGACTAGAACTGAATAGAAAATTTGACTTTCAAATAAAAGACTTAAGCAAAGCTTAAGAAAGTGATCAAGAAAGAGATTATCATAAAGGACTGTATATGGTTAACAGTTTACATTCCTATATGGGAAAATGATACTTAAGACCCTACGGACTTTGTAAATATTAGGTCAGTTAAAAGGAGTATACATAAATAGAAGGCACAGATATGACTTGAGTATGAACAGCAATATGCCCCAAATGCAAAGAAATTTAGGGATAAAAAAGAAAGAAGCAGTGGGGAAAGGGAGAAGTTAAAGGTAAAATGGGGGCTTTTATAGCAGACGAGAAGATGAGAGTGAGCAGAGCATGCCAGGCAAAATGTTTGAGGTTTGCTGTCAATGGAATGGAATGAAATGGGGATGATTAACAGAGAGGATGGATTGGGGGAGGTATTTGTCCGAAGCAAAACACTTTTGAAGAGAGACTGGATGAGAGGAGAAAGAGAGAGGAAGATAAATTTTCTCAACTAAAATCTCATCTTCTGTGGAAAAACTTTCCCAACTTTTCCCAACGGCTTTAATTTTAGTGTTCTTTTTCTTTTAATTTTTTCCTCTTTATTCTATTTATAGTTTGTACTACATATTTGCTTGATTGTTGTTTTTTTCATCATATTGTAAACTCTTGAGGTCAGGGACTGTCTTTTTTAATCCCTAATGTCTAGAACAGTGCTGGCAAACAGTCACTTAATAAATGCTTAATGATTGAGTCTGGTTGTACATGTACTGAATCTTAACTTTGTTTATATACATAACATACATGCCCAACATATTAGGATGCTTGATTTCTCCCTCTGTCTATATTGAATCTTATTCAACCTCAGCTCTTCTATAAAATTTTACCTAGTTCCCTCAGTTCATAATAATTTTTTTCTGCTTTAGGCAATAAATAGCTTTTTATTAGCTTTTATTATACACCTACCCTGGGCAGCTAGGTGGAATGTAGGATAGATGGTAGACCTGGAGTGAGAAAGATACATATTCCTAAATTCAAATTCAGCCTCAGACACTTACTACCTATATGATACTTGGAAAGTCACTTATACATATTTACTTCAGTTTCCTCCTCTGTCAAATTAACTGGAGGGAAAAAAATGGCAAACCTCTTCAGTATCTTTGCCAAGAAAAACTCAAACGGAGTCACAGTATCAGGCACAACTGAAAAATGACTGCACACATGCAAATCTGACGTGTGCTATGCTATATTAACCTGTCTTGCATCCTTCAATAATTCATTGTTATGGAATGTTGGCCAAAGTAATATACAATGCCTTTTTCTTTAGACATGAAGGGATTCTGACGTTGATGAAATCATAATTCTTTTGTCATATTTAATATGCTCTTTTTATATATGACTTGTCCTCTTGCTAGATTATTCATTCCATGAGGGTTGACACTTTATTTGATTCTCTTGCATTTCCTTTAACTCTACACTGCAAACAGAAGGGAATTAAATGCTATATTGAGCTGAAATGAATCAGATGTTTTCCCATGTCCCCTATAGTTCATGGTTATGCATCAGTCAGACATATTGAACTGAGCCCACAAAATTATTGTTACTCCAAAATTTCTATTTCACAAATGTAATGTCAAATAGATAATTGGAGTAGCAATTGTTATGCATTACTGCATTTGTCTTTTTTAATGACTAAAATATGCTGATTAATTTGTCAAAGACATTCACAGAAATAGAATTAAATCATCATTAATTAGTATTGCTGAATGCTCACAATGTGGTAATTACTATGTAAAGGAAACTGGCATAGGAAAAAAAAAAAGAAGAGAACCTATCCTTGACAGCCTTATGAATGAGAGGAATTAAACATCAAATTCATCTGTTAATCGTTAGGAAATAATCATTTTGCACTTTGTGCTTTTAGAGTATAAAGATTTTTCCATGCAGAGAATGCCAACATATCAGGAGTTGTAAGGCTGATGGATAGGGTTTTATAAGAAAATTGATGCGTATTGCTATGAATATAGGTAGTCTTCATTCCTATTTACTCTTGATAAGAATCTTAAGGTAGATATCTTCAAGAGTTCTCTAAATAGAGAGATGGTAACAAGTGTAGTGTGGCATATAGAAATGGGATAAGTTTAATTAGGTTAAAATAGCAAGAATGGAAAAGAGATATCAGAAATACGGACGCAGACTATGCTTTAACATCAAATAGGATGAACTTGAAACAAAGACAGAGAAAAATCTCTCTGACCTCACAGAGAGACATTCAAGCTTTTCCCACATTTTCCAAGAATGGAAGCGCATTTGTTTTTTAAAACCTTCTTTAAGTTCCCAATTTTTATGGGATATTGTTTCTTTTTCTACAATTATTCTATACTAGATCTTTTTTTTTTTTTTTACTCCCTGCAGTCATGTACCAGACTTTGTCTTCTCATAACTGACTAACTGAAGTCTAGGTATTTTAATCTCTGGACTCTTTCAGTTACACAAACCAGAGGAATCCAAAGTCCAATCTCAACCGTATAACTCTTTCAATTCTGGTCTTTTTAGTAAAACCTTCTGATTCATTTCTGTGTTTGCTTTGAAAAAACAAGAATTAGGAAGATAATATGTCTAGGAAACTGAATCATCTAGAGTAAAGAGTAACAGATAACTGAACTTTTCACAATATGTTGATCATTACTTTTAGTATAATTGCTCTCTTTCTCTCAACATTCTACTTCAATGCCTTTTCATGATCTCAAAGTGTCCTTTGACACTTAAAGGTCCTCGTAATATATAATCATAATGCTGGAAACGGAAGGGACTTCAGCGATCAACTAGTCAGATTTCCTTATTTTATGGATGTAAAAACGGTGACCTAGAAAGTTTAAGGGATTTTATATTCTCTAATTTCAAAGATCAAGGGAATCTTTTAACTCCTCCTTAACTGATTTATATTAATGTGCTATAACTATGCTACTTTCCCAGCCCCACATAAACTGCTTTAATTATTTTTCCTCAAAATTCTAGCATAGTATTCTCTTAGCACTTTCTGAATTGATAATTACTTTTGCTACTTTTCCAAAAGAAGGGAAAAATGGCTATTCAAGATATCTCCCTCATCTCCCCGTCTCTTCTCAAAAATCGTTGATCATCTCTCACTCTCCTCTCTTTTACTCTATTAACAAATTGTTCATTCTCATTGAAAAAAAAAGCCAACTCCTTTCAAGGTGAAATTGTCCTCATGCCTTCCCGTCTTGACCACAAAACTTCCTGCTCAATTATGCCTACTTTCTCAACATTTTAATTTCTCTCTAGTTATAGCTTCCCTGTTAAGTAAAATATTCCCAAGTCTCTTCCATACCTAAGTATTGATAACAAAACACATTTTATTATATTCCTTTACCATCACAAATTATGATCTTTCCTTTTTATATTCAACTGCCAAGTAAAACTTATCTATATTACCTACTTTCAGATCCTCTCCTCTCACAGATTTCTCAGTCATTTTCAATCTGCTTACTGAGCTTAACTAAAAAAAAAAAAATTTCTCCAAAGTTGACTGCTCTTTCTTAACTGCCAGACGTGATACTCCTCCACAGTTCTTACTCTTCTTGAACTCTCTGCAGCATTTGAATTTGCTAACTACACTTTTCCTTACAAAAATCCTTTCTTACTATTTTTCTCTAATATGGTTTTAAATACTCTACTATTTCCAAGCTTTAACTCTACCTTTCTGGCCACACCTCAGCTTATCTTCCTCTCTCTGTGGGTGTATTCCATTGTTCTTTCCTGAGTTCTCATCTTTCTATATGCTTTCTTACTTGGTGAAATCTCCCTTGGGAATAATCGACATTTCTCTTCATGAGTTCAAATCCCAGCCTCAGATACTTTCTATCTGTGTGACCCTGGGCAAGTCACTTAACCCTGTTTACATCAGTCCCTCAACTGAAAATGAACTGGAGATGAAATGACAAATCTCTACACTGTCTTTACCAAGAAAAGACCAAATGGGGCAAAGAATTGGACATGTTTGAAAAATGACTGAACATGAAAAATATATATGACTTCCAGAGCTGTTTTTCTTGTCTCTTTCCCTCTTCACTATCTGCTTGTTAAATGTTTTGTGTATAAATATATGTATACACAGATATACACATATGTGTGTATATACATATGCAGATGTGTGTCAAATATATATTTTGAGTGCATGTTTGTATATATATGTGTGTGTATGTGAATCATCAAACTCTTTAACATCTGATCAAAATCCAAATCTCATCCAAATGCCCATATTTATGTCAAGCGTATTACTATCCTTAAGGCATTCTCAATATCAGCATTATCCTGAACTCTTTACTCTCCATCACTATCTAGTCAGTTGTGAAATCATTTTTTTTCTTTACCAATGAAATTTATCAAACCTACTTTCTTCTCATTATTCACAGAGCCAGCAAGGTTCTGCTCATATTTCATGGCGGTTGATGCAATGGGCTATTGTAGCTGACCTTCCTACCCCAGATCTCTCATATCTTCAGTTCATCATGGCAAAATAGCTTTTTCTGAACACCAAAATTTCTAGGTTTATCCTTTTTTTAATGAATTCCAGTGGCTCTATTTTGTGTATGGGATATATATTATATATGTATATGTACATACGTGTGTGTGTGTGTGTATTTCTCTGGTTTTAACAACCCATAAGAACCTGATCCTTTCCTGCCTTTTGAGCCTCATTATCTACTTGCCAACACAATGCTTCATCATTGAAGCAAGGAGCATTCATTAAGGCCTTAAAATATTACTAGCACAAAACAAAGGAGTTCAGATCTAAAAATATAGTCCATCGAAATCAGTCTAACTGTAACTCATATGAATCATTCTATCTTCAGTCTGGGTGTTTTTGTATCCATTCATTTCCATGCTAGGAATTTAGTCCCTCTCATTTCTGCTGGAGAGAATATCTTCCTTTCCTGTATTTGGCTCCTACGATGTGCTTGGGAATGGATTACAGGACGATCTTCAATGAACCAATATGGCTAAGAGGGGAGAGTTGTACTACCATATAATGGAATGCAGGGTAATGAATCATTTGCTACTGGTGACTAAAAAAAGACCATTTAAAATAGCTGGAATTCTTAAACTGACTTATGTGAATTTATTTTTCTACTATTCTACTATAGTATTTCAATATAATTTGCTATCATTGTTATTCTATGTATTTTAGATAATGCATTAAAAAAATTATTCTGAGAAATGATGCATAGACTTTGTAGGCTACAAAATGAGTCCATGGCACACAGGCAAAGTTTTAAAACTCCTGAACTAAAGTGTGGAGGGATGACACTATAAAATTTTAAATGCTTGCATTCAAGTACAAAAATAATCTGAATTAAGTTTTCACAAATTGTTCTGTGTTATCATTAAAAAGGAAATGAACTTTTCCCAAAACATAACATGTTCTCTTTAGAGGAACCTAGGTGGTCAAGCAGTTAAATCTCTAGACCAGAAGTCAGGAAAATATGTATTGAAATTTTCCACTAGAGAATTACAAGCTGAGTAGCACCAGCAAGCCATTTACCCTCTGCTTTCCTCAGTTTACTCACCTGTAAAATGAAGATAATAGCAACTACCCCCTAGAGTTGTTGTAATGATAAAATGAGACAAAATCTGTAAAGTGCTTTGCAAACCTTAAAGTATTACACAAATGTGAGCTATTACTAGATCTTTTGTAACTATCCCAGCTTGAGGCTATCATTGTTTATTTTTCTTCAGACTTTTAAGGAGGTCCAACAAAAATTATATCCTAATAAAAATAAAAACATAAACCTAAAAGCATTCTGGTTCCTGTATTTTCACTACCATAATTTTAATTCTTTGGAGACTGCAGTTTTCTTTCTTTCCTTCCTTCTTTCTTTGCTTCCTTTCTTCTCCATTTTATAGTAGAACCTTCGCAGTATTTTAAGGCTATGGAATATGAAATATTACAGAGCTTTAGGTATAATAGATATGAGAGGGAGAGGAAGTAAGAAGAGGAAAGAAAGAAATCCAAAAGGTGGAGGTCTATCAGATGCCTATCTAACTGCCTATCATAGTCTGGATTACGAACATTATTTTCATCCATTTTTAACATTTTTGTTTTGTCTTTTTGTTTTCTGTGTAAATTAGAGCACAATTCTTTAGTGATTACAGATCTGCTAGGTGTTTAACAATTTTGAAGGGATTTATATAATAATTCATTTACATTCATAATCCAATTAATAACAAAAACCTTAGTTCTAGTTTAGACTTCAGCCATAAAAGCGTTCAACACCTTTTGCAAGTCTATGACAATGTTTCAAATCTTATCTGACACTACTAATTAGAACTCTTCAACCAAAGTTGCATTTCCTACTATATATTTCTCTTAGCATTGTATGAATTGCAGCATGCACAGTAGATATCTTCCTGGAGGAAGAATATTATGGTGGTATTTGTTCCACCAATTCAAATGATTCATTTTTTCCCTTTTAATGTCAAAATAAGTTCAATTAGATCTTGTCATCTCTTTGTTTTTCAATCAGCTGTATGATAGAAAATCTACCAAATATTTCTGAATTTTATTTGTGAATATATTTCTAATTCCTACTGGTTCACTCATCAATAAGGCCTTCAGTGTCACATCAACATCTCGCACTCAACATGCCTAAAACAAAACTTACATTTTCATCAATTGTGCAGTGGCAAACTTCCCTAGTTATGTTTATCCTTCCAGTCATCAAGGGTATAAATTCAGAGTTAACTTTGAATCTTTATTCTCATTCATTTGAAGTATATACTTGCTTTGAAATCTTGTTAGTTCTAGTGCCACATCTCTTAATTTGTCCCCATGTCTGACACCTCAGTCATTACTTTAATTCAGAATATTGACTTTCACTTGATCTATGACAATATTTTCTCAACATCAATTTTCTAATCCTTCTAATCTAACCTGCTACAGTTTGCACTATTTAAATTTCTTTTTTTAATTAATTTTGTATATTTTCAGTGTTCTACAATCACCACCATATAACTTAGATTTCTTTCTGACTCCCTCTCCCCCATCTTCCCCTCACTCCCCGAGACAGCATACAGTTTTGTAAAGGTTCTCCACCCCTGTTAAATACATTTTCACTATAGTCATGCTGTGTAGAAGAATTAAAGCGAATGGGAGAAATCATATAACAAACTAAAACGTAATACAAAGCAAATGATCTGTTACATTCTGCTATTTAATTCCATAGTTCTTTCTCTGGATGAGAAAGACATTTTGCCTTAAAAGACCATTGGGGATTTTTTTAAGTCCTTGCGTTGCAATGAAGTTCCAAGTCTACCAAAAAATAATTTCTCACACTGTGGTCACTGCTGTGCACAAAGTTCTTCTGATTCAGCTCCTTTCTCTCAGCATCAGATCAAATAAATCATTCCAGGTCTCTCTGAATTCTTCCTGTTCATCATTTCTTATAGAATAATAGTATTCCATTACATTCATATACGATAATTTATTCAGCCACTCCCCAACTGATGAACATCCCCTTGATTTCCAGTTTTTGTTCTCCACAAAGAGTGTTGCTATATAAATATTTTTGTATATGTGGGACCGTTTCCCATTTTTATGACTTCTTTGGGATACAGTCCTAGAAGTGATATTGTTGGGACAAAGGGTATGCATATTTTTGTAGCCCTTTGTGCATAGTTCCAAATTGTTCTCCATAATAGTTGGATCAGCTCACAGCTTCACCAACAATGAATTAGTATTCCAACTCTCCTATATCCTCCCCAAAATTTGTCATCTAACTGTTGTGTCATGTTTGCCAATATGATAGATATGATGTGGTACCTCAGCGTTGTTTTTATTTGCATTTCTCTAATCAGTAGTGATTTAGAGCATTTTTTCATAGGACTATAGATATCTTTAATTTATTCCTCTGAAAACTACCTCTTTCTGTCCTTTGACCATTTATCATTTGAGGAATGACTTGTACATTTGACTCAGTTCTACATATTTTAGAAATGTGACTTTTATCAAAGACACCAGATGCAAAAATTCTTCCCCATTTTTCTGCATCCCTCCAAATCTTGGCTGCATTAGATTTGGCTCTGCAAAAACTTTTCAGTTTTATATAATCAAAATTATCCATCTTGCACTTCATAATGCTTTCTATCCCTTCTTTAGTCAAAAATTGTTCCCTTCTCCATAAATCTGATAAATACACTATTCCTTGCTCCACCAATTTGTCCACAGTGTCAATATTTATACCTAGAGAGTGAACATATTTGGACTTG
Organism: Notamacropus eugenii; assembly: GCF_028372415.1. Classification (NCBI taxonomy): domain Eukaryota; kingdom Metazoa; phylum Chordata; class Mammalia; order Diprotodontia; family Macropodidae; genus Notamacropus; species Notamacropus eugenii. The sequence goes on along the minus strand of NC_092873.1, from coordinate 135,387,326 downwards.
ATTCTTGTGCATGTTGTCAGTCATTGGTCTATGTATAGTTTCTGTCACACAGTTATTCAGTTTTCCCAGCAATATTTGTCGAACAGTGAGTTCTTGCCCCAGAAGCTGGGGTCCTTGGGTTCATCAAAGAGTAGATTGCTATATTCATTGCCTTCTGTGCCTTGAGTACATAGACTATTACACTTGTCTATCCTTCTTTTCTTAGCCAGTATCAAGTGGCTTTGATAATTGCTGCTTTATAATACAATTTGAGATCTGGTAGCACTAGGCTACCTTCCCTAGCATTTGTTTTCATTAGTCTCTTTGATATTCTGGACTTTTTGTTCTTCCAGATAAATTTTGATATTACTTTTTCCAGTCCTAGAAAATAATTATCTGATAGTTTGATTGGTATGGCACTAAATAATAAATTAATTTAGGTAGAATTGTCATTTTTATTATGTTGGCTCGGTTGACTCACGAGCAACTGGTGGTTCTCTACTTATTTAGATCCTAGTTTATGTGTGGGAAAAGTGTCTTGTGATTGTGTTCATATAGTCCCTGGGTTTGTTTCGGCAGGTAAACTCCCAAGTATTTTATAGTGTCTACTTTAGCTTTTAATTGGATTTCTCTTTCTATCTCTTGCTGTTGGACTTTGTTACTAATATATAGAAGTGCAGAATATTTGTGCAGGTTTATTTTATAGCCTGTAACTTTGCCAGTGTTGTTTATTATTTCAAGTAGTTTTTTTTCACTTGAATCTCTGGGATTCTCTATTTATATCATCATATCATCTGCAGTGAGGGATAACTTAGTTTCTTCTTTGCGTATTATAATTGCTTTAATTCCTTTATCTTCTCTAATTGCTACAGCTAACATTTCTAGTACCTTATTGAATAACAGTGGTGATAATGGACATCCTTGTTTCACCCCTGATCTTATTGGAAATTCATCTAGCTTATCTCCTTTGTATATGATGCTTGATGAAAGTTTTAGGTAGATACTGCTTATTATTTTTTGGAAAGTCCCCTTTATTCCTATATTCTCCAGTGTTTTTAATAGGAATGACAGCTGTATTTTGTCAGAAGCTTTTCCTGCATCTCTTGAGATAACCCTGTGGTTTCTGTTACCTTTTTTGATATGATCGATAGTGCTAATAGTTTTCCTAGTATTGAAGCAGCCCTGTGTTTGTGGTATGAATCCTATCTGATCATATTGTATTATTTTCATGATAAGCTATTGTCTTCTTTTTTGTTAAAATGTTATTTAATATTTTTGCATCTATATTCGTTAGAGAAATTGGTGTATAGTTTTCTTTCTCTGTTTTGTCTCTTCCTGGTTTAGGTATGAATCCCTTAATTGTATCACAAAATGAATTTGGGAGGATTCCTTCATAGTCCAGTTTCCTGAAATAGTCTGTATAGTATTGGGATTAACTGTTCTTTAAATGTTTTATAGAACTCACTTATAAATCCATCAGGCCCTGGAGATTTTTGCCTAGGGAGTTCATTTATGGCTTGTTCAATTTCTTTATCTGAGATGGGGTTGTTTACGTATTCAACTTAGTCTTTGGTTAATCTGGGCATTTTGCATTTTTTTAAAATACTCATCCATCCCATTTAGACTTTCTGATTTTTGGCCATAAAGTTGAGCAAAGTAATTTCTAATTATTGTTTTAATTTTCTACTCATTGGAGGTTAGCTCACCTTTTACATTTTTGTTATTGGTAATTTGGTTTTCTTCTTTCTTTTTTAAAATCTATTGAGCAAAGGTTTATCAATTTTATTAGTTTTTACATAAAACCGACCCTTAGTTTTATTTATTAGTTCAATAGTTTTCTTAATGGCAATTTTATTAATCTCTCCTATTGTTTTCAGTATTTCTAATTTGGTATTTACTCGAGAATTTTCAGTTTTTTCTTTTTCTACCTTTTTCAACTGCATGCCCAAGTCTTTGATTTCCTCTTTCTTTATTTTATTCATGTAGGCATTCAAAGATATAAAACTTCCCCTAAGGACTGCTTTTTCAGTATTCCATAAGATTTGGTAGGTTTTCTCATTATTGTTATTCTGTTAAATGAAGTTGTTGGTTGTTTCTATGATTTGTTGTTTAACACACTCTTTCTTTAGAATTAAATTATTTAATTTCAAATTAATTTTGGTTTATCTTTCCATGGCCTTTTATTACATATAATTTTCAATGCATTATCATCTGAGAAGGATGCATTGAGTATGTTTGCCTTTCTACATTGCATTGTGAGGTTTTTATGCCCTAGAACATGATCATATTTTTTTTATATTTAGTGTGTATCACTGATAAAAAGGTATATTCCATTCTATCCCCATTCAGTTTTCCCCAGAGATCTATCATATCTTTCTTGTCCAGGGTTTTATTCAGCTCGTTAAATTCTTTCTTCTTTATTTAAAGGTCAAATTTATCAGTTTCAGAGTGGGGGAGGTTTAGGTGCTCCAGTAGTATATTTTTACTGTCTATTTCTTCCTGCAATTTCCCTAATTCCTGTCTAAGAATTTGGATGCTATAGCACTTAGAGCATGCATGATTAGCAATGATATTGCTTCATTCTATATGGTGTTTTTTAACACAATATAGTTCACTTCCTTAACTGTTTTGAATAGATCTATTTCTACTTTTGCTTGGTCTGAGATTAGCATTGCTACCCCTGCTTTTCTTATATCAGCTAAATCACAATATATTGTGCTCCAGACTTTTACCTCCAATTTGGGTGTATCACCCCTTTTCAAATGTGTTTCTTGTAAACAACATATTGTTGGGTTATTGCTTTTAATCCATTCTGCTATCCGATTCTGTTTAATGGGAGAGCTCATTTCATTTCCATTCACATTTATGATTATAATATGGTCTTTCCCTCCATCTTCTTTCCCACCATTTGTGCTTTTTGTTCTCCTTTCTCCCTTCCCCTCCAAAATAGAGTTTTCACTTTTGACCACCACCTCTTGTAGTCTTTCCTTCATTTTTTCAACTCCCCTCCCTTTTATTCCCCTTTACCCTTACTACTTCTTCCCTTCCTTTAAGCTTCCTTTCCTATTTCCTCCCCCTTTCCCTCCTACTGCCTGTAGAACTAGTTAGATTGATGTATTTAATTCATTTTATTGTTCCTTTCTAGAACCAAATCAGTTGAGAGTACCTCTCAAACAATGCTCATCTCCTTCCCCTCTTTACCTCTGCTATAATATTATTTTCTACTTCTTCCTGTGATATAATTTACCTTTTTATGCTTCCTCCCTTTCACATCTCCTGTAACAATCTCTTCCGATGACTGAATCACATTTTTATCATCATATCATTTACTTTATAACCATTCCCTCTGTCCATGTATATCCCTTTTATATTTTAAAATAAATTTGTAATTCTCAAGGTTAACAAGTGTCATCTTCCCTTATAGGGAAGTAAATAGTTTTCCCAAATTGAGTAACAAGTTTTCTTTTCCCTTGTTTGCCTTTTATGCCTCTTTGAGATCTGCCTTTGAAGATCACATTTTTTTTATTGAGTTCTTGCCTTTTTATCAGAAAAGTCTGGAAATCCCTTCTTCCACTGAATGTCCATCTCCTTGTCTGAAACATTATACTCAACTTTGATGGGTAATTGATCCTTGGTTGTTGTCTCAGCTCCTTTGCCTTAAGGAATATCATACTCCAGTTCCTTGATCTTTAATGTAGAAGCTGCAAGGTCCTGTGTGATCCTGACTGTAGCTCCTCGATATTTTTATGGTTTCTTTCTGGCTGCCTGTAGTATTTTCTCCTTCACTTGATAGTTCTGGAATTTGGCCTCAATATTTCTTCATGGTTTTAGTTTGGTATTCCTTTTGGGAGATGAATGGTGGATTCTTTTGATGACTATTTTGCCCTCTGGATCTAGGACTTCTAAGCAGTTTTCCTTGATGATTTCTTGGAAGATATTGTCCAGATTCTTCTTTACATTGTGACTTTCTGGTAGGGCAATAATTGCTAAATTCTCTCTCCTCAACCTATTTTCCAGATAAGTTGTTTTTCCAATTGGATATTTTACATTTTCTTCTATCTTTCCATTCTTTGGATTTTGTTTGACTAATTCTTGATGTCTCATACAGCTGTTAGTTTGTACTTGTCCATTTCTAATTTTTGTGAAATTGTTTTCTTCAGTTAACTTTCCCATCTCCTTTTCCATCTGTCCAATTACTCCCGTTAAAGAATTATTTTCTCCAGTTAGTTTGTGTACTTCTTTTTTCCATTTCTTTCTAATTTTCCCAGTAGGTTTTGTGCTTCTTTTTCCATTTGTTCAGTTTTCCTTTCTAAATAGCTGTTTTCTGCATAGAATTCTTTTTTTCATACTTTTAGAATCATTGGTCAATTTCTCTCCTATTTGCTTCTTCAGCTCTTTCAGAAGACCTCTTTGTGTCTGGGAGCAGTTTATAGTCCCTTGTGAAGTTGCAGATGGGAGTACAGTCTCAATAATGACCTCTTTGGTATTTGTGTTTTGGTCCTTGTCCCCATAGAAAGTTTCCGTGGTCTTTTCAATCTTGCTTTGCTTCTTCTTACTCATCTACGGCGAAGCTTTGTGTATTGTGATCTCTGCTTCTTTCAGCTTGAAGCTGGAGAACCTGGTGTTGAACTAGCTGGTGCAATAAAGCAAAGAGCAGGTGTCTTTTTTTCTTTTGGTTTTGTGTTTCCCTGGATTAGCCCTGAAGCTAACTTGTTAAGTATGTAGAAGGAGTGGTCTGGTCATGAGAGATCTCCTCAACTGAGTTAGAGCAAATGCAAGCTCAGCACCTCATGATCCTGGCTGTGTTCCCATTTCCCCTAGAGGGCTGAGGCACACCTGGGTCCTACCATGAGGATCCCTCTTGGGCTCCAGATTGGTTTGCTGAAGTGGGGCTTTCACCACAGTAAGAGGAATATTCCTAGCCTCAGGTGTTATGAGACTGTTTCCCTCTTCTGCTGATCCCACTGATCCAGGAATTTTCTAGGGAAATATTTTATATTTCTTTCAAGGTTAAAAATGGGAAGGGGAGAGAGCATTTTCTGATCACTCCGCTATTTTGGCTCCCAGAAATTCAAGTAAGTGACTTACAGTTGTTTAATATGCAGGCTGATAGTCTCAGGAGCCGCTGTGTCTGATACCTGAGGCCCAGCAGCTGTTACTCACTCTGCTCTGCTGATATCCTGACCTGGGCTGCCACTCTGCCTTTCTGCAGTGCTGCTCTGCCAGTGCCTCGGGCAGCCCACGGGATTTCCAGCTAAGCTGTGCCATGGCTGGAAGCACTATGCTGTGTGCTGTGGGCTCTCCCACACCCGTGGAACAGATCCTTCCCTTTGACCTTCCTGTATGTCTGGTCTGTGAATCTGCCACAGTCTGTCTCCTATTGGACTCTGCATCGCAAAATTTGGTCAGAGTCTCTTTGTAGAGGTATCTGAAGGAGTTTGTCTAAGAGCTTAGGTAAATAGTTGTTCTCACTCTGCCATCTTGACTCTGACCCCCCATTTATATTTCTAATGCCTAGCCCTGATCATGGCACTTCCATATTCAATAAACTGCACAATTCTCTATCAGATTTAGGATGAAAGGGAATTGCTATTTCATGGGGTTTTTGTTGTTGCTTTTAATTTTTTTCCCTTTATATACACATTGCTTCTCATTGTGCTTTAAATATGGTAAGCACATTAAAATGCTAATTTATTGATGTATGTATTAACGTGTTCACAGATCATTATAAAAATATTTTGAATATCTGATAATTTGGGGATATTTACTCAAAGAAATAAAAAAAAAATGTCAGTCAAGTATAATGGAACGAATACTTGATTTAGAGTCACATGACCCTGTCTTGTATTCCAGCTCTACCACCAACTATTTATGTTACCCTAGAAAAATTATTTACCTTATTTGAATCTTAGTCCCTTCTGTAAAAACTGATGTGTTTGAACTGGATGAACATTGATACTTCATCAGCTATAGGTTTATGTTCCTTTGATTTTATGATCCAGAAGCCAATAGAAAGGTATGAGTTTGATTACCTCAGAATTCATTCCAAATATGCAATTTTCATAGACAAATAGGAGAATATCATCAAAGGTGTCAGTGAAAGTCATAGGAATGCTGTATACAAAGAGAGCATTCAGAGTATATAAAGAGATGAGGAAATGTACAAATAACATGTACAATAGACCTTCTATAGCCAGCATAAGAGAAGGTATGGAAAAGAGTTTAAAAAGTTAAATTTTAAATAATATGGTACCAGACCTAGAGGCCTGTGGGCTACCCGAGTCTTTCTTACCTCACCTCCCGAGGTCTTCAGCTGGCCACGCTGGGTGCGCATATGAGAGAAAGGATGTTCCAGAGTCGAACAAGGGTTGAGCTTTATTTCAGGGTCTCGGTTACAAGTGCAGGGGTATTCTTCCTTAGGAGGGAAAGAGAAAGATCTCCCAAGGAGGCAAAGATCTTACAATAAGAGACTGGAAGTAGAAGTATAAGTGAGGAGAGAAGGGGAGGGGAGAGAAGATAGAGGAAAATGGGGAGCCTAGTAAGCTCACACGTGGCCCTCAGCCCAAGAGGCTTTTTCGGGCTTTCCTGGACCTACTTAAGCCCTCTGTCGAGTAGTTTACATATCAATATCGAGCCTGTTAGGAGACAACAGGTGTGTCCAATCCGGGACAGCCTCAAGAGCAGGGAGGCTCCACCCATCACGTATCTCCCAGGAAGAGGCGGAAATACCCGAGTTAGCCGAGCTACCTCGGTCTGACCTTCTCAATTCCCTGCTGTTTTCCTGGGGGGCCTCGTAAGAACTCTAAGATTTAGAAGCTCCCACCTTTACCCGCCCGAGACCGTCCACACGGAATTGAACTTCCAACCTTCACATCTCCCCTTCTTTGTTATGCGCGGAGCGCACCTGGCTCTAGAGTAAACAGCGGTTGGAGGCTTAAGTGGGTTAGGAAGGCCTTTAGCGTATGAGCACCTCACAACAAGAACTTCATTTACACAGAAATCTGCAGCTAGCACAACTGACAAAGAGAGGCATCAGACAAAACAAAGATGAAACTAAATGGCTGAGTTACAGCTAGAGAAAGGGCAATCACTAATTCCAAAGCATTTTCTAAGAGAAGCAGCTAGTGCTGGTGCCTTACACATCACCACCCCCTCCGTCATGCAAATGGATCTCAACGGCCAAGCCTGAATGGCCAAACCTGTGGTATTCAGGCGAAAAGTTGGTCATCTCCCGAAAAGTTGGTCACCCCTTCCCCCCCCAATATCCTGGGTTTGTGATATCAAAGTCCTCCTTCAGCCGCTGGAAAGAGATGCCTAGATGGAGTGGTCAGCGATGTCGGGATGAGTGCTGCTTCCTCTCTGGGCAGCAGGGTTAAAGCTGTCATCAGCAGACTCAGGTGGTGCATGATACTTCTCCGGGGTCTCCGGGCTCTCCGGGGTCTCCGCCTCCTGCGTCTCCGCCGTCTCCAACACCGGTTTACATCTACGGATCCTTCTAATGGGAATCCACGCATTCCCTTTTCCTGTGGAGACACAAACATACCCTCGACCCCATATTAGTATCTTAAAATGTCTCATAGCTGGAGTAGTATGTGAGTTTTTTGAGACAGCTGTAGCAAGCTCTGATTGTATTAGGCAATCTCTTAATCTCCCCCTTTTTTGTTTAGCGAGAATTGCCCTTAAGGTGAAATTGATAAGAATGCATAGTGGCTGTTTATTTTGGTACAGCTGCTGCCAGGTGCTTACAGATGCTTGATTAACATCTGTAAGGAGCCTGAACTTTATGGATTTTTTCTTTATAACAAACACAGGAGCATTCCAGGGTGACTGTGATGGCTCTATATTTCCCTTTTCTAATTGCTCCTTAACCAATAGTTGTAGTGCCTGGAGTTTTTCTGGAGTCAGGGGCCATTGCTCCACCCAAATCGGGGTGTCTGACTTCCAATTCAAGGGTGGGGACTCCAGTGCAACAGCAATGGCTCTTACTAAAAATTTGATAGCTTCATCCCCAGGCGGCTCATGATGTCCCTGCCCCAGATGTTAAAACTAAGTCCTGGAATCACCAACGGCCATACGGTCCCTTGGCGATCCTCTGCCTCCCACTTTACTGGGTGCATTGTCTCTAAGGTATTTTGGCACCCTCCTATTCCCCACACTGGTCTCTGGCCTTCTTTGAGCTTCCAGTGCCGGGGTACTGAGCGACCGCTAAGGCAGGTCCTATCCGCTCCAGTATGGAGCATGCTATAAGGAGGCGCAGAGGGAAGACACAGCGTATTCTCCCCTGCTTCGCCTTTCCCATCAGCTAGATGGTGCTCCGAATCTATTTTTTCTCTACACTCCTTAACTTTCTGCTTACCAGGGTTCTCCCCTCCCCTCTCTCCCCTTCCACTCTCATTCCAATCCCGCCCTGGCCTCTCCGGCCCTTCCAAAAGGCTCTTAATTACACCGAATATCAGGAAATCTAAATCCTCCAGCTAACCGGGGCATAGTTGCTCAAAAGCGGTCATTTGTTCTCCGACCGCTCCCCATCTTTCTCTTGATATTCCTGTCTGCTTGAGCCAAGGAGAAACTTTCCAAATCCTTTTACAAAATTCTTGGAGGTCGTTTAACTCTATAGTGACCCCCGCCTCCCTGCATTCCCTGTAAAGTATCTCAGCCCAGACCTCCTGTTCCTCTGGCTTTATTACTGGCAATTGATTCCCCATCCCTGCCCTTTTCCCATGGGTGTGGGAAGCTACTCTCACTCTTTCTCTCCTTCCGAATCTAGGATTCGGGACTCGCCTCTTTCACAGCCCCTTCTGGGTGTTCCCAAAGCACCCAGGAATCCGCGTCTGTCGTCTGCTTGGAGACACCAACTGCCAGACCTAGAGGCCTGTGGGCTACCCGAGTCTTTCTTACCTCACCTCCCGAGGTCTTCAGCTGGCCACGCTGGGTGCGCATATGAGAGAAAGGACGTTCCAGAGTCAAACAAGGGTTGAGCTTTATTTCAGGGTCTCGGTTACAAGTGCAGGGTGATTCTTCCTTAGGAGGGAAAGAGAAAGATCTCCCAAGGAGGCAAAGATCTTACAATAAGAGATTGGAAGTAGAAGTATAAGTGAGGAGAGAGGGGGAGGGGAGAGGAGAGAAAGGAAAATGGGGAGCCTAGTAAGCTCACACGTGGCCCTCTGCCCAAGAGGCTTTTTCAGGCTTTCCTGGACCTACTTAAGCCCTCTGTCGCGTAGTTTACATATCAATATCGAGCCTGTTAGGAGACAACAGGTGTGTCCAATCCGGGACAGCCTCAAGAGCAGGGAGGCTCCACCCATCACTTATCTCCCGGGAAGAGGCGGAAATACCCGAGCTAGCCGAGCTAGCTCGGTCTGACCTTCTCGATTCCCTGCTGTTTTCCTGGGGGGCCTCGTAAGAACTCTAAGATTTAGAAGCTCCCACCTTTACCTGCCCGAGACCATCCACACGGAATTGAACTTCCAACCTTCACAATATGGCTTACATTATAGACTTCAGAGAAAACTACAACTAATACCTGAAGAGAACTAGAGAGAATGAGTATTAAAGAAAAGAGAAAAGATGCAAGCATAAGCACTTCTTTCAAGTTCACACCTGAAGAAAAAAGGTGACCATAAGCTGAGGAAAGTGTCAAAACAAGGATTATTGTAGGGAAGCCAAGAGGAGATCAGATAAACTTGAAATCCTGAGTTACCAGAGAAAAGTAAACACAAGGAATTAATCATAAACTCTGGGAACATATCAAAAACCAGCAGTTGGGGAATAGGAAATCAAAAGGAACTCCCACAGTACTCTGAAGGAAAGATAGCAAGTGGTCTAGAAATCAAAAGTCTGAATCAAAATCCTGTACATCAGGAAAGATAGTATCCATGCCCTATGGATGATACCATAAGGAAACTCTCCCTGAAAGTGTGCTGCTCAATTCACTTGAAGACACACATTGTGGGTAGAGAGGTCCAAGAAAACCCAGGTACTGTTGTATGGGGCCCTTTAACAGACCTGAGAACAGCATGCTTTGAAGTACCCTGTAGGGCTCTACACTAACTGCAACAGAGGATGGAACCCACTTCCAATGGGTGATTGCATAAGGTAAAGAGACAACTTATCTTTTGCCAGAATACTCATTGGGCAACCAGGAGACAGAGGCAGAAGCTAGGGGCAGAGGCACAGGGTGAAGTCTAAAATATCCTCCTTATAGCCTATTGAGAGATGTCATAGATATAAAATCATTTTTGGCTGGGTCAGGATTAACTCCTAACATAACACATCCAAGGTTGCTGGAGAATATTGGCCTGAGCACACGTGCGTGCACATACACACATATGCACACAATTATAATAAGAACTGAAGCTTAAATTATGAGGAAAAAGAAAAGAGAAATACCAAACAGAGAATATTATGGGGAAAACAACAAACAAGCAAAGCAATTGAATTGAGAGGAGCTTGAAGCAAACAGAAGAGACTAGTCAATTAAAAATTGTGAGCTTTACCTCAGAGAGGAAAACATGGCTTCATCATTAAAATTTCAGAAGTAGCAGGGAGAAATAAAGCAGTAAATTAAAAATTATAATTGAATAGGAAAATAATAAAAGGAAATTAAATAGGTTAGAAGAGATGGAAAATTCTATCCAACTATAGATATCCCTGGAAAAAATAAAAGACTGGAAAACTCAAACTTTCCATGAGACAAAAAAAAGGAGTAAGGCGGGGGGAGCAGAGCCAAGATGATGGGGTAGAAGCATGGAGATGCTCAAACTCTACACCCTAAAGCCCTTAAAATACCAGTAAAATGACTCTAAACAAATTCTGGGGCAGAAGAAGACACATAATGACAGATTGTAAAGGATTTCCAGCCCAAGAAAACCTGAAAGACTGACAGGAAGGGTATACCTCACTGGGCATGGAGCTGAGTGCAGTACAATGTGGGAATGCAGCACAGACAGGACTGGAGAAGGCCTCAGGGCACTGGAAGCTGCTGTACTTTCCAGAATTCTCAACACACAAACACCAAAGAAATTCATAGATCAGTGAGAAAACTGTTTCACCTAGGTGAGAGGGGAACTTGATCTGGCCTCAGCTCTAGCCCCAGAGCAGCGGTAGTCACTGCCATATAGGCAGCAACTTTTAGTGCTCTCATCCTGCAGATGGTGGGAGAATCCACAGACTGAGCTGGGTTTAAGTCCTTAGTGGTGGTGCTGGGGTGAGGAGGAGCAGTGGCTTGGCAGTGTTGCAGTTGTGGAGAGAGTATCCTACTCGTAGATCCAGGGAAGAAGCGAGTGGTTGTGGTTGTGGTTGTTTATAGCCCAGGTCAGCAGAGTAGTAACACCTCTCCCTTGACTGTGCCACCTTGGAGGAATTGAGAACTTACAGGTCCCTAGAACTATCTCAGAGAACAGCTACACAAAACCTCTGTAGCCTGGGGTAGTATACCCAAAGCTTGAAAAAGGACTCAAAAGTCCAGTAATTGACTGGGAAATGCCTCCAACGGATTAAAAAAGTAAGACTATCCAAGGGTACTTTCTTGATGAAAAGGAATTTTCTTCTGTCTTCTCAGATGAGGAAGATCACATCATACAACCAGAGGAAGACCAAAGCATACAACTGGAGGAAGACAGCAAGGTCAATACTCCTACATCCAAAGCCTCATTCACAAACGCGAAATGGTCTCACATGCTGGAAGAGCACAAAAAGGACTTTGAAAATCAAGTGAGACAGGTAGAAGAAAAATTGAGAAGAGAAATAAAAATAATGTCAGGCAAGAATGAAAAATGGATCAACAACTTGCTAAAGGACCCCTTTCAAAAAACTGAAGAAAATAACAACTTTAAAAATAGACTGATCCAAAAGGCAAAAGAGGTCCAAAAAGTCGAGGAAAAAAATGCCTTAAAAAGTAGAATTCAACAAATGGAAAAAAAGGTCTGAAAGCTCTCTGAAGAAAATAGTTCTTTTAATATTAGAAGGGAGCATCTAATGACTTTGTGAGAATCAAGAAATTATAACACAAAACCAAAAGAATGAAAAAAAAGTAGAAGACAATGTGAAATCTATCACACTGGAAAAACTACTGACCTGGAAAAGAGATTCAGGAGAGATAATTCAAAATTTTTTGTCTACCTGAAAACCATGATCAAAAAAGAGCTTAAGCATCATTTTCCTAGAAATCATCAAGGAAAACTGCTCTACATAACTCCATTTTTGCTACTGTACGTAAGAAAGTCATTTTAACTCTCTTCATAGAACTTAAGGCAATGTCATATACCTGACTTATTTATTTTTCTATAATATTGCCATAATAAAATGAGATCAAATGACCAAGTTCACTATAGTCTATCTGTATACTAGCTCTTGCATAGGTTACTTTTTCTTTATTCCATTCTCATCACCTAGGATGCCTTGCTTTCCCTACAATCTCATGTCTTAGTAACATATGTATACTAATTCCATATGTGTTACCTGGTCATGCATATTTTCTTCTTATATCCCTTTCTAAGACAAGTGGTACAATAACTTTTGGGAGAACAGAACTTAATGTAAGTGAATAAAATATTTTATGTTATTTATGCTCCTATTCTGTTAAATAAATGCTTAGAGTTTAATGAGGAGTTCTGCTTTCCCCTTCCCTCCCCTCTATCTGCCTGAGATTACATGTAATTTACATAGGATCGACACATACATTGCTATTAAATATATTTTCACCTTGTTCATGTTGCATAGAAGAATTAAAATGAGTGGGAGAAATCATAAAACAAAACAAAACGTAATACAAAAGAAAATGGCCTGCTACATACTGCATTCGAATTCCATAGTTCTTTCCTTGGATGTGGAAGGCATTTTACCTTAAGAGACCATTGGGAATTTTTTAAGTCTTTGCATTTCAAGGAAGTTCTAAGTCTACCAGGAAAAAAAAATATTGCACACTGTGGTTGTTGCTGTGTACAAAGTTCTCCTGGTTCTGCTCTTTTCACTCAACATCATTTCATATAAATCTTTCCAGGACTCTCTGAAGAATTCCTGGTCATCATTTTTTATAGTACGATAGTTTTCCATTACATTCATATACCGCAATTTATTCAGCCATTCCCTAATTCGCTATAAATATTATTGTACATGTGGGACCCTTTCCCATTTTTATGATGTTTTGGCGATACAGTCCTAGAAGTGGTACTTCTCAGTCAAACAGTACGTAAATTTTTGTAGCATGGTTCCAAATTGCTCTCCACAATGGTTGAATCAGCTCATAGATCCACCAACAATGAGTTAGTGTTCCAACTCTACCACATCTTCTCCAACATTTATCATCATCCTGTTTTGTCATGTTAGCCAATCTGATAGATGTGATGTAGTATCTCAGAGTTGTTTTAAGTTGCATATCTCTAATCAATAGTGATTTAGTGCATTTTTTCATATGACAGTAGATAGTTTTGACTTCTTCCTCTGAGAACTGCCTATTCATATCCTTTAACCATTTATCAATTGGGGAACGACTTGTATTCTTCCACATTTGACTCAGTTATCTATATATTTTAGAAATGAGGCCTTCCTCACTGACAGTAGTTGCAAAATTTTTTTTCCCAGTTTTCTGCTTCCCTCCTAATCTTGGGTGCATTGGATTTGGCTGTGCAAAACCTTTTCAGTTTAATCTAATCAAAATTGTCCATTTTGCACTTCATCATGTTTTCTATCTCCTATTTAGTAAAAAGTTCTTCACTTCTCCAGAAATCTGATAAATGCAATATTATTGCCCCACTAGTTTGTTTGTAGTACCAATTTTTATACTTAGGTCATGTACCCATTTGGACTTTAGTCTTGTTTACCGTGTCAGGCTTTGTTCTATGCCTAATTTTCTCCACACTATTGTCCAGTTTTCCTGGCAATTTTTGTTGACCAGTAAGTTCTTATCCTGAAGGTTGGAGTCTTTTAAATTATGAAAGAGTAGATCGCTATATTCATTGACTACTGTGTCTTGGATACCAAACCTATTTTAATTGTCTACCCTTCTGTTTCTCAACCAGCATCAAATAGTTTTGATAATTGCTGCTTTATAATGCATTTTGAGATCAGGTAGAGCTAGGCCACCTTCCCTAGCATTCCTTTTTATTACTCCCGTTGCTTTGTTGAATCTTTTCTTTTTTCAGATGAAATTTGATATTATTTTTTTCTATCTCTAGAAAATCCTTACCTGATATTTTGTAGGTGTGGTACTGAATAAGTAAATCAATTTAATTAGATTTGTCATTTTTATTATATTGGTTCGAACCACCCACGAGCAACAGATATTTTTCCACTTACTTAGATCTGACTTTATTTGTGCGAAATTGGTTTGTAATTTTGTTCATATAATCCATGGGTTTCTTTTCCCAGGTAGACTCCCAAATATTTTATATTGTCTACTGTAGGTTCAAATGGGATTTCTCTTTCTATCTCTTGCTGTTGGGCTTTGTTAGTAGTATTTAGAAATGCAGAAGATTTGTTTACGTTTATTTGTAACCTGCAACTTTGCCAAAGCTGTTTATTGTTTCAGGCAGTTTTTTCCTTGATTCTCTGGGATTCTCTAAGTGTATCATCACATCATCTGCAAAGAGTGATCATTTAGTTTTCTCTTTGCCTATTCTAATTTTAGTACCATATTGAATAATAGTGGTGGTAGTGGACATCCTTGTTTCATCCCTGATCTTATTGGAAATGCTTCTGTCTTAACCCCATTGCATATAATGCTTGCTTAAGGTTTTAGGAAGGTACTGTTTCTTATTTTATGGAAAGTTCCATTTATTCCTATGTTCTCCAGTGTTTTCAACAGGAATAGGTGTTGTATTTTGTCAAAAGTTTTTTTCTGCATCTGTTGTGATAATCATATGCCTTCTGTTAGTTTTGTTGTTGATATGATCAATAATGTTAGTAATATCCTAATATTGAACCAGCCTTGCATTCCTGGTATAAATCCTACCTGATCATAATTTATTACTCTCGTAGTAAGTTGCTGTATTCTTTTTGTTAAAATCTTATGTAAAATTATTGCATCTATATTCATTAGATATATTTGACTATAATTTTCCTTCTCTGTTTTGGCTCTTCCTGCTTTAAGTATCAAAAATATATTTGTATCAAAAAGAGTTTGAGAGGACTCCTTCTTTCCCAATTTTACCAAATAGTCTGTATAATATTGGACTTAACTGTTCTTTAAATGTTTGATACAATTGACTTGTGAATTCATCTGTCCCTGAAGATTTTTTCCTAGGGAGTTCATTATTGGCTTGTTCAATGTCATTTTCTGAGATGAGGTTATTTAAGTACTCTTCCGTCAGTCCGGGCAATTTATATCTTTTAACATAATCATCTATCTCATTTAGATTGTCGAATATATGGTCATACAGTTGGCCAAAGCAATTTCTTGTTATTGTTTTAGTTTCCTCCTAATTAGAGCTAAGTTCACCCTTTTTCTTTTTGATATTGTTAATTTAGCTTTCTTCTTTCCTTTTTTTAATCAAAGTGAGCAAATGTTTAATCAGTTTCATTGTATTTTTTTCTTAAAACCAACTTCTGGTTTTATTTATTGGTTCAATAATTTTCTTAATTTCAATTTTATGAATCTCTCCTTTGTTTTTCAGAATTTCTAATTTGGTATTTGCTTGGAAATTTTCAATTTATTCTTTTTCTAGCTTTTTCGGGTTCATGCCCAATTTCATTGATCTCCTCTTTCTCTGTTTTATTCATATAGGCACTCAAGCATGTATAACTTCCCTCAAGAACTGCTTTTGCAGTATCCCATAAAATCTGGTAGATTGTCTCATTTTTATAATTCTCTTGAATGAAGTTGATGACTGTTTCTATAATTTGTCTTTTAGCCCACTCATTCTTCAGATTTAGATTGTTTACTTTCCAATTAGTTTTTCGTTTATGTATCCATAGCCTTTGATTACATATAAGTTTTATTGCAATATGATCTGAGAAGGATGCATTGACTATCTCTGATTTTCTGCACCAGGTTGTGAGGGTTTCATGGCCTAGTGCATTGTCAATTTTTGTATATGTATCATGTACTGCTGAAAAAAGTTTATTACTTATCTGAGAGTAGTTTTGCTATGCCTGTTTTTTTTTTTACTTCCCCTGAAGCACAATATATTCTGCTCCAACCTTTGACCTTTACCCTATGTTCATCTCCCCGTTGCAAATGTGTTTCTTGTAAACAACATATTACTGGATTATGGTTTTTAATCCATTCTGCTATCTGTTTCCTCTTTATGGAAGACTTCATCTCATTCACATTCACACTTATGATTGCTATCTATGTCTTTCCCTCCATTCCCTTTCCCCTTGTTTTAATTCTCCCTTCTCCCTTCCCTTCCACAATAGAGTTTAATTTTGGACCACCATCTCCTACAGTCTTCCCTCCCTTCTCTCAGCCCCCCTCCCTTTTAATCCCCTTTCCCTCACTACTTCTTCCCTCCCTTTTATCCTCCCTTACCTTTCCTTTACCCTTCCCCTCCTACTACCTATAGAGTTAGTTGTATTTCTGTACTTAACTGCGCTATCTTTACTGTCCTTGAGTCCAATCATATGATACTACCTCTCAAATGATACTCATCTCCCTTCATTCTTTCCTTATACTATTATATATTTTTGGGCCTCTTCCTGTGATGGAATTTATTTTTTGGTGCCTCCTTCTTTTCACATCTCCCTTAAAATTCCTTCACAACCTTAAATCACATTTGTTGTCATCACATCATTTAATTGATACTCACCTCATATATATTATATATATATAATATATATATTATATATATATATATATATATATATATCCCTTTTACATTTCATAATAAATGTGCAATTCTCAAGATTCATATTACCTTCTAGTTGCCCAATTGTATTTTTTATCAAGCTATTTTCTTCAGTTATCTTTTTCATCTCCTTTTCCATCTTTCTAATTTTTCCTTTTAAGGAGTAATTTTCACCACTAGGTTTTGTACTTCATTTTCCATTTGTCCAATTTTCCTTTTTAAGAAATTGTTCTCATCAGTGAATTCTTTTTTCATATTTTTAAAATCATTCACCAGTCTTTCTTCTATTTCTCTAATTTGTGTTTTAAAATCTCTCCTGAGCTCTTTCATGAAGGCTCCTTATGTTTCAGACCAATTTCTATTTCCTTCTGAAGTTTCAGATGGGAGTACAGCCTCAATGCTGATCTCTTTGGTAGTTTTGCTTTGGTAATTGCCCCTATATAAAGATTCTATGATCTTTTCTTTTCCGCTTTGTTTCTTACTCTTGACAATGACCCATTTCCTGGCCTTTAAGGTAGATCTCTGAGTCTGTTGCACAGGGAGCTCTTTCCGACTTTCCTACTGATCTTGTGCCTACAACTTTCGTGGTGCTGAATTTGTTGGTGTTTGAAAGCAAACATCAGGTGAGGTCTTTTGAAGATTTCTCCACAGTTACCCTGCAGGTAGCTCGTTAAGTATGGGAGAGGGGTGGTCTGGATGTTAGAGGCTCCTCTGCTGAGCTAGAGGATAACAAGCTAAGCTGTCTGTGCTAGTGTCTCCAGGATTCCATTTGGGGTACTGGGGCACACCTGGGGTCCTGGTGTTGGCAGTTGCTGATTTCAACGCTCTGGAGTTCAGAATCTTCTCCCATTTTGTTGAGATGGGGCTGTCTGGGATAACTCTGATCTTGTACTGGTCACTTTTGGCCACAGCAAGAGGAACCCTGCTTAGCGACCTTTCTACCCTCACAGACTGAGAGTCTGTTTACTCCTTCGTTTCTCCCACTGTTCCAGTGCTTTTCCCAGGGAGACATTCTCTGGGCTCGTCAAGGTCAACAAGAGGAGGGAGATAGCAATTACGGATCACTCCTCTATCTTGGCTTCCTATCCACACTTTTTTTTTTCAAGAATCATCTATTCTTAAAAGATTCCTCAAAGAATTTTTCTTTATATGATTTGTATCTACCAGTATTTAACTTATTATAAAATAAAATATTATCATATTTTTGTGAAAATTGCTTTGACCTCTAAGTCCTTGAAAGAGGCTAACGGATACCATAAGGTCTCCAGGTCACACTTCAAGAACCGCTGGATTAAAGGATCAGGATCAGTTATGTATGGTGGAAGAAGGAAACAAGAACAAGGAAAATAAATGAGAAAAAAACTTGAATATACAAGACAGTGGCATAGTCAGGGCAAAAATCCAAGTGTCTTGACTCCTAATTCCACTGTGTCAATCATGGTACTAGTTGTACAACGAAAGATAAGTGTTTATTTGTTTGTTTGTTTGTTTTCTGTAGAAACACACCTTTCTGGGATACCCTTTTACCATATTTAAGTCAATCACATTTTTGAAAGATGAATGTTATTGGTAAAGAAAGCTTTACATAGTTTATATGAATACGGCTTAAAAATAACAGATAATAGTTTTTGCATTTCTTACATATGTATTTGTGTAAGCTTCAAAGTGGTATGAGGTGATTGTTAAACAAAAGCATTTCACCTCTCTGTCTCTGTTTCTGTCTCTTTGTCTCTGTTTCTGTCTCTCTCTCTCTCTCTCTCTCCCTTTGTCTCTCTCTCTCTCTCTCTCTCTCTCTCTCTGTCTCTCTCTCTCTGTCTGTCCTCTCTCTCTCTCTCTCCCAAACACATCATCCTAGTTTGTTCTTTTTAAATCCCACAATCCATATAATACAAAAAAAATTGAAATGACTTCATGGTAATTTTGTTTCTAATGTAATGCTCATAATATTAAGTCTACATTAAAAATGATTCATAAATGTGTTTTTAATTTGGTGTTATTTGTGGAATAATGTGGAATTTGTGCACTGTCATGTGCACTTACACTTAATTTTAATAGATAACTTGTTTCCAAAATTAAATTTCCTGGGTGGTAAATTGTGATGCTTATATATTTTCTGTCTTCTTCCCTAGTACTCCCCCCACAAAAAATCTTTTTTATTTTAACTGAAGATCTTCATAAACAATGTGTATTGTTTTCAGGAAACATTTAGCAAACCTTCATATAATTTAGCATTAACTAGCTAAGATATTTCTTTCTTTAAGTTGAGATTTACATTAATAACATCAGAGCTGAAGGTTATGTTAATCAAGTTTTCTGCATATTTTCTGAGAACTATTCCAATGTGTGCTTGCAATCATGTAATTTATTCTTGTTATATCTTCTGTGTTCATACATTAAGGTTTCAGAACTCATTAAAATAAATAGTCAAACACATCCAACTAAAAAGAAAGACCTGATGAAGTTGAATTATTTAACGTTACTCATCAGTGAATGCAGAATTTAGATCATATTATGCGTAGCTTTTTGGGCATGAAGAATTGGAAGAAGAAATGTTAGTAAGACATACAGAGTTATTATGTCTCATACTTTCTATATTATGTTATTATATTGAAATATTTAATTACAGTTGCATAGCTGGAGGAAATGATGAAGAATCTAAAACTCTTTGAGACCTCAACGGAAGCAAAAAGTACGACATATTTTTCAAAGGCAGAAAGCAGAAACAGAAGTAGACTTGATGTTTTGCTTCTTTCAACTGTTTTCTCTGGAGGAATTTTTGATCCTCCACTTAATAGACGGTGTTCCAAAAGTCCTAGGGCAATTTTAGGCTGTTAAAGCTTTTAAAAACTTAAAATTACACTAAAGCTTTTTGGGATAGCCGATATAAGAACAAATTATAGAGGCTAATTATTTTCCCGTCTCAAAATTAGACCATTTATATAAACTACGGCACTAACAAAACCTTAAAAAAAACTTTATATTAATGCTAAAAAGAAATGTATCAAAATATAACTAGTGCAAACAGTATCAGATTTGGAGCCAGAAGTTTGAGTTTAAATTCTGGTCCTGAAGCTCTAACTTTTTACTCAATATAAAATGAAGAAGTTAGATACTGGGTTAATTCCAAAACCATTCAAACACTAAAAGCTTATGGTCCTAAACATAGTACAGTGAGACATTTTTTTCCAGGCTTTAAATTTTAAGAAGTTATCATTGGTCAAATACCCACAGTAAAAGTAAAGTGAGGTAAAACGAGAATTTACTCACCACACACACATACACATATACGTACACACATATTTACACATATACATATACCACAAGTATATTGCATATATACACAATACATATGTGTGTGCATGTATGTGCATGTAAGTAAGTGTTTCCTTGTATATAGCACAATACATGATGGACATAAAAGAGGGGAAATCCAGTTGTTTTCAGTCTTTTTTTCCTTTATCAGTGGAGGCTTAGTATGCAGAAAACATTTTCACTGTTTTAAGGGTTCAAAGGTTACTTGCTAAGTTAATTTTATGTATATTACTAGAATTAATCTAATAATTGCCTAGCAATAATCAATACAATTCAACAAATATTTATTAATTTCTATGTCTCTATGATGTAATGAGTAAAGGATCCTAAAGAACAAAATGACAGTCCCTGACATACACTTTCATGAGGAGAAGCAATATTTACACAGAAAATTAAAAAAACAAAATATATACAAATCTATAAAAATAATTTCAGTGAAGAATTTAATAGCGATTGAAGACGTAATATTTAAAGGTAGGGATAAAGAGAAAATGATTTCTGTGCATGATGGATAACCTGAAAGAAAGAAATAGAAAAGACTATAGATACTAAATGCTTCACATGGAAAATATCAAATAAACCTGCTTATATGGAATGGATTTTTTTTTTAAATCTATGTTTATAGGAATTTATATAAGCTATTTTGCTCCCACATGAAACTTTACTTAAATTTTTCAGAAATATTTATGTCAGTGAAATTATAGGAAGATCATTAAAGACATGCAGGATAAACTGCCAGTTGTATCAAATTTTTCTTATTTTACAGATAATGAAAACGAAGCTCAGAAAAATTGCAGTCACTTGTCCATGGTGACATGGGGAGTTGGTTTCAAAAACACAGTTTGAAATCAAATCTGGAAAGGTTTTGATCAAATGACTGCAAGCTTTGGTTTATGTTACTATTTCTTAAACTAAAAATAAGAACTTCATTACTGGAAGATATTAGTATTGGATAAAATTTCTGGCTCAACACACACACACACACACACACACACACACACACACACACACACATTGAATGGGACAATGAAGATAAAACAGCTGTAAGTAAAACAGCAAAAAAAAAAAAAAAATGGAACTATTTTCAAAACCAAAATAAGAGTACCAGAGGAAAAAAGGGGGCTTCCATAAGAATGGAAGAAAATTATGATAATACAAATATCAGCTTGGTAAAAAAAGACACAAAAGTAACAAAGAAATTAACACCTTAAAAACAGAATTCACCAAAAGGAAAAGATGTACAAACATTTACAGAAGAAAATAATTGCTTATAAATTATAATTAGGATAAAGACTCTGAGCGATCAAGAAACAATAAAGTCAACAGAAAATTTTTTAAAAAAAAGGATGATAATATGAAATATCCTATTGAACAAACAAATGACCTGGAAAATAGCTTGAGGAGAGATGATACAAGAATTATTGCACTACCAGAAAGCTGTGGGCAGAAAAGGAGCTAAGGCATCATATTTCAAGTAATTATCAAGGAAAATTTCCCAGTGTCCTAAAACAAGAGTAAAGTAGATATTGAAATAATCCGTCAATTACCATCTGAAAGGGGAGCCAAAATGAATACTCCTAGGGATATTATTGTCAAATGTCAGAGCTACCAAGTCAAAGAGAAAATATTTCAGGGAGCCTTGAAGAAACTGTTCAACAGCTGTGGAGTCACAATCAGGATCACACAAAATTTGGCATCTATCACTATAAAAAAGAGGAGAGCTTAATATATTGTATTTTGGGAAACAAAAGAACTGGAATTATAACCAAGATTAACTTATCCAGGAAAACAGAGTATAATCCTTCAGGGTAAAAAAAAAAAAAAAAAAAAAAGGATATTTAATTAAATAGAGAACATTTGTGAATTCTTGAGCAGAGCAAAGATCAACAGAAAATTTGACTTTTAAATATAAGACCTAAGAGAAGAATGAAAAGGTAAATGTGAAAGATAAATTATAAAAGACTGAAAAGATTAAATTGTCCACCTTCCTATATTGAAAGATGATGCATATAAAGGACCATTATCATAATTAGACCAAGTAGAAGAATTGTACATAGAAAGATGACAGAAGATTACATTAATCTGAGTTAACTAGGTGGCATACTAGATAGGGCACCTGACCCAAAGTCAGGGAGATTCACCCTTTTGAGTTCAAATCTTATTCAGAAACTTACTGATAACTATGTGACCGCGGGCAAATCATTTAATCCTTTTTGTTTTAGATACTCATCTATCAAATGAGATGGGGAAGGAAATGGCAAAGCAATTCAGTATTATTGCAAAGAAAATTCCAAATGAGGTCATGAAGAAGCAAACAGGACTGAAATGACTGACAAAAAACAATGGCAACAAATAAACTAATTCTTAGAAACCGTGTTCAAATCATAAATCACAGAAACAAAGTTTTATTTAAAGAGACTTACAGCAATTAGTCAACATTACAAAACATGCAGGATGCTGCCAAAGCAGTACTCAGGGGGAAATTTATATCTCTTAAGCACATACATAAAAGTGAGAAAGAACAGATCAATAAATTGCAACTAAAAAAAAATCTAAAAAGAACAAAAGTTCAAAATTTAAACCCCAAAATAGAAATTCTGAAAATCAGAGAAAACATAAAACTGCAAATGAACAATGGAAATAATTAAAAATGATCCGGTTTTACTTAAAAGAATAACCCAGAACAAATCAAAAAAGAATATTAAATTATTAGCATCAAAAATGAAAAAGGGTAACTGCCGTACCAACAAGGATGAAATTAAAGCAGTTATTTGGAGCAGTTTTTTATTTTGTTTTGTTTTTGCCAAACCGTATGACAGTAAGACTGAAAATCTAAATGAAATAAATGAATATTTACAAAAAAGATAAACTACCCAGATTATCAGAAAACAATATAGATTATTTAAATATCCTTACTTTAGACAAAAAAAAAATTGAACATACTTTAAAGTGTTCCATTACCAAAAATATTCCTCAATATGAAATGGATTTGAAAGTCTATTCTACCAAACATCTAAGAAAACAAATAAACCCCATTATTATATAAATTGCTTTGAAGGGGCAGCCAGGTGGTGCAGTGGATAGAACACCAGTGCAGGAGTCAGGAGCACCTGAGTTCAAATCTCAACTCAAACACTTGACACTGACTATCTGTGTGACCTTGGACAAGTCACTTAACCCCAGTTGCCTGATCCTGGGTCATTTCCAGTCATCTTGATGAATATCTGGTCACTGGATTGAGAAGGCTCTGGAGAAGAAGTGAGGCTGGTGACATGCATAGCCCTCCATCACTCAGAACAAAGTCAAGTGTAAGTCATGTCATTATTTTGCTGATGGCATGGTCTTCTTCGGCAATGAAGGATGAACACGCACACACATACACACATACACGCACCCACGCACTATTTTTGAAAAAAAATTGAAAAGCCCTGCCAAATTCCTTTTCTGACACAGATATGGTTGGGATACCTAAAGCAGGGAGTGCATAGAGAGACAGAAAAAAAAAACAAACTATAACCCAATTTCCTTAATGAATATTGATTTTAAATATCACACACAGCAACAAGAGTACAACAATATTTAACAAAGATTATACATTATGAAAAGGTGGAATTTATACCAGGAATGCAGGTTTGATTCATTAATAGGTAAACTATCAGTACAATTTGTCATATCAGCAAAACAACAACAAAAAATCATTTGATTTTATGAATATATAAGGGGAAAGTCTGAGTTTTCTATTAAAATCCTAGAAAGCACAGGAATAAATGTAACTGTTCCTAACATCGTAAGTGATATCTATCTAAATTCAAAGGTAAACATGATCTCCAATGAAGATAGATTCAAATTCTTATCAATAAGATCAGAGGTGAAAAAAGCATATCCATTATCTTCACTATTATTCCATGTTGTATGAGATATGCTGACTACAATAATGAGAGGAAAAATCATTGAAGTAACTAGAATAGACAATGAGGAAATAAAACTGTCACTTTTCAGATGATGTAATAGAATAATTAGATCATCCTAGTGAATCAATTGCAACGTTCGTGGAAATAATTAACAGTTTTAACAAAGTTGCAGGATATGAAATAAACATCGAAACATCAGCATTTCTGTAACAGTTGTTGTTATTGTTGCTCATCTGTTACTCTTGAAGAGGATCAATGACATCAGGAGAATGATTTTTGGACTTGCAAGTGAAGTGGATGTAAGTGAGGCAACGTCATGAGCCTGAATCTCCTCCAGAGTCATCAGACTCCATGGCATATATAGGTCAAGATCCCTTGGATGCAGTGGTAGACATTGGTTTTTTGAGGTTTTGTTTTCTTTTTTTGGTTATGTAAGAATATCTTTATTTCCTTTTTTGACAAGGTTTTTAGACCAACAGATGAAGAATGCCAGTAGATTAGGGCTATGCTGTAGACATTGTTTAGTTAGATTTTTTTTCCCTCCAAAGAGTTTTGATTTTTATATGGTTTTGCTTTTTGTCTAAATTAGTTTATTTGTTTTTAGTTTTAACCATTCACTTCCAGAAGATTTTGAGTTCCAAATTTTCTCCTCATCTGTCCCTTCCGACTACCCTAAGAAATCATGCATTCTGATTACCCCTTCCCACAATGTACCTTTCCTTCCATCACAACACTCCTTTCTCTCTTCCCCTTCCCCTGTGTTTCCTTGTAGGGAAAGGTAGATACCTATATTCCAATACCTGTAGAGACATTGGTCTTTAAAGCTAAGGTCTTTCCCAGGTCTCAGTCTAAGGCAAGACCCCTTCAAGAATTAAAAGTTTAGGTAACAATTGAGGCAAAAGATGGTCTACTTAGCCTTCAGGGAAAAAAAAGTCAGTCTAAGAGAGGAAGATCCTTGGAGTTCCTTGCCACAATAGAAAAAAATTGTTATTTAGCCAGATATTGAAAGAAATTATGGGGATGTAAAGAGTACAAATATAGTCCCTGCCCAGAAGGAGTTCATAATCTAATGGGGAGTAAACATGCTAAACTATGCATACACACGATATAGGTTGAATATATTGGTTGGAATTTCAGAGGACAAAGCTCTAGGATTGAGGGAGACTGGGAAATAGCTCTTACAAAAAAAATGAGGTTTTAACTGGGATTTAAAGGAAAAAAGGGAAGCAAGGAGACACAGACAAGTAATATTCAAGACAAAGGAGAACCACGGGATATCCGGTCATGACTGCCAGAGTTAGGAGATGGAGTACTTTCTGAGCAGAACAGTTAGGAAGCCAGTGTCAGTGGATCACCACCATTTCTATATATAACAGACAAAGCCCAGCAGGAAGACACAGAAAGAGAAATTCCATTTAAAATAACGTAGACTCTATGAAATACTTGGGAATTTACCTGCCATGAAAAACCTAGGAAATATTTTAAAAATTCCAAAACACTTTTCACATAAATAAAGTCACATTTTAAAATTTTTAAATATATATGTGTATATATATATATATATATATATATATATATATATATATATATATATATATATATATATATATATATATATATATTTCAGTTCTTAAAATTCATTTCCACAAGAAATTGAATTGAAAATTTTCTCCTTATCTCTCCCCACTCCCCACCCCAGGACAG
Organism: Notamacropus eugenii; assembly: GCF_028372415.1. Classification (NCBI taxonomy): domain Eukaryota; kingdom Metazoa; phylum Chordata; class Mammalia; order Diprotodontia; family Macropodidae; genus Notamacropus; species Notamacropus eugenii. The sequence continues at coordinate 135,361,636 of NC_092873.1, read as the reverse complement.
CATGCACCTCATCCATCTCTTTCTCCAGTCTGTTCTCCCGTCTATTACTATATTTCTTCTATTCCCCTTCCCCTCAATTTTCCTGTAGGGCAAAAAAGGTTTCTATACTACATTGCCTGTATAGTGTAATTTCCAGTTACTTGCTAAAATAATTTTCAACATTAGTTCTTAAAGCTTTGAGTTTAGTATTCTCTGCCTGGCTCTCTACCCAACTTTATTGAGAAAACAAGCAACTAAATATAGGTCACATATATGTAACAATACTAAACACTTCCATAATAGTTATGTTGAAAATGATTAACCACAATTCCCTCTGTCCTATCCTGGGCTCCATGTATTCCATTCTCTCTTTTGACCTGTCCTTGTACAATAATGTTTCCTTCTGATTATCCCTTTCCCCAAATGCCTGTCCCTTCTATTATCTTCCCTCTCCTATCCCCCTCTTCCTTGCCTACCTGCAGGAGGAAATATATTCCCATATCCAATGGATTGTGTGTTATTCCCTCCTTAGGCCAAATCCCATGAGGGTAAGGCTCAATTATTTGTTTTCATCTCCCCCCTCTTCCCCTCCATTGTAATCACTCTTTCTTCCCTCTTTTAAGTGAGATGATTTGCCACATTCTACTTCTCTCTTTCTCTTACCTCGAGTATATTCCATTCAATAATAAATTTGGAGGAGGGGAGGAAGAGCCAAGATGACAGAGTGAGAGCAACTATTCACTTAAGCTTGTAGATGAACTCCTTCAGATAACTCTAAAAAGAGAATCTGACTCGATTTTGGAAGGGAAGAGCCAAAGAATCATATACAAGATAGACTATGGCAGATTTACAGCCCAGGACAGACTGGAAGATTGCAAGAAAGGATTCATTGCATGTGCTTGGAGGAGCACATAGCAGTCAGTGCACAGGTTGTACCAGAACATCCCTGCCACAGTAGAGTTAAGCAGGAAGCCCTGGGTGCTCCAGGGCAATGACTGCATTGCAGAACCTTTGTCATGTCAGTTCAGGGTGAGAGTCCAGGCAAACTGAGCGAGTGAGAGCCGTGGATCCCCAGTATCTCCAGTGGCTGCTTCTGAGGCTATCAGTCCACAGATTAAATGTCTGTAAGTCATGTAATTGAATTTCTGAGAGCCAAGATGGCAGAGTGGTCTGTAAATGAGCTCCCCCTCCCCTTGTTGACATTGAAAGACCCATAAAATATTTCCCCAGAAAAATCCTGGAAAGGTGGAATCAGCAGAAGGGGCAAACAGTCTCTTACCACGTGAGGCTAGGGAAATCACTAAGGAGAGTCACTCTTGTTGTGGCTGAAGGGAACCAGTGTAAGAGAGGAGCTATTTAAGACATCTCCACCTTAGCAAACCAGGAGGAGACCCTGAGCCCCAGGGAGGTGAAGCCCAGAACCAACAACAGCAGGATACCAGGCGTGCCTCAGCACCCCAAGGGAATGAAAAAGACACTAGAGCAGACAGAATCACCAACTGGTGAACCTGCTTATGCTCTAGCTCAGCAGAGAAGACTTGCAGTAGCCAGACCACTTCTCCATCACTTTAAACAGAGCAAGCTCCAGGGCAACTCCAGGGAAGTGCAGAAGGACTTCACCTGGCCTCTGTTTTTCCACACAAGCCAGATCAGCACCAAGAAAGCTGCAGTATTTTAGCTTCTAGTGGAAAGAACCAAAGGGCATAACACAAAAAGCCTCAAGTTTAAGACACAAGAAGTGTGAGGTGGAGCCCACTGTGCCCTAGAAGCTGAGATATACTTTAAAAGCCAGGAAAGGGGTAACTATCATTCTCATGGGTAAGAAGCAAAGCAGAAAAGAAAATTCCATAGAATATTTCTATGAGTACAAGGACCAAAACCAAGTAACAAAGAGGTCACAATTGAGACTGTACTCCCATCTGAACCTTCAGAAGGGAATATGAACTAGCCCAAAGACCAGGCTTTGAAGAGCTGAAGAAGGTTTTTAAAATCCAATTGAGGAAAATAGAAGAAAAAATGGCAAATGATTTTACAAATATGAACAAAAAGAATTGACTGAAGAGAGCAGTTCCCTAAAAATGAAAATTGAATAAATGAAAAAGGAAGTAGAAAAATTAATTGGAGAAAATAACTCCTTAAAAGGAATGGTTGGACAGATGCAAAAGAAGATGCAAAAATTAACTGAAGAAAACAATCTGTTAAAAATTAGAATGGAGCTAGTAGAAGCTAAAGATTCTATGAGACATTGAGAATCAGTCAAACAATATGTAAAGAATGAAAAGATAGAAGAAAATGTAAAACATCTAATTGGAAAAGCAGCTAACCTGAAAAATAGATGCAGGAGAGAAAAATATAAGTATCATGGATCTTTGAGAAAGCCATGATTAAGAAAAGTGCCTGGACAATAACAAACATGAAATCGTCAAGGAAAACTGCCCAGAAGTCTGAGAAGCAGAGAGTAAAATAGTCATTGAAAGAATCCACCTTTTGGGGGGAGGAACCAAGATGGCAGACTAGAAAGATGCACATATGCTAGCTCTTCCCCAACATCCCATAAAATACCTGTAAATAAGAACTCTCCACAAATTCTAGAGTAGCAGAAACCTCAGAACAATGGAGTGGAGGAGATGTCTATCCCAGTGGGACCTGAAAGACTGATGGAAAAGGTCTGTTGAGCACCAGATGCAAAGCAGAGTCCAGTCCTACCTTGGACACGTGCCACTGAAAGGAGCAGATCCAAGTAGGCTTCATGGAAAGAATCTCCAGTGGCAGCACAGATCTCTCAATCCACAGGAACCAAAGGTCAGTGAGACGGTCTTTTTGGTTGGCCGGGAGGGGAGTGGGGTGTCCCCATAACTCAGGCCTCCTCAGGAGGCAGCAGTAGAGGCAGCAGCAGACAGGATTCCCAAAGCAGGCAGTAGCCTACATCCATTGTTGAAGGTCTCATCATAAACCCCAGAGGCAACTGAATCCTGTGTGGTGGCCCTGCCCCCACCTGAGCAGCTGATCTTAATCTCACACTGAATAGCTGCCCTGCCCCTGCCTAAAATCCTTGAGGCTTTGGAGCAACTCATCTGAATCTCAGCCCCCAGGGCTGCCTGGCAGAACTGGAGGTGAGGTGGTTGTGGAGAGAAAACTCAGAAGTCAAGTAACTGGCTAGGAAAATGCCCACAAAAAGGAAAAAAAAATAAGACCACAGAAGGTTACTTTCTTGGGGAACAGGTGTCTCCCCCCATCCTTCAGGATGAAGAAGAGCAAGGGATCCTGTCAGAGGAAGGCAAGGTCTGTGCCTCCAGGATCTCCAAAGGGAACTTAAACTGGGCTCAGGCAATAGAAAACCTTAAACAACAAGTTAGCAACTTACCAAAGGAGAAACGAAAAAAAATGTTGAGTAAAATAACAGCTTTAAAAAGAGGCTAACTCAATTAGAAAAAGCGATCCAAAAAGCCAATGAGGAGAAGGAGGTTTTCAAAAAGCAGAATTAGCCAAATGGAGGAGAAGGTTCAAAAGCTCACTGAACAAAATAATTCATTGAGACAATTGAGTTGAGGCAAATATATGTCTTTGAGTGAAACAAAGAAGTTAGTAAACAAAACCAAAAATTTGAAAAAAAAATAGAAGATAATGTGAAACATCTCACTGGAAAAACAAATGACCTGAAAAATAGATCCAGGAGAAACAACTTAAAAATTATTGGACTACCTGAAAGCCATCATCAAAAAAAGAGCCTAGACATTATCTTCCATGAAATTATCAAGGAAAACTGCCCTAATATTCTAGAAACAGAGACCCGAACAGAGAAACTCCTGGGAATATTGTGGTCAAATTTCGGAGTTTCCAGATCAAGGAAAAAATACTGCAAGCAGCTAGAAAGAAACAATTTGAGTACTGTGGAATACAGTCAGGATAACACAGGCTCTAGCAGCTTCAACATTACGGGAACGATGGGCTTGGAATGGTATATTTCACAGGTCAAAGGAACTGGGATTGAAACCAAGAATCACCTACCCACCAAATCTGAGTGTAATAATTCAAGGGAATAGTCATTCAATGATACAGAGGACTTTCAATCATTCATACTGAGTAAAAGACCAGATCTGAATAGAAACTTTGACTTCCCAAGACAAGAATCAAAAGAAGCATGAAAACATAAACAGGAAAGAAAAATCATAAAAGACTCTCTAAAGCTGAACTGTTTACATTACTACACGGAAAGAAAATATTTTTAAGTCTTGAATCTTTTCTCAGTATTTGGGTAGATGGAGAGATTGTACATACACACGCACATACACATATATAGATAGAGAGTACAGGGTATGTTTTATCAGAAGAGATGATATCCACGCACAAAAAATAAGATAAAATGAAAATTAAAGAGTGAAGGAGGAAAATTCCGGGAAGAGAAAGGGAGAAATGGAATGGGGCAGGCTATAACTCATAAAAGAGATAAGAAAAATTTTATTCATTGGAGGAGAAAGGGAGAAGAGGAGAGGGGGAAAACAAAGCTACTGTCTCCATATGTGGCTGAAGGAGGGAATCACTAAATTTGATATGAAAATTTATATCACATCAGAGGAAAAGTAGGAGAACAGGTGACAAGTAGGGTGAGGGGAATGTTAGAAAACAGGGCAAATGGGAGAAGGGAGTCACTAGAAATAAACACTTTAGAGAAGGGACAAGGTCAATTATGGGGAAAAAATAAGGGCGATAGAGTAGGACAGAGAGCAATATAATCAGTATTACACAGCATGATTATTATGGAAGTCTTTTGCAAAACAACACATATTTAGACTGTATTGAATTGCTTTCCTTCTCAGTGGGGCTGGGGAGGGAGTGGAGAGGGAGAGAAGTTCAACATATTATAAACGAATGTTAAGAATTTTTATTGCATATAATCCGGAAATAAGGACTACAGGGAATGGGCTAGAAAAATTTATCTTGCCCTAAAAGAAATGAGAGACGATGGGGAAAAAGAAAGGGTGAGTGTAATAGAAGGGAGGGTACATTGAGGGAAGGAGTAATCAGAATGCAAAATATTAGGAAGTGGGGGAAGCGGAGTGATGAGAAGAAAAATTGGACATGTTACAAAGTGAGGTAAAAGCGGTTAGTATTAAAACAACTGAGTGAATTAATTACTGAGAATAAATCAATAACATTTTTAATTTGGGGAAAAGAATTTCAGTGTAAATTTCCTAGAGGAAGGTAACTTTGGGTAAAATTTGGCATTGATGGAGAAGTTAATACTTTAATGGTAAATTTGATTTTATGATTGCTATTTAATCAGGAACGAGAACATGTATAGAAAGGCATGTAAGCAACTTGCCTCAAAAGATGTTCCTTAGTCAAAGTGAAATTATAATTATATTTGAAACCTGGTTATTGGGACTTGCCATTTTGAGTTGCTATGAGACTATTAAGTGACTGTTCTTCTGACTCTAATTCCAGGTATGGGTAGCAGGAAAGGCGATCTGAACCTCCAATCCATGATGCCAGTAAGCTGATGAGATGCTAGTATGAATTTCAAAAGATGATCTCATGGGTTATTGAATGCAAGTGGACAATCTCATCCCACCTGGAACTGACATGAAGTTGAGGAGATATTGTATCCATGCAATATCCTTATTCTTGGTGGCAATTTCCTATAGTCAAAAGGTTTGTGAACTTAATACCGGACATATTCAACGATAGATTATTGGTAGGGGAACATCCAAGGTTAAGTCTAAAATTAAGCTGTTAGGCATAGGACTTTAGGCCTACAAAAATAAGTTAGGATCCTTTAATTCTTAGTATTACTGTGGAGACAATTAGGTCAAGAGCTTGTGAAGTTAGCAACATAAATATTATTTGTGTCTCAGTTGGCAAATGTTTAAAAAAAAATCCTTTTTTGGTCCATATTGTGAATGCTTTCAAAATAAGTATCACCTGACCAAATGTTTGAATTGTTTCGTCTGTTATAAACTGTGATAAAAATGAAAAATTAAAATAAAAATAAAAAAAGAATCCACCTTTCTTCTCCAAGAAGGGATCTCAAACTAAAAGCACCATGGAATATAATTGCCAAATTCTGGAACTATCATGTGAAGGAGAAAATACTACAGGCAACCAGAAAGAAACCGTTTAAAAACTGAGGCGCTACAGTCAGAATCAGAAAGGAGCTTGCAGCTTCTACATTAAAAGGTCAACGGAATTAGAATATGTTATTCCCTAAGATAAAGGAGCTGGGACTACCACCAAGGACCAATTACCTAGCAAAGTTGAACATAATATTTCTGGCAAGGAGATGGATGTGCATTGGAAGAAGGGATTTCCAGAACTTCTTAATGAAAAGGAAGAGGTAAATAGAAAAATGGATCTTAAAACATAAGTTGCAAAAGAGTCATAAAAAGGTAAACATGGGAAGAAAACTTGGTATTCAATATGGGCATACTGTTTACATCCCGATAAGGGAAGTTGATACTTGTTAATCTTGGGAATTGTATGTTTGCCATGCTATATAAAAGGGATATACAAAATTAGAGGGAGCAAATATAAAGAAAATGATGTGAGATAAGAATACGATTTAAGTATGAGAAGGTATTCTAACAAGAGATGTGAAAAGGAGGAGGGAAGAAAATAATAAATTACATCACAGGAAGAGGCACAAAATTATGTTACAATAGAGGAAAAAGGGGGAGGGAAATGAGCATTGTTTGATATTTATTCTCATCTGAGTTAGTTAAAGGAGGCAACAACAAAATCAGTTAATTACAGAAATATAATGAGCCCTATAGGTAGTAAGAGGAGTAGGGAGAAAGAAAAGTGAGGAGAGGTTAAAAAGGAGAGAAGTAGTGACGGTAAGAGACAGTAAAAGGGAGGGGGTATTAAGCAAGGAAAGGAAGACTGAGGGAAGCAGTAGTCAAAACTTAAAACTCCATCGTGGAGGGGAAGACAGAAGAGAGAACTAAAAGGACAGAAAGGGGAAAGGAGATGGAGGGAAAGACACAGATGGTAATCATAATTGTGAATGTGATTAGGATGAACTCTCCTATAAAACAGAATTGCAGAGCAGAATGGACTAAAAATGATAATCCAACAATGTGATGCTTACAAGAAACATATCCGAAAAGGGGCGATACACACAGGGTAAATGTAATAGGTTGGAGCAGAATATATTGTACTTCACCTGATGTAAAAAACAAACAAACAAACAAACAAACAAACAGTGGTACCAATCCTAATCTGAGACAAAGCAAAAACAGAAATGAATCTAATCAAAAGAAATAAGGAATAAATGTATATCCTGCTAAAAGGCACTGTAGACAATGAAGCAATATCATTAATAAACATATATGCTGCAAGTGATATAGTATCCAAATACTTAGAGGAGAAGTTAAGCAAGTTACAGGAAGAAATAGACAGCAAAACTATACTAGTGGGGGACCTCAAACTCCCGTTCTTTAAAGTTGATAAATCTAACCTCAAAATAAATAAGAAAGAAGTTAAGGAGGTGAATAAAACTCTGGATAAGTTCGATATGATAGATCTGTGGAAAAAATTGAATGGAGATAGCAAGGAATACACCTTTTTTCTCAGCGATATATGGCACATATACAAAAACTGACCATGCACTAGGCCATAAAAACCTCACAGTCCAATGAAGAAAGGCCGAGATATCCAATACATCCATCTCACATCCCAAAGAAGTAAAAATTATATGTAATCAAATGCCATTGAAATATAAACCAAAAATTAACTGATAACTAAATAATCTAATCCTAAAGAATGAGTGGGTTAAACAACAAATCATAGAAACAATCAACAATTTCATTCAGGAGAATGACAATAATGACACAATCTACCATACCTTATGTGATACTGCAGAAGAAGTTCTTAGAGGAAGTTTTATATTTTTGAGTGCCTACATTAACAAAATAGAGAAAGACGACATCAATGAATTGGACATGCAGCTGAAAAAGCTAGAAAAAACTAATTGTAAATCCCCAAGTAAATACCAAAGTAGAGATACTGAAAACCAAAGGAGAGATTAATAAAATGGAAATTAAGAAAGTTCTTGAACTACTAAATAAAATAAAGAGTTGGTTTTATGAAAAAAACAATAAAAGTGATAAACATTTGGTGAATTTGATTAAAAGAAGCAAGAAGAAAAACAAATTACCAATACCAAAAATGAAAAGGGTGAAATCACTTCCAAATAGGAGGAAAGTAAAACAAAAATCAGAAATTACTTTGCCGGCTGTATGCCCATAAATTTGACAATCTAAATGCTACAGATGACTATTTTAAGAAATGTAAATAGCCCAGATTAACAAAACATGAATCGGAACACTTAAACTACTTTATCTCAGAAAAAGAATCTGAATAAACCATTGGTGAACTCCCCAGGAAAAAAAAATATCCAGGACCAGATTGAATTACAAGTGAATTCTATCAAACACTTAAAGAACAATTAATTGCAATACTACATAGATCATTTGGTAAAATTGGGGAAAAAAGAGTCCTCCAAAATTCTTTTTATATACAAATATGGTTTTGATACCCAAACCAGGGATAGCCAAAACAGAGAAAGAAAATTATAGACCAATTTCGCTAATGATTATAGATGTAAAAAGTTTAAATAAGATTTTAGCAAAAAGAATACAGCCACTTACCATGAAAGTATTACAATATGATCAGGTAGGATTTATACCAGCAAGGTAGGGATGTTTCAATATTTGGGAAACTATTAGTATTTTAGATGATGTCAACAACAACAACAACAACAACAACAACAACAACAACAACAGCAAACCACAAACCTCATGATTATTTTAATAGATACAGAAAATCTTTTGACAAAATATACCACCTGTTCCTACTGAAAACGCTGAAAAGCATAGGAATCAAAAGATCTTTCCATAAGATAACAAGCAGTATCTACATAAAACTTTCAGCAAGTATTATATGCAAAAGTAATAAACAAGATGCATTTCCAATAAGATCAGGGATGAAACAATGATGTCCATTCTCTCCACTATTATTTAATATGGTACCAGAAATATTAGCTGTAGCAATAAGAGAAGAAAAACAAATTTCAGGAATTAGAACAGGCAAGAAGCAACTAAGTTATCATTCTTTGCAGATGATATTATAATATATTTGGAGAATTGCAGAGAATCAAAGAAAAAAACTACTTGAAATAATAAACAACTTTGGCAAAGCTGCTGGTTACAAAATAATTTTCAACATTTCTGTATATTACTAAAAAATACCAACAGCAAAAGATAGAAAGAGAAAACCAATTTAAAGCTAAGGTAGACATTACAAAATATTTGTGAGTCTACCTGCCAAAATGCATCCAGGGACTACCAAACACAAATAGAAAACACTTTTCACACAAATAAAGTCAGATCTCAGTAAGTTGAAAAACACCGTTGCTTGTGGGCTGAACCAATATAATAAAAATGACAATTCTACCTAAATCAATTTGCTTATTCAGAGTCACACCAATCAATGTATCAAATAATTATTTTCTAGAGCTGAAAAAATAGAATCAAAATTCATCTGGAAGAACAAAATGTTCAGAAAATCAAGGGAACCAAGGAAAAGAAATGCTAGGGAAGCTGACCTAGCTGCACCAGATTTCAAATTGTATTATAAAGCAGCAATTACCAAATCACTTGGTCCTGGCTAAGATAAAGAGGGGTAGACCAGTAGAATAGATTAGCTACTCAAGAAACAGTAGTCAATGAATATAGCAATCTACTATTTGAGAAACCCAAGGACCCTAGCTTCTAATAAGAACTCACTGTTTGACAAAAATTGCTGAAAAAACTGGATAACGGTGTGGCGGAAACTAGACATAGGCCAATGCCTGACACCATACAGAAGAAAAAAGTTCAAATGGGTACATGATCTAGGTGTAAGAATTGATAATATAAACAAATTGGTGGAGGAAGGAATAATGTATACAACAGATTTATGGTGAAGTGAAAAATTTTTGACTCAACAAGAGATTGCAAACATTATTAAATGCAAAATGTGTAATTATGATTACATTAAATTGAAGAGCTTTTGCACAAACAAGCAGAATGCAAGCAAGAGTAGGAGGGAAGCAGAAAGCTGAGGAAGAATTCTTGGAATTAGGATCTATGATACAATTTCTAAAATATGTAGAGAACTGAGTCAAATGTACAGGACTACAAGTTGTTCTCCAATTGATAAATGGTCCCAGCACATGAACAGGCAATTTTCAGAGGAAGAATATAATACTATAATTGTTTTTTTTTAAATGCTCTAAATCGCTATTGATTAGAGAGATGCCAGTCAAAACAATTCTGAGATACCACATCACACCTGTCAGATTGGCTAATATGATAAAACAGCAAGATGATAAAAGCTGGGGAAGATGTGGGAGAGTTGAAACAATAATTCATTGTTGGTGGATCTGTGAGCTGATCCAACCATTCTGGAGAACAATTTGGAAGTAAGCCCATAGGGCTACAAAAATATGCTTACCCTTTGACCCAGTAATACTGCTTCTAGGACTGCATCCACAAAAGATTATAAAGTGGGAAAGGGTCCCACATGTACACAAATATTTATAGCAGCTCTCTTTGTAGTGACCAAAAACTGCAAATCAAGGGGATGCCCATCAAATGGAGAATGGCTGAATAAATTGTAGCATGTGAATGTAATGGAATACTGTTGCACTATAAGAAATGATGAACAGGAAGCCTCCAGAGAGGCCTGGAAAGGCTTATATGACCTAATGATGATTAAAATGAGCAGAACCAGGAGAACTTTGTACAGTGCACACTACAGTGTGCTAGGAGTTTTTCTATTAGACACAGTAGTTCATTGCAATTCAAGAACTTAAAAAATTCCCAGTGGACTCTTGAGGCAAAATGCCTTCCAGGTCCACAGAAAGAACTATGGAATTTGATGGCAGAATGAAGCAAACCATTTTATTTTGTATTATGCTTTGTTTTGTTTTTTTATTTTTCCCTATTCATTTTAATTCTTCTATGCAACATGAGTAAGGTGAGGATGTGTTCGATAGGAATGTATGTGTAGAACCTACATAAAATTATATGCCATCTCAGGGATGGAGTGGGTAGGAAAGGCAGAGGGAGAGATAGGGAAGGAAAAATATCTGGAAGTGATTGTAGAACACAATATAAATAAAATAATTTAATAAAAAACCGTAATTTTTTAAAAGTATCTCCCTTCATATTCAGCTCATCCTGTGCCCTGTGTGCGTGTGTGTGTGTACATATATGTATATATATATATGTATATGTATATATATGTGTGTACATATATACATATATAGGTATATATATGTGTACATATACATATATATATGAGTGTGTGCATTATACATATGTATGTATATAATCTGTCTCTCTATATATACATACACACATTGATACATAAAACATATATATATACACACACATATATATATATATGCCCATGTACATATACATACTTATCTATAATCTATAATATACGCACACATAACCTACTCATATACACCCACAAATATATTCCCTCTAACTACCCTAATATATCTCCATATAGGAATGCAAATAGCTCAACTTTATTGAGTCCCTTATGGCTTCTCTTTCCTGTTAATATTTTCATGTTTCTCTTGATTCTTGTATTTGAAAGTCAAATTTTCTATTCAGCTCCCGTTTGTTCAACATGAATGCTTGGAAGTTCTATATTTTATTGAAATTCACGTTTTTCCTCTGAAGTACTATACTTAGTTTTCTGGGTAGGTGATTCTTGGTTTTAATCCTATCTCCTTTGACCTCTGGAAAAATCATATTCCAACTATTTCTATTCCTTAGTTTAGCAGCTATTAAATATTATATTATTCTGATTGAATTTCCATCATACTTGAATCCTTTCTGGCTGTTTGTAATATTTTCTCCTTGATCTCGGAGCTCTCAAATTTGGCTACAGTATTCCTAGGACTTTTCCTTTTGGTATCTCTTTCAGGAGATGATCCGTGAATTCCTTCCATTTCTATTTTATGTTCAGAGTCTAGAACACCAGGGCAGTTTTCCTTGATAATTTCTTGGAAGATGATATCTAGGCTCTTTTTGATCAGGGTTTTCAGATAGAACAATGATTTTTAAATTATCTCTCCTGAATCGATTTTCCAGGTCAGTTGTTTTTGCAGTGAGATTTTTCATTTGTTAGTTTTTCATTCTTTTGATTTTTTATTTATCTAAATCCCAGAGTAAGCGTTACCTGTAATTACATTAAGTTAAATTTTTCCCAGCATAATTAGAGGTGAAGCAAGGATATACATTATCTCCACTTTTATTCCATACTGCATGACCAATATTAGCTACAGCAATGACAAGGAAAAGACTTTGAAGAGAAAATAGGCAATAAACAAACAAAACCATCACTTTTGCAGATGATATTAAATTATATTTATAGAACCCTAGGGAATCAACTAAAAATATTCCAATCAACTTCAGAAGAACTTCAGAAAATTGCAGGATTCAAAGTAAAGCCACATAAATTATTAGACTTTCTAGATACTACCAAGAAAACCTAGCAACATGAGATGAAAAGAGAAATGTCGTTTAGAAAAAAACTATAGACAGTGTAAAATTCTCGGAAGTTTGGCTGCCAAAGTAAACGCAGAGATTATATGACCGCATTCGCAAAAGTCTTTTCACACAAATGAAAACAGATATAACAATTGGAGAAATATTAATTGCTTCTAAGAAGACCAAGCCAGTATAAAAAAAATGAAAATTCTATCTTAGTTTAATTATCCAGTGCCATAATGATTAAACTACCAAAACCTAGCAGTTCCAGATTTCAAACTATTTTATAAAACAGTAGTCATCAACATAGTCTGCTACTGGCTAAGAAATATGTAGATGGATCAGTGGAATGAAATAGACATTAAAGGTGAGCAAATGACCATAGTAATCTAGCATTTGAGAAAATTAAAATCCAAGCATTTATTTAAGAGCTTCACATCTGACAAATTTACTCAGAAAATTGAAAAGCAGGTTTGCAGAAATTAGGCATAGAACAACTTCTAACACCACATGCCAAGATAAGGTACCAATAGATAAATTATTTGGACATAAAGACTGATATCATAAGTAAGGTAAGGGAGCAAGAAAAAAAGCATTTGAAAGATATATTGAAGAGAAAAGAATTTATTGGTGAAACAAAAGATAGAATCATGGGTAGTAAAACAGAAAATTTTAATAAATGACATTTAAAGAAACATACTTTATATTAAAAAAAACTTTTGTAATGAAGGTTAGATGGTAGAAAAACAAGAATTATACTTCGTGCTGAAAAATGATAAAAGGATATGAACAATTATTTTGTAGAGAAAAAGAATTCCAAGCAATAGTGCCATTGAAAATGCTGTAAATCACTACTGATTAGAGAAATGCAAACTGAAACAGCTCTGAGGTACCACCTAGTAAATATCAGATTTGCTAACATGACAGAAAAAAAAGACAAATAGAGGAGAGAATGTGCAGAAATTGAGGTATCGATTTACTGTTGTTACAGTTGTGAATGAACTCAACAATTCTGACGAATAATTTGAAACTACTCCCAAAGAACCACAAAAATACATGCTCCTTTACTATGCAATACGTCTAGTAAGTTTGTATCCCAAAGAGATCCTAGAAAAGAGGAAAAAAACTATTTGTACACAACATTTGTAACAGATCTATTTTGGTGGGAAAGAATTAGAAATTGAGGGAATAGACATCAATGAGGGAACGGCTGAACAAGTTGTGGCATATGGTTCTGGGAAAATACTACAGTGCTATTAGAAATGATGAGCAGGATAAGGTAGTTTCAGAAAAAAAAAAAAAAAAAACCTGGGAAGACTTACATGAACTCATGAAAAATGAAGTGAGACGAACCAGAATATTATACACATTACTTGTACGATTATAAGGATGGTGTACTGTGAAAGACAGCTACTCAGATCAAGACCACAATCCAAAAAAATTCCAAAGTAGCCAAAAAGAAAAATCCACGTCCAGTGGAAGTACTAATGAACTCTGAATGTATATTGAACCATTCTTGGTTTTTAATTCTATTTCATTTTCATTGATTTATTATCACCTCTTTTCTTTTAGAACATGACTACTATGGAATTATGTTATTCGTAATTTCATATATATAATGTATAATTGCATACATTTCTAAAAGTACATGTAAAATTCATATATGAATACATTTATCACATAATTCATATCGAATGACTTGGCTTTTCAAGAAAGTGGGGTGACAAAAGGAAGGGAGGAAATTTGGAATTGAAAATTAAAAGGAAAAATATTGGTAACATTTTCAGTTAATTTTGCAATATTTAATAAATTAATTAAACTATGTTAAAAACAAAAGCCCTCTATATACTGTTAAATCTATCTTATTCATCTTCCTGCTAAATTTATGATCAAATGATGATTATTAATGCCAACACAGTGAATTTTCCTGTTCACTTAACCTTTTCTGTTACAGTTTGTTGCATTCTATTCTTTTTCTTAGCTATTAAAGCATTCATATTTGATATTGCCATTATTTTATCATCTATGACTCTTTATAAAAATGTGTGGTTCAGTACTATTCTTTGGCCCTCTATCACATCATTTCTTAATTTTAATGAGCTTTATCATGAATTGCACTACAACTAAGATCCATTTCCCCTCTTCCTCCTCTCTTTTCTTAAAAGACTATTTAGTATTTAATACCCTTACATATGGTTTATCTATAATGTTTTCCCTTTGACGCCTCCACTATTCTTAAAGTGAAATTTCTACCTATATCATTTTCCTACCTATATCATTTCTACCTATATCACCTATATCATTTTTTTGTCTGGCTCAGAAAATAGTGTTGCTCAAGGTATACTTCAATGTACCCCATAATTTCTACCATTTAAAATGAATTCAATTTCTATGATTCTATTCCCTTAATTACTAATTTTATTATGTCTCCCTTCATTTCTTCCCTTCTCTTCCATAGTTTTATTTCATGTCTTTTTTGCAGCTCAAATTTTGAGTATTCTATTCTTTTAATGACTCACAGACAAGGTAAGACTTTTAAAATATTTTATAACATACAAATATCACAGTACTTATTTCTACTTTCATTGCACATGGGCTGAGAATCACAGGACAATTAATTAAGATTTAGAAGGAAATTTAGATAACATCCAGTAAAAAACAAAAAAGAAAGAAGAAACAAATTTATTTTTAAATCGGTTGGTGGAAACCCAGAAAGTTTAAGTGATTTGACAAAGGTAATGCACATAGTAATTAACAAAAGTTTGAATGTAGGGCTCCTGACTCTAAATGTAATATATATTTTAATACTTCCTAATTTCATTAAAATATTTGATAGATTAACATATCAAATGCTTTGGTAACCTTTCATTTCCTCAGTATGGTGGAAGGAGGGTCATTCTTCCTATACTACTTTTTAAAGGAAAAAAGAAACATTTTTCTCTCAAATTTAAGATCTACTTTTCAGGAGATGCTATTTGCTGGCTTAAATGTATTCATATGTCTTTAGTGTGTCCTTTTTCATCATTTTCTATCTTTTCATTTCTTATAAGTTTCTTTTTTAATTAATTTATTTATTTTTAGTTTTCAACATTCATTTTCACAAGATTTTGAGATCCAAATTTTCTCCCCATCTCTCCACTCCCCCAACCCAAGACACTGTGAGTTCTGAATACCCCTTCCCCCAATATCCCCTCACTTCTGTCACACCCTTTCCTTCCCTTATCCCCATCTTCTTTCTTTTTCTGCAGAGTAAGATAGATTTCTATACCTTATTCCCTGTATTTCTTATTTCCCAGTTACATGCAAAAACAATTCTGAAAATTCATTCCTAAAGCTTTGAGCACCAATTTCTCTCCCTTTCTCCCTCAGTCCACTTACCCCCTTTCCCCCTACTTTCCTGTTGTGTAAGACAGATTTCCACAACAGAATGTGCATGTTATTCCCTCATTCAACCAAATGTGATGGTAGTAACCTTCACTTTTTCCTGCTCACCTTTCCCCCTTTTCCTCTCCATTGAAAAAGCGTTTGCTTGCCTGTTTTATCGGAGATAATTTGCTCCATTCCATTTGTACCTTTCTCATCCCAATATATTCCTTTCTCACCCATTACTTTTACTTTTTTAGATATTATACCTTCCTATTCAAATCACCCTGTGGTCTCTGTGTATATACTTTTGGATATCATCCCTCTAACTACCCAAATACTGGGAAAAATTTCAGGAGTTACAACTATTATCTTTGCATGTAGGAATGTAAACAGCTCAACTTTACTAACTTCCTTATGATTTCTCTTTCCGTTTTATCTTCTCCTACTTCTCTTGATTCTTGTGTTTAAAAGTCCAATTTTGTACTCAGCTCCGGTCTATTCATCAAGAATGCTTGAACGTCCTCTATTTCATTGAATGGAGATTTTCCCCTTGAAATATTATACTCAGTTTTAATGGATAGATAATCTTTGGTTTTAATAATAGCTCCTTTGACTTCTGGAATATCATATATCAAGCCCTTTGATTCCTTAATGTAGAGGCTGCTAGATCTTCAGTTAACCTGACTGTATTACCACAATACTCAAATTGTTTCTTTTGGGATGCTTGCAATATTTTCTTCTTGACCTGGGAATGGAGGAATTTGGCTACAATATTCCAAGGAATTTTTCTTCTCAGATATTTTTCAGGAGGTGATCGGTGGATTGTTTCAATGTTTTTTCTAGCCTGTGGTTCCAGAATGTCAGGACAGTTTTCCTTGAAAATTTCATGAAAGGTGGTGTCTAGGCTCTTTTTTGATCAGGGCTTTTATACAGTTCCATAATTTTCACATTGTCTCTCCTGAATCTACTTTCCAGGTCAGTTGTTTTTCCAGTGAGTTATTTCTCATAGTCTTCTATTTTTTCATTCTTTTGCTTTTGTTTTGTAATTTCTTGGTTCCTTATAAAGTCATTATCTTATGACTGTTCTACTCTAATTTTTAAAGAATTATTTTCCTTATTGAGCTTTTGAACCTTCTCCACCATGTGACCAATTCTGCTTTTTAAAGCACTCTTCTCCTTATTGACTTTTTGGACCTCTTTTGACATTTGGTTTAGTCAATTTTTAAAGGTGTTATTTTCTTCAGCAATTTTTTTTTTTTGTTTCTCCATTAGAAAGCTATTGACCTGCTTTTCATGATTTTCTTGCATCAGTCTCATTTCTCTTCCAATTTTTTCCTCCAACTGTCTTACTTGATTTTCAAAATTCTTTTTCAGCTCTTCCATGGCCTGAAATCATTGTATACATTTTGTTGGAGGTTTTGGATGCAGAAGCCTTAATTTTCATATCTTCCTCTGATGGTATGATCTATTCTTCCTCATCTTCAAGTATGAAAGAAAATACTTGTTCACCAAGAAAGTCATCTTCTGTGGTCTTATTTTTTTTTCCCTTTTGGGGCATTTTCCCAGCAAGTTACTTGACTTCTGAATCCTTTTTCAAGTGGAAGGTATACTTCAGCGACTTGTAAGTTCTCAGATCTTCCAAGGTGGCACAATAAAAGGAGAGGAGTTTACACCTCTCCTGTTCTGTGCTCTGGTCTGGGAGCAACCTCAAGTTTTCCTGCCCAGGATCTGCAAGTAAAATTCCCTCTCCACAGCCTCCACCAACTGCACCAACCCAATATTTCTCCTCAACCCAGGGCTGCCACTCAGGACTGAGACCCAGATCAACAGATCAATTTCCCAAGGCTCTATAGGCAGAGGTCCCCAAAACTGGACATTGTGCCTCAGTGGCTGTTGTAGCCCTGAGCCAAGGCCTAGGACCAGACCCTGTTCCATTGTCACCCTGGTGAAAGAGCTTTCCCACTGACATTTGAAGTTGTCTTTGGCATTTCTCAGTTGAGAAATCTGGGAACCACAGCTGCTGCCCGTGATTCCGTGTCCCGATACCGCTCCAGTCCCGTCTGTGCAGAGCTGGGTGGCAACGACAGGGCTGTGCTCAGTTATGAGTCCTTTTTGGTAGACATATGCAGTTTGCCACCCAGGCTGTCTTGGGATCTAAATCTCTTTCACTCTGTCATTTTGTGGCTTTTGCTGCTCTAGAATTTGTTTAGAGTCATTTTTACAGGTATTTTGTGGTCTGGGGGGAAGAGCTAGACCAAGTCCATCCTTTTACTCCACCATCTTGTCTGCACCCCCCTCTACCACTTCTTTTTTTCTCTTTTTTTCTTTTCATTTATTTGTTTTCAGTGTTCTACAATCAGTTACATATATTTTAGATTTTTTCTCTACTTTCCCCTGCTTCCCCCCTACTTCCTCACTCCCTCCCTGAGACAGCACACAGTTTTATATAAGTTCTACATATAAATTCCTATTAAAAACATTTTTATCTTAGTCATATTGTATAGAAGAATTAAAATGAATGGGAGAAATGATAAAAGAAAAACAAAGCATAATATAAAAGAAAAGGATCTGCTACATTCTGCCATCAAATTACATAGTTCTTTCTTTGGATGTGTAATGCATTTTACCTGAAGAGACCATTGGGAATTTTTTAACTCCTTGCATTGTAATGAAGTTCTAAGTCTACAAGAAAAAATCCTTGCACACTGTGGTCGGTACTGTATATAAAGTTCTCCTGGTCCTCCTCCTTTCACTCAGTATCAGTTCATATAGATCTTTCCAGTCCTCTCCGAGTCTACCTGTTCATCATTTCATATAGCACAACAGTATTCCATTATACTCATATACCATAATTTATTCAGTCATTCCCCAATTGATTGGCATCCCTTTGTTTTCCAGTTTTTGGCCACCACAAAGAATGCTGCTAGAAATATTTTTGTACATGTGGGACTCTTTCCTATGTTTACGATCTCTTGGGGATATAGTACTAGAAGCAGTACTACTGGGTCTAAGGGTATGTACATTTTCGTGCATGGTTCCAAATTGCTCTCCAGAATGGGTGGATCAACTCACAACTCCACCAACAATGAATTAGATGAACTAATGTTCCAACTCTCCCACATCTTCTCCAACATTGTTTTATCATCCTGCTTTGTCATGGTAGCCAATCTGATAGGTATGATGTGGTATCTCAGAGATATTTTGATTTTCATCTCTCTGTTCAATAGTGACTTAGAACATTTTTTTTTTCCTATCATTATAGATAACTTGTATTTCTTCCTATGAAAACTGCCTGATCATATCCTTTGACCATTTACCAATTGGGGAAAGACTTGTATACTTGTACATTTGACTCAGTTCTCTTCATATTTTAGAAATTCGGCCTTTCTTACAGACACTAGTTACAAAAATTCTTTCCCAGTTTTCTCCTTCCCTCATAATCTTGGTTGCACTGGGTTTGTTTGTCCAAAAACATTTCAATTTAATGTAACCAAAATGATCCATTTTGTACTTCATAATGTTTTCTATCTCTTGCTCAGTCAAAAATTCTTCTGTTCTCCATAAATCTGATAAACACACTGTTCCTTGCTTACTAATTTGTTTATAGTATCAATCTTTATACCTAGATCATGTACTCATTTGGACTTCATTATTGTGTATACTGTCAGGCATTCGTCTATGCCTAGTTTCCATCATACTGTTATCTCATTTTCCCTGCAATTTTTGTCAAACAATGAGTTATTATCCTCGAAGTTGGGGACCATGAATTTATCCAACTATATTATATATAATATATTAATATATTCATTGACTACTGTGTCTTGGGTACCTAACCTATTTCACTGATCTACCCTTCTGTTTCTTAGCTGGTACCAAGTGGTTCTGATAATTGCTGCTTTCTAGCACAATTTGAGGTCTGGTAGAGCTAAGCCACCTTCCCTAGCATTTCTTTTCATTAGTTACCTTGATATTCTGTACCTTTTGTTCTTGCAGATGAATTTTGATACCTTTCCTAGCTCTTCAAAATAAACATCTGACAGTTTTACTGGTATGGCACTGAACAAGTAAATTATTTTAGGTAGAATTGTCATATTTATTTTATTAACTCAGACCACCCACGAGAAACTGATGTTTTCCTACTTACTTAGATCTGAATTTATTTGTGTGAAAATGGTCTTGAAGTTTTTTTCATATAGTCCCTGGGTTTCTTTTCCCAGGTAGACTCCCAAATATTTTATAGTGTCTACCCTAGCTTTAAATGGGATTTCTCTTTATATCTCTTGTTAGCAATATATAGAAATGCAAAAGATTTGTGTGGGTTTATTTTGTAATTTGATGCTTTCCCAATGTTGTTTATTGTTTAAAGGAGTTTTTCACTTGATTCTCTGGGATTCTCTATGTATATTATCATATCATCTGCAAAGAGTGATACCTTAGTTTTGTCCTTTGCCTATTCTAATTCCTTCAGTTTCTTTTTTTTCTCTTATATTTATTTATTTATATTTATATTTATATGTATAATATTTCTAGTATTGAATAACAGTGGTGATAATGGACATCCTTTTTTCATCCCTGACCTTATTGGAAATGCATCTTTCTTATCCCCATTGCACATAATGCTTGATGAAGGGTTTGGGTAGATGCTATTTATTATTTTATGGAATAATCCATTTATTTCTGGGTTCTCTGGTGTTTTCAACAGTAATGGGTGTTGTATTTTGTCAAAAGCTTTTACCGCATGTATAGAGATAATCCTCTGATTTCTGTTAGTTTTGTTGTTGATAAGATCAATAAAGTTAGTAGTTTTCCTAATACTGAACCAGCCCTGCATTACTGGTATAAATTCTACCTCATCATAATGTATTATTCTCATGATTAGTTGTTTTATTCTTTGTGCTAAAATCTCACTTAAAATTTTTGCATCTATATTCCTTAGAGAAATTGATCTATCAATTTCTTTCTCTGTTTTGGCTCTTCCTGGTTTAGGTATCAAAACCATAATTGTATCATAAACAGAATTTGGGAGGACTCCCTCTTCCCCAATTTTCTCAAATAGTCTATATAGTATTGGAATTAATTTTTCTTTAAATGTTTGATAGAATTCACTTGTGAGTCCTTCTGACCCTGGAGCGTTTTTCCTGGGGAGTTCGTTGAGGGCTTGTTCATGTTCTTTTTGTTAGATGGGATTATTTAAGAATTCAACTTCCCTAGCACACCTAAACAAGCCCAAGGATCATATTGTCTTATGTGAAGGTGAGGACACAAAATTGCACCTCAAAGCTACAGAGAATACACAGTCTTCGAGAGAAGGACATGATGAGAAATGTGACAAAGGAAAGGAGGAACAAGCCAAGGAAACTGAGTCTAAACTCAAGATTGACAACCATGAGCCCAGGTTTGGCCCCAGGCCTCACTCCCACAACAAAGTCCTCAATCCACCAGGTGGCAAATCCAGAATTTCTTTCTACTAAAGGAAACTAATACCAGCATCTTCAGACTAGAATCTCTTCTGTTAGGGTGTCAAGGTTTATAGATTCTAATTACTACAAGTTGGAATAGAGAGGGCAGGGGAGGGACTGATGATTTATGTGAAGATTTTCATGTAGCTTGCTGCTCAAACTTGACTTCTACATAAGACCAGGGGACGCACAGCCTTTCAGGGAATAGAGAAAACAAATTTTGTGGGAGCAATAAGAAATTCCCCAAGTTTGCATCCAAGATTTAGTTCCAAATATGATTCTTTGATCGAGTGAAAGAAAATGGGGAAAAGAGTAGGATCTTAATGGGTACTAAGAACATTTGTGGTTTTGGGCAAATGTACATCTAGGGACGGTCCTGTGGCAGTAGCCATTGATGGGTTCACTAGGGGATTAAAAACCCATGTGAATGATTGTTGGGCAGCTGCCCAAGGAATGCTCCCCCTCCCTTATCTGGTAAAGGGATACAATTTGTGTTTTAGAAGGATAATAGATTATTTTGCGCACAGAGCCCTTAAATTATAGAGTGATGCTACAAGACCTTTACCTTTTCTGTGGGCACTACTAATATTTGAGAAAACGGGTGTTAAATTTGTTGGTGTCCCTTTAAGTTTGCCTCCATGATTCATTGTTTTGCCGACATCCTGTAAGGCTTTTTGACCTCTTTCCCACAAAAGCCAGGGAAAGACTCACTAAGCTGCAACTTGAAAGGGGATATTGGACTTGATTTGACCTCCTGCAAGTGATAGGCAATTTTACTTTTCCCTTATTTGTAGACCTGTTCTTAATGGCAGATTTTTGCACCCAGATCTTCCAGGGGCATCTGTACCTTCATCATCTAGAAGCCTTTGGCCTGATCTTAGATCAAAAGGCCTGCCTTACATAAGAAAGTAAGTTGGTTCTCTTATTGACAGATTTTAAAAATGAATAATTTCTCCTTGCCACTCGCATAAGCCTTAAATGCCTTTGACTGTCTCTGCAATTCGCAGGTGGTGTGAACATACTACTTTCACAAGCCACACTTATTTTATAAAGGGGGGAATGGGGCCTTCCAGTCTTTTGTAAAGGCCTTATTAACCTGTTTGATTTCTTTCTGATATTTTGGTTATTCATATTTTTCTAAGACTTTTTTTACTGTAATCAGTTGATGGGGGAGGAGAGCAAATATTTAGTTCTTCAAAATAGACATTTTGGACAGTATTTATTTATTTTTTTTATTAATTTTTAACGTTTATTTTCACACAATTTTGGGTTACAAATTTTCTCCCCTTTCCTCCCCCCCTCCCAAACCCGAGCTTTCTAATTGCCCCTGTGACCTATCTGCTCTCTCCTCTCTCCTCCCTCCCTGCCCTTGTCTCCGTCTTCTCTTTTGTCCTGTAGGACCAGATAGCTTTCTTGACCCCTTAACCTGTATTTCTTGTTACCCAGTGGTAAGAACATTATATTTGGTCCTAACACTTTGAGTTCTAACCTCCTTAGCTCCCTCCCTCTCCACCCCTTCCCCTTGAAAGACAGGCAATTCAATATAGGCCATATCTGTTTAGTTTTGCAAATGATTTCCATACTAGTTGTGTTGTATAGAAATAATTATATTTCCCTCCATCCTATCTTGTCCCCCTTTACTTCTATTTTCTTATGGTCCTTTCCCTCCCCATGAGTGTCGACCTCGGATTGCATTCTCCTCCCCATGCCCTCCCCTCCATCCTCCCCCCCACCCTGCTTGTGCCCCTGTCCCCCACTCTCCTGTATTATGAGATAGGTTTTCCTATCAAAATGAGTGCGCATTATATTCTTTCCTTTAGTGGAATGTGATGAGAGTAGACCTCATGTTTTTCTCTCGCCTCCCCTCTTTATCCCACCACTAATAAGTCTTTTGCTTGCCTCTTTTATGAGAGATAATTTGCCCCATATAACTTCTCCCTTTCTCCTCCCAATATTTCTCTCTCACTGCTTGATTTCATTTTTTTTTAATATATGATCCCATCCTCTTCAATTCACTCTGTGCACTCTGTCTCTATGTATGTGTGCGTGTGTGCATGTGTGTGTGTGTGTACTCCCACCCAGTGCCCAGATATTGAAATGTTTCAAGAGTTATAAATATTGTCTTTCCATGTAGGAATGTAAACAGTTCAACTTCAGTAAGTCCCTTATGATTTCTCTTTGCTGTTCGTCTTTTCATGGTTCTCTTCATTCTTGTGTTAGAAAGTCAAATTTTCTTTCCAGCTCTGGTTTTTTCATCAGGAAAATTTGAAAGTCTTCTATTTCATTGAAAGACCATTTTTTCTCCTGAAGTATTATACTCAGTTTTGCTGGGTAGGTAATTCTTGGCTTCAGTCCTAGTTCCTTTGATTTCTGGAATATCCTATTCCATTCCCTTCTATCCCTCAATGTAGAGGGTGCCAGATCTTGTGCTATCCTGATTGTATTTCCACAATACTTGAATTGTTTCTTTCTAGCTGCTTGCAATATTTTCTCTTTCACCTGGGAATTCTGTAATTTGGCCACAATGCTCCTAGGAGTTTCTCTTTTTGGATCTCTTTCATGTGGTGTTCTGCGGATTCCTTGAATATTTATTTTGCCTTCTGGTTCTAGAATGTCAGGGCAGTTTTCCTTGATAATTTCATGGAAGATGATGTCTAGGCTCTTCTTTTGATCATGGTTTTCAGGTAGTCCCAGAATTTTTACATTGTCTCTCCTGATTCTATTTTCCAGGTCAGTTGTTTTTCCAATAAGATATTTCACATTATCTTCCATTTTTCGAATCTGCGTGGTATGTTCTGAGATATCTGTCTTTCTCGAAAAGTCCTTAACATCCATCTGTACCATTCCAGTTTTGAAAGATCTTTTTTCTTCAGTGAGCTTTTGAATCTCCTTTTCCATTTGGTTAATTCTGCTTTTGAAAGCATTCTTCTCCTCATTGGCCCCTTGCACCTCCCTTGCCAGATGAGTTAGGCTAGTTCTCAAGGTGCCAATTTCTTCAAGATTTTTTTGGTTCTCCTTTAGCAGGGAGCTGATCTGCTTTTCATGCTTCTCCTTCATCCCTCTCATTTCCCTTCCCAGTCTTTCCTCCACCTCTCTAACTTGATTTTCAAAATTCCTCTTGAGCTCTTCCATGGCCTGAGCCCATTGGGTGGGCTGGGACACAGAATCCTCGATTTCTGTGTCTTTGCCTGATGGCAAGCATTGTTCCTCCCCATCAGAAAGGAAGGGAGGAAGTGTCTTTTCTCAGGTAAAGTACCCTTCAATAGTTTTATTTCTTTTCCCTTTTCTTGGCATTTTCTCCAACCAGTGGCCTGACCTCTGAATGTTCTCCTCACACCCACCTTGCTTCCTGGTCCTCCCAGCCAGCGTTTGGGGACTGAGATTCAAATGCTGCTTCGCACCTTAGGATTTTTGGCGGTGGCAGGGCTGCTATTCAGTGTGAGAATTAAGTTCAGGTGGTCAGGGGCAAGGCCACCTCTCAGGCATAGTTCCCTCTGGGGGTTTATGCACAGACCTTCCACAATGGATCCAGGCTCCTGCCCGTTTGGGGAGCCCCCGTCCACAGCCGCCTCTCAGCCCCCACCTCCCGGGGGTTGCCCGAGCCTTGGGGGCACCCCACTCCCCTCTCAACCAGCCAAAGAGACTCTCTCACCCACTCCCGTCAGTCACCTGTTGGTGGGGGGGCCCGTGCCGCTGCTGAAGATCTCGCCTCCGGAGCCCTCTCAGATCTGTGCCTCTCGGAGCCATTGCCCCCGCCGCCGCCGCAGGTCCGGGCTGGGCTCCGTGTCTGCAGCCCGACGGACCTTTTGCGAGAGGTTTGCAGGTCCCTCTGTGGGTGGGGGGACCCGCGTGGCCGCTGGAGATCCCTTCCCCGTAGCCCTCTCGGATCTCCTCCCCTCAGTGTCGCGGCTGCGGCAGGGCCGCACTCCGCTCCTCGTCCTGGCGCGCAGTCCGCGGTGTGAAGGACCCCGCGCGAGATGTCCGCAGGTCTCTCCGGAGCAGGAATCTCCCTCGCTCCAATACTCCGTGGTCTCTGGGTGCAGAATTCGCCCTGGCTTGGTCCCCTCTTGCCGTTCTGTGGTTTGTGTGTTCGGAGCTAAGTGTATGTGCGTCTTTCTACTTCGCCATCTTGGCTCTGCCCCCAGTAGCCGACAGTATTTAAAGAGACATTTTTAACGCTGTTCAAATACCAGCTTCGCAAACTGCTGATAACTTTGAACCATTTATGACACCTTAATTACATAGGTACACTAAAAAGTAAACAGAAAATTCCTTTGTATGAGTGATTACTCACTTTGGGAATCTGTGCAATCTTCTGCCCAGTGAATCTAGAAATATTAGATATGGAAATTGACTAGATCTATTATCAGTGGATAAAACATGAGTTTTTCAAATGAAGGTAGTAGGTTACAATTTTCTTGAGGCTGTCTTAATCACATTAACTATAGAATCATGTCCCTTCAATCCATTTAGGGAAATATACCTCAGTCACACTAAATAACACTATATTTTACAATTCCATACCTCCTGCATTTTGGAACATCTGTTATTACTGTGCAAGTAGAGCAGCATGAAAAGCAGGTGAACACTTTGCTAAAGGAGACCCAAAAAAGTGCTAAAGAAAATAACACCTTGAAAAATAGGCTAACTCAACTGGCAAAAGAGTTTCAAAAAGCCAATGAGGAGAAGAATGCTTTAAAAAGCAGAATTAGCCAAATGGAAAAGGAGGTTCAAAAGCTCAATGAAGAAAATAGTTCTTTCAAAATTAGAATGGAGCACATGGAGGCCAATGACTTCATGAGAAAGAAGAAATCGCAAAACAAAACCAAAAGAATGAAAAAATGCAAGATAATGTGAAATATCTCATTGGAAAAACAACTGACATGGAAAAAAATCCAAGAGAGACAATTTAAAAATTATGGGACTGGCTGAAAGCCACGATTAAGAAAAGAGCCTAGACATCATCTTTCATGAAATTATCAAGGAAAACTGCCCTGATATTCTAGAACCAAAGGGCAAAATAAGTATTCATGGAATCCACCAATCACCACCTGAAAGAGATCCAAAAAGAGAAACTCCCAGGAACATTGTGGCCAAATTCCAGAGTTCCCTGGTCAAGAAGAAAATATTGCAAGCAGCTAGAAAGAAACAATTTGAGTATTTTAGAAATACAATCAGGATAACACAAGATCTAGCAGCTTCTACATTAAGGGATTGAAGGGCGTGGAATAGAATATTCCAGAAGTCAAAGGAACTAGGACTAAAACCAAGAATCACCAACCCAGCAAAACTGAGTATTATACTTCAGGGGAAAAAAATGGTCTTTCAATGAAATCGAGGACTTTCAAGCATTCTTGATGAAAAGACCAGAGCTGAAGAGAAAATTTGACTTTCCAACACAAGAATGAAGAGAAGCATGAAAAGGTAAACAGCAAAGAGAAGGCATAAGGGACTTACTAAAGTTGAACTGTGTACATTCCTACATGGAAAGACAATATTTTTAATTCTTGAAACTTTTCAGTATCTGGATAGTGGGTGGGATTACACACACACCCATACACACACACAAACACAGAGCACAGAGTGCAAGGAATAGGATGGGATCATATCTTTAAAATGTGAAATTAAGGGGAGAGAGAGAAATATACTGGGTGGAGAAAGGGAAAAATGGAATGGGGCCAATTATCTCTCATAAAAGAGGCAAGCAAAAGATTTTTCATTGGAGGGAAAAAGAGGGGAGGTGAGAGAAAAACGTGAAGCTTGCTCTCATCACATTTGACTAAAGGAAGGAATAACATGCACACTCATTTTGGTATGAAAACCTATCTTACAATACAGGACAGTGGGGGAGAAGGGGATAAACAGGGTGGGGGGAGGATGGAAAGGAGGGCAATGGGAGGAGGGAGCAATCTGAAGTCAACACTCTTGGGGAAGGACAGGACCAAAAGAGAGAATAGAACCAATGGGGGGCAGGATAGGATGAAGGGAAATATAGTTAGTCTTACACAACACGACTGTTATGGAAGTCATTTGCAAAACTACACAGATATGGCCTGTATTGAATTGCTTGCTTCCCAAAGGGAATGGATGGAGAGGGAGGGATGAAGAGAAGTTGGAACTCCAAAGTTTTAGGAACAACTGTAGAGTTCTGTTCTTGCTACTAGGAAATAAGAAATACAGGTAACGGGGTATAGAAAGTTATCTGGCCCTACAGGACAAAAGAGAAGATGGGGACAAGGGAAGGGAGGGATGATAGTAGAGAGGGCAGATTGGTGACAGGTGCAATTAGAATGCTTGGTGTTTTGGGGTGGGGGGAGGGGACAAATGGGGAGAAAATTTGGAACCCAAAATTATGTGAAAGTGAATGTTAAAAGTTACATAAATAATTTTTTTTAAAAAGAAATTAATTGTCCTTGTATTTTTTTATTATGCCTTAAAACTTGTTTTTTAAATGCAATTGTTGCCAACATTTTCTCTAGAACTATGTCAAGAAACTTTGTGCTTATATTTTACAGTGTAATTTTGATGGGGGCATTTTCTTACTTTTGCAGGGCAGAAAAGGGAATAACTGTTACATTAAACCTGGCAATCATGTATTAAAAAATAAAAGAATTGAACTTCCTCCTCTTTTAGTCTGGGAAATTTGTATCATTGAATACAATCATCCATCTCATTTGGATTGTCGAATTTATGGGCATTCAGTTGGGGAAAGTAATGTCTTATTGTTATTTTAATTTCCTCTTCATCGGAGATAAGTACATTCTTTTAATTTTTCATATTATTAATTTGGTTTTTTTCTTGCTTTTTTCAAATCGAGTTGACCAAAGGTTTACCAATTTTTTTTTCATAAAACCAACCCCTGATTTCATTCATTAGTTCAATAGTTTTCTTAACTTCAATTTTATTAATCTCTTCTTTGGTTTTCAGTGTTTCTAAATTGATATTTACTCGGAGATTTTCAATTTCTTCTTTTTCGAGTTTTATTCTATGATTTATTATCGCCATTATGTAGACTTTTGTGACTTAGGGAAATTTTGGTTTATGTTTCCCTCTTTCCTGGCTATGAGAAGGGTAATTTCCTGACTCACTGGGAAAATCTCTCTCTCACTCTCTTTAATTTTCCAATATCATGATTTATTTTTCTAGAAAGCCTATCATGTAGTTGGATTTTGTTGAAGTACTTCTAATTCTGATGATTTGTATTTTGGTCACAGCTCCAAAAATGTTATAATAAAAGTGTCACGTAAGACATTCTACAATTTCAATTCAGACTTTTTTTTTCTATTTGATTTTCAGTAAAAATAATAAATTTTCGATCATAAAAACACTTCATGGCTTTAAGGTCCGTTGATTTTTGTTTTCCCTTCATTTCACTCTGATATTCTTTCTTTCTTCTCTGTATTGTTGGATTCTGAAAAGTTTTACATTGTACCCTCCTTTTTTTATATTTCTATTCTTTATTTTTTCGTTATTCTAGGAGAACTCTAATTCCCATGGTGATTTCCTATCATACTTATTTTCTTCCACCATTAAATGATTACAGAGATTCTTTTCAATGATTTATTAATTCATTTTCCATCATTATTCATTGTGTAATAATCATTTTTATTTTCTCATTCTTTCTCTTTCTCAGCATTTCTTTTAAATTTTCATTACATGGAATAATTTATTTCTCTATAATTTTTACTATTGTTGCTCTTCTAACTTTTTTTGATACATTCCTTTAAGTTCAATGAATACTTTACCTAGTTACCTCATAGGAAATCTCTATACTAACTTTGGAGATGTAATTTCTAAAACGACTCCCTGATTAAAAAACAATACTTGTCTTGCTCTATATTGTAGAAACCATAAGAAAATAAGCACAATGATGCAAGATATTGCATCTAAACTTTAATTTAAAGTTGCTTTAATTGCAATTACTAAGAATTAATTACACTGTTATTCTTTACCTAACACTTCAATCAATAACACCATTACATTTGTTTTCTTTTTTGTTTATTTCTTTTTAGTTTTCAACATTGACTTTTATAAGATTTTAATTCTAAAATTTTCCTTTTCTCTCTCTCCTCTACCCAAAATGGCATTGAAGCCGATATAGGTGCTACATGTATAATCATATCAAAAGTATTTCCACATTAGTCGTATTGTGAAAGAAGTGTCAGAAAAAAATGAAAAAAATTGAGAAAGTAAAAAATCTACATTCACACCTCACAGTTCTTTCTCTGTATGTGAATAGCATTTGCAGTCACGAGTCTTTTGGAATTGTCTTAGATTATTGAATTGCTAAGAAAAACCAAGTCTATCAAAGTTGATCAATGTACAATATTGTTATTCCTTTGTAAAATGTTCTCTTGCTTTTCTTCACTTCACTCAGCATCAGAAAATATAAACCTTTCCATTTTTTTTCTGAAGACTGGCTGCTCATAATTTCTTCTTACACAGTAGTATTCCATAGTATTCATATCTCACAGTTTGTTCAGCCCTTTCCCAACGGATGGGTATCCACTAAATTTCCAATTCTTGGTCACCATGGCAAGAGCTGCTATACATATTTTTGTATATGTGGGTCCTTTTCTATTTTTATGATCTCTTTGGAATACATACCTAGTAATGCTATTGCTGTATCAAAAGATGTGCACAGTTCTATAGTCCTTTGGGAATAGTTTCAAACTGTTCTCCAGAATGGTAAGATTAGTTCATAAATCCACCAGCAATGCATTATTGTGCCAGCTCTCCTACATCTCCAACATTTATCATTTTTCTGTTTTTCCATGTTGTCCAATCTGATAGTTATGATGTGGTACCTCAGAATTGTTTTAATTTGCATTACTCTAATCAACATAGGTTGAGAGCATCTTTTTAGATGGCTATGGATGGCTTTAATTTATTCATTTGAAAATAGCCTGTTAATAAACTTTTACAATTTGTCAACTGGGGTATGACTTGTATTCTTATGAATTCGACTCAGATCTCTACATATTTTAGAAATGAGGCCTTTATAAGACACACTATGGATAAAAAATTGGTTCCTAGCTTTCTAAAGCATAAATACGAAACAATATACCTGATGTTGTCAATCTCTTTAAAGATATTAGTCAATTGTATACTTATATATATAAGTAATTTAACACACATGCATACATTCACCATTATTATCATGAGATAGCTTAAAAAGGTAAATTTGATATTATAACAATTTTCCTTTCTTGTAGCAGTTGCTTTCAAAATTTATTCTTCAGTAATCTCCTGTCAATTAAGTCACATATTCAATAGTCTCTAAATTACTTTAATATCATGTAATTTACTTTCATGCATATTTGGTGGGATTTTTTGTGGGATATGTGGTTTATAGAGTGGTCAGTTCAGGAGGAAATGTGATCTGCCACTTTGGAAGGAATTATCAGATCAGTGAACACAAAGGCATTTAAGTACTTGGATTTGTTTGAACATGCTAGTAAATATTACATCATGTTTGGTGGACACAAGACTGCAAACTAGAAAGACAGACCTGTAGAAGCTCCCACACATAGCCCACAAAATACCTGTAAAGATGACTGTAAACGAATTCTAGATCAGCAGAAGCCACAAAACAACAGAGGGAAAGTGGTTTCCAGGGCAAGACAGTCTGGAAGGATGACAGGAAAGATCTATGGCACCGTGCATGGAGCAGAGTACAGACCAGCGTGGGCTGCACCAAGCAGAAGGAACAGGACACTGAGCAGGCTTCAGGGAGACAACTGCAGCAGCAATTCCCATATAACTCAATCCACAAAGGCCACAGACAACTTTAAAGGTCAGTGAGAAAATTCCTTCATCCAGGAGAAGGGAACATATTCTGGATGGCTAGCAGCAGCCACTGCAGAAGCAGCATCAATTTTTGGAGCCCTCTACCTAAAGCCCCTGGGGGAACTGAAGTGCGAATCTTAATCTCGGCCCTAAGTTAGGCCCTGTGAACCTTCTGCCTAAAGCTCGAGGGAAAAATGAGCAGCTGATCTGAGTCTTAGCCCTTAGTTCAGCCCTGGGAGTCCTCCACCTAAAGCCCCTGGGGTGGTCCAGGGGTGAGGAGGAGCGCTGACATGGTGGAGCTGGGACAGGGCATTCTACTCTCTGATTCTGGGCAGTAAAGTTTTTGGTTACTCGAAGATAACTGCACAGGCCAGGAGAAGAGTGAGCTCCTCTCCTTTGATTGTGCCACCCTGGAGTAACTGAGAACTTACACGCCAGCAGAGTATACCCTCCTCTTGAGAAAGAACTCAAAAGTCAAGTAACTAGCTGAAAAAATGCCCAACAAAGGGAAAAAAAATTAAATTAGAGAAGCATGCTTTCTTGGTGAACAGGTATTTTCATCCATCCTTTCAGATGATGAAGAACAATGTATACCATCAGAGGAAATCAAGGTTTCTGCATTCAAACTCTAAGATAAATATGCAATGGTATCAGGCCATGGAAGAGCTCAAAAAGGATTTTGAACACCAAGTAAGATAGATGGAGGAAAAATTGGGAAGAGAAATGAGAGTTCTTCAAAAATTGAAATGGAGCATATTGAAGATAATGACTTCATGAGAAACCAAGAAATTGCGAAATAAAACCAAAAAAAGAAAAAAAATATGGAAGATAATGTGAAATATCTCTTTGGAAAAACAAATGACCTGGAAAATAGATCCAGGAGAGACAATCTAAAAATTATGGAATACCTGAAAGCCATGATCATAAAAAGAGCCTAGATGTCAACTTTCATGAAATTTCCAAGGAAAACTGCCCTTATGTTCTAGAACCAAAGAGTAAATTAAATATTGAAAGAATTCACTGATCACCTCCTGAAAGATATCACAAAAGGGAAACTCCTTGGAATATTGTAGTCAAATTCCAGAGTTTTCTGTTTAAGGAGAAAATATTGCAAACAGCTAGAAAGAAGGAATTCGAGTATTGTGGAAATACAATTAGGATAACACAAGATCTAGCAGCTTCTACATTAAAAGACAGAAGGCCTTGTAATATGTTATTCCAGAAGTCAAAGGAACTAGTATTAAAACCAAGAATCACCTACCAACAAAACCGAGTATAATACTTCAGGGGGGAAAAATGGTCATTCATTGAAATAGAAGACTTGCAAGCATTCTTGATTTAAAGACCAGAGCTGAATAGAAAATTTGACTTTCAAATACAGGAATCAAGAGAAGGATGAAAAGGTATAGAGAAAAGAGAAATCATAAGAGACTTTCTAAAGTTGAAATGTTCACATTCTTATGTGGAAAGATGATATTTGTAACTCTTGAGACCTTTCTCAGTATTTGGATAATTGGAAGGATCATACACACACACACACACACACACACACAAACACACAATGCAGATAGGTAGACAGACAGACAGATAAAGAGATCGATAGATAGGTCGATAGATAGACAGGTGATAGATAGATAGACAGATACCACAGGGTGAGTTAAATAAGAAGGGATGATATTTAAAAAAATAAAATTAAGAGGTGAGAGAAGAATATAATGGGAGGAGAAAGGAAGAAATGGAATGGGGCAAATTATCTCTCATAAAACAGACAAGCAAAGGCTTTTTCAATGGAGGAGAAAAGGGAGGAGGTAAAAAGGAAAAAGTGAATTTTACTTTCTTTACATTTGGCTTAAGGAGGGAATAACATGCTCACTCAGTTTGATATGAAAACCTATGTTACACTACAGGAAATTAGGGGAGAAGGGGACAAATGGGGTTGGGGGATGATAGAAAGGAGAGTAAATGGGAGGAGGGTGTACTTAGATGTAAACATTTTTGGAGAAGGACAACGTCAAAAGAGAGAATAGAGTAAATGGGGGTAGGATAGGATGGAAGGAAATCTAGTTATTCTTACACAACATGAGTACTATGGAAGTCTTTTGCAAACCTTCACATATATAGCCTATATATAATTGCTTCCCTTCTCAGTGGGAATGGGTGGGGAGGGAGGAAGGGAGATAAGTTGGAACTAAAAGTATTAAGAACGAATGTTGCGAATTGTTTTTGCATTCAACTGAGAAAAAGGAAATAGGGGTAATGCTGTATAGCAATCTATCTTGCCCTACAAGAAAACAGAGAATATGGGGATAAGGGAAGGGAGAGGTGCGAGAGAAAGGAGGGCATTTTGAGGGAAGGGGTAATCAGAATTCAAGGCATTACGGTGTGGAGGGAGGAGAGGAATGGGAAGAAAATTCAGAACTCAAAATTTTGTGGAAATCAATATTGAAAACTATGAATAAATTGATATTAAAATAAAAAAACAACAAAAAAGAAAAATATATTACATCTTGATACTTTATAAAGTGAGAAATACTTAGTTATTCAGAAAATTCACAAATAATTTTTCATTTTGTTGTAGCATTTTTGATTCAGTGACTATTGTTATTGTAAACATTCTAAAAGATAGTGGTCTATTGTTAAAAATATGTATACCTTTCCTATTTTTCACTGAAAATACTCACATTCATAGAGACATCTTTCTCTCTTATTAGCCAATAATGGTTAATATACTTTAATAGTTATGTGAGTACATCTGTATTATCACTTTGAATCATCTAAGCATTAATTCTTTATATTTGTCATCAATTTTACCATTAATTGAACTTGATTCAGTGTTTCAATTAGAGAGACTCTAATTTTGCACTTATGAGTGTTTTTAACAGGGATGTATAGGGGAAAAAATAAGAGTGTGTCAGAGAGATGTGTACATAATTTTATGTTTGATAAATGCTGGATTTTTTTCTCAGACTGAGTCTTTCAAATTATGAGATAAAATATCTTGTTCAGGGGCTCTTCATTCATACTCATCAGACATTTGTTGGCAAATTATTGTATGTTGCCCATGCTTCCAAGGCAAAGAGTGACAAGATTTGCTTCTGGCAAAGTCACAGAAGGGTAAATAATTACAGCAGAAACTTTAGAATGGCATCAGATATATGGACTGGTAAATGAATTCAGAATAATTTTGAGTTACGCTGGCACAGGTATCTAGAGTGGAAAATTTATGTTAACAAATGAACTTAAATATCATGGACACATTTTTCAATTGCTTGAAGTGTAGTAGAAGCAATCATTTACATCCAATTAAATTGCTGTTTACCTTTTTTTGTCCTGATTTTAAATTTCAAATTCATTGAGAATGTCTAAAAGAAATAAAGATGATGAAGTTAGAATTTGAAATTCAACTTGAAACACTGCATACAGCAAATATAAATATAAATATGGTCAGTGTGCATTTAGTTTTGCTAACATTTATGAACCCAAGTTTCTTCATCAGACTTGCATAATTTGTAAACTTCTTTGGGCCACAGACAGATTAAACTAGAGAAAGACTGACAAAAGTTGATTGCCACGAGTCATCTGGCAAACAGGAGAGAATGTGCAATGGCAACGTTAAGTTTTTTGAGGGTCACCTGAAATCGTTTGGCAAGCCACAAGTTGCCACAGACTATATACCTTGTGGGGCCTGTTCTAAACACTAGAAAAAGCCTACTGTGTAGATATAGAGCAGTCATTTTGTTTTTACCCAAGGAAACACTCTCTCCCATCCTTATATCACTTCTTTTCTTCTCCTTTCCCAGTCAATTTTCACCTCTTCTGTACTTCTCTACTTCTTTTGACCTCAGTACCATTGTCCCAGTCACTCAGGCCCCAAATGTGAGAGTCATCATTGATTCTTCTTTCACATTTCATCCACGATGTCATTAGCCAAGCATTAGAGGATATTAATTTCTGTCCTTACTTAGTATTGGAGCTACTTGGCGGTTTGCCCTCTCTTTTGTCCACTCCCTGACAGAGAAGTCTCATCCAAATAATTCATTCTTCACATAGCTGATAAGTTGAACATTCTGATAGACAGTTATGATCCTGTAATTCCATGATTAGAAGTCTTCGGACTTATCTTTAGCCTATATAATTAATATTGAATGTCTCAGGTTATTATCTAAGGGCCCTTTCACCGACCACTCCCGCTTCTTTGCCAATAAAACATCAAGTGGGGTCCCAAAGCATAACATTCCAAAATATATTTCCAGGCTTATTTTTCATATTACTCTACATTTTTTCTCTATTGGAATATTAACTGTTCTTCCTTACATTCTTCAGTCATAGTACAATCATACAAATGGGCTCCTAGAGAAGAAACACCTTTCCTTTTTAACCTTGGTTATTAAAATACTCATGAAATCCTCTGAGGCCTAATTCAGATGTCACCTATAACATGAATCCTTGCTTAAACTTCCAAATGAATGAGACTTCTCTCTCTGAAATTATTTTAAAACATTTTCTTTGTATCTCTCTTGTTTATTACTTTTTTTCCTCATATTTATTTGTGTTCATGTCATCTTTTCCACAAAATAGGAATTTACTTCAGGTCAAATTAAGTCAAATTAATAATTATTTATTAAGTGTTTACTGTGAGAGTTTCGGGCATGAGGCACAGTCATTGAAAACTGAGTTAGAAAATGGAGTATAGTATTTGAAGAATAATAAGGAGGATGGTGTCATTTGTGCACTAAGTAAGTAAAGGTGAACAAGGCATAAGAAGACCACAAAAGTGTGAATAAAAACAAATTATGAAGGAATGTAAAAGCATAATGGAGAATTTTATATTTGATCATGGTGCTAATAGGGTGACACTCACTTACAAAATGGGTAGTGATATGATCTGACCTGTACATTAAAAAATGTTTTTG
This sequence comes from Notamacropus eugenii, assembly GCF_028372415.1. Classification (NCBI taxonomy): domain Eukaryota; kingdom Metazoa; phylum Chordata; class Mammalia; order Diprotodontia; family Macropodidae; genus Notamacropus; species Notamacropus eugenii. The sequence continues at coordinate 135,325,579 of NC_092873.1, read as the reverse complement.
CTGAGTGGAGGATGGACTGGAGAGGGGGGATATTTGAGACAGGGAGAACAGCCAGATCACTACTGCAATATTCTAGGAGTGAGGTGATGAGGATGTAGTGTCAAAAAAGATAACATAGATGACACAAGTGAAGTTTTGAAGGCAGTGATGATGGTACTTTAAACATTATGGAATACAAATCCAATCATTTATGTGAACTGTGAGTGTATGAGGAATCAAAGTTGCAATGCTGGATGAGAGGGAAGATAGTGGTCCCTTAACAGTTTAAAGGAGATTTAAAAAGTTAAGGATTCTTGAAAAAATATAATCTTCCATTTTAAATATATTAATTTTAAGTTTTCTATGAACCAGTTGAAGGTATGTGATAGGCCTGTGGAGATACTAGGCATCAGGAGAGAAGTTAAGGAAGGAGATATAGTTTCAGAAAGCATCAGAATAGAAAAGAATGTTGAATTCAAAGTAACTGATGTGATCTTCAAGCACAGGAAAAGAGAAGCAAAGGCTTACGTGTCATCTCTGGTTGGTAAATGTAGCCTGAATGAACATTGAACAAAAGGAACAAGGGAGTAGCCAGTAAACCTAAAAAGTATCAAAGAAAAGTGAGTCAAAGTTGTAAAATGTTGAAGAGATCAAAAAAGGTGAGGATTGAGAGACTCTTAGATTTAATAACTAAGAGAACTTTGCCAACTTCCAAGAGACCACTTTCAGTTGAATGATGAAGTCAGACTTGTGAAAGCAGTGAGAGAAAAGAAAATAGATACATCAGCTATGTGTTTCTTACTCAAATATTTTAACAATGAAAGGGAAGACATATGGAATGACAACTACTGGTGATGGATGAAAAAAGTAAGGATTTTTTGAGCATGGGTGATGCATGTATGTTATTATAGATACCTTAGAGGCCGTCAGTAGATAGGGAAAGAGTTAAGATTTCTTTTAAAAAATAGGTATGATATAGAAAGCAATCTTTTGACAACGATGAGAAGTAATAGACTCACTTTTGCTTGTAGAAGTATTTGCCTGGACAAATAAAATGGCTACCACTTCACATGATGTGTCTCTACTTTGAAGGTAGCTAGTATGTTCTTTTTAAGCCCTGTTTGCAGTAACTACAATGATGCTTGAATATAATAAGTGCTTCATAAATGTTTATTGGATATAATGGAATTGAAATGAATTGTATTCTGTCACAATGTGGATTAAGTAAAAGAGCTCATTTTGTGGCTGAGATGATCAGAACAGCATTTTTGTTATAGTAAATATTTGGTGAAATGAAATGATAGGCTATGACTACATGTAGAAAAGAGCTATTTTATAAATGTATTTGAACACCAAATAAAGTAATTTGTTCTTTGTTTTTATAGATAATTAGGAGGCACTATTAGTTTAGTAGATGACTTTTCAAATTGATGTAAGTTTAATTCAGCATAATTAGAGAAGGAAGGAAATACGGTTCCAAAATTTCTAATAGTACAGGAAGGAAGAGCTAAAATCGTAATGGTGGTTTGGAAATGAAAAGGAAGGACCATTTGTCTTGGATATATTGATGTATAAGTCAATAGGGACTTGTTGAATAATAGTATATAGTTGGCAGTAAGAGAGGTGAGAAGCAGAGATGACTTTCAAGTTCTAATTCTTGGTGGGTGATAGGGAAACAAGGAAAGGTAAAAGTCTTTGCTCTCAAGAAGCTGCAATATAGTGGGGGAAACAATATGTAAACAACTACATACAAACTATACACAGGATAATATGGAAATAATCACCAGATAAAGCTCTAGAATTAAGATCTTGCTGTACAAGATGAGAATTTAGGTGAAACCTGAAGGAAGGCAAGGAATCTGCTAGGTGAAAATAAGTTGGAAGAGTCTTGCAGGTGTAGAGGACAATCAGTAAATATGTCTAAATTTGAGCGATTGAATGTCTCTTTGAGATACAGTAAGGTGGACCCTGTAACTAGACAGACTTAGGAGGGAGAATAATGTATAAGAATACTAGAAATATAGATTTGATCCAGGTTATGAGGGACTCTGCATACCAAAGAGAGGACATTACAATTGATAGTGGAGATTATACTGGACTACTAGGGTTTATTAAGCTGTGGCTGATATAATCAAATCTACACTTTATGAAGGTTACTGACAAGTAAGTGGAAGAAACGGTTGTAGCATGTGACAGATTCAGATTAGGGAGACCAATCAATAGGCTATTGCAATAGTCACTATAGAACTTGATAAAGGCCTATAAGAAGGTGTTGAGTTCACCAGAGTTGAGAAGAAGACTTAAGCTAGAAATGTTACCATTTAAAATCAACATCATTGGAAGCAAATGACAAAAGAAAGGGGAAAAAAGGGAAGAATGAAGGATGATACAAATGTTTTGAACAATGGGGGATTGGGATGATGATGGTGTCCTAAGGAATAATAAGGAACTTTGAAAAGGCAAAAATTAGTGAGAAAGATATGTTGACTTTAACTATTTACAAGATATTCAATGTGTAATTGCTGTTTAATATTAAGTTCTCGATGTGAGACTGGAGGTCTAAAGAAAGATTAGGACTTTGTGATAGATATACGTGTCATCAGCACAGAGATGGTAATTGAATCCATGGGAGCTAATGAGATTACCAAAAGAAATATTATAGAGGAAGAAAAGAAGAGAAGAGGACATAGGACGCCCATGGGGAACACCCATGGTTAACAGGCATCCCTTGGTTAAAAATCTAGCAAAGGAGACTGGTAAGGAGCTGTCAGATATCAAGGAGGAGAGATAGGAGAGAGCTTTATCAAGAAAACTCAGAGACATGAGAATATCAAGAAGAGAGTGAGCAACACCTTAAAAGGCTGCAGAATAGTCAAGAAACATTAGATTTGGAGAGTAAAAAAAAATCGGTGGTGTCATCTTCAAATACCAAAGTAGCAACAAGGTTATTTAACGAAAGAGAATTTTAATTTGAGGTCACAGGGTAGCAATCAATTCCAGAGTGCTAGAAAGGGGTAAAGGAGGCAGGATTTAAATATGCTTCAACAGGGAGGAACGCTCAAGTGTTCAGGGAAAGACTAAGGTGTTTCAAAAAAGAGCAAAAGGCTGTGAAGTCTCCAGCAGTGGTAACTTGTAGTTACAACACTGGATGTCAGATGCAGCAATAGAGAATTTCCACAGAAGTCAATAAATCATCTCCACCTGGCTTGGACCTGTTCCAATCATGGAACAGGATCAAGTAGATCCTGGGATGGCTGCATTCAACATTAACAACTTTGGAAAGAACAGTATTATTTGAATAATCTAGTTGGAAGCCAGCCTGAAGAGAGTTAAAAGAGTGGGGAGTAAGGACGTTCCTTGTGAATTGCATTTAATGAGAATTGGTTTTGTGTAGAGTTTGAACTAGACACCTACTGAGCTCCTTTATATCTTTAAGTTCTTTCATTCTGTGAAAATAACCACATCAGTCATATTAAGCTTTGCTTATTATATCACTTTGAACTTATGCTCATTAATACTTACAAGGAAACAGCATGGTAAAACTGAACAGCACATATAATCAATAGAGGACATCTAGGTGGCACAGTGGATAGAGTACAGGGACTAAAGTTGGAAAGGCTCATCTCCTGGAGTTCAAATCTGTCTTCAGATACTTACCAGATGTATGCCAGGGCAAGTCATTTAACCCTATTTGCCTCAGTTCTTCATCTGTAAAATAATCTGGGGAAGGAAATCTCAAACCACTCCATTATCTTTGCTAAGAAAACCTTAAATGGATCAGAAATAAGTGAAGTGACTAAACAATAACAAAAAGTTTAAAATAATTCCATTAGTAGTATCTTAGGTCAGAGATAGTTATTTTTAAAATTATTTTTCAATTTTATTAGAGAATTACTTTGTTCCTAATTTTCTACTGTAAATTTCTTTTAGTAAACAATGTAGCACCAATGCAATATTCATAGTGCCAATGATGGCTATGAATATGCTAGCACCATTCTGAATTGCAAAATAAAACAGATTCTCTACATGGAAGACAAAATCAAAACATTTACTCAGGCACCAGAAAGCCGAATCCCAATACCAGAAAAACAAAATCCATCATAACAACAAAGAAATCCATCATAGTAACTCAGAAGTCTATACACATTATCACACCTTCCCACAAACTGGTTCCCCTAAACAAAATGCCTTTCTTTCACTCACAGACAGCTGCCTGATTTTTCTCTATCCTTCCCAGATCTAACTAGTCTGACCAATTTTCTCTCAACTCTGCTCCAGCTCTGCCTCTTCCTGTTCCATCCTTCCTCCTCCACCCCTTCCTGTTCCACACAAGCAGCAAACTTCGCCCACCACAGGCGTCACATGACTAAAACTCACGTGACTTAAGCTTCAGTGTGACTGAAGCAGTTCACATAAGTCTACTAATGGATGGGAGAGACCTTTCTACTCCATTAAAATACATTAATTCCATTGAAATGCATTAACAATAAATATATGCATATATTTTATACCACATGTAAATGTGTTTCTGCATGATTACATATACATAAATGTGTAGGTGTACATATGTATATGCATATATGTGTGTATATATATATATACGTTTGTATATATGTTTGTGTATTTATACATACACATATACATACATATACACATAAACACACATATATACAAAGTTTATGCTGATCAAGTGTCCCCAGTGTTTGTCATGCCCCTGGAAGTGGAGGACCACCAGGTTGCCTTAGGAGAAATGAGAAATGCCAAGGTCAGAAATGCAGCAAGTCATAACAGTCTATCTTTTAAAAAGGCAAGTGCCTTCCCTTTGCCCCCACATACATACCCAGCATATAAAAGTGTCTTTTCTGTATACAGAGCATCTTTGTCTTGTGTAACCTAATTCCTTAGTCAAGATATCATTTCACTTAAAAGAAGTGATTTTCCATAGAGAAAAGTTTCTCATAAAGTACATATATGGAAGAAAAAAGTTGATACACATCTTATACAATTAAAACTACATTGTTCGCATATAACTGTTCACTATCTGTACATAAGTAAATATTTAATATTGCGTATACGCCAGAAAAAGAAAAAAAAAACATCATGTGCTACGTGATCAAAGTGAGGTAAAAGCAACTCCTGCCTTTAAGGACTTCATAATCTAAAGAGGAAGATAATATGAATATATTTAGAACGTCAGTAGATAGAAGAAAATCACCTAAAGGAAATTTCTAGCAGCTGTGAGCAAGGGAAAGATACCCTGTAGAATAGAAGCTTTAAGATAAAATACGGACATTTATTTTAAACTCAAGACTTTCTAATTCAAGGCCCATCACCCTATACGCTATACCATATAGCTGAAAAAGAAGTCTCAGACCTTTGGGGAATTGGGGAGGGGGAAGGGCTACTCCTGGTTACTTGTTCCCTTTATCTCCTGTTGTCTACAGGTGTTCTCTAATTGGAATGCACTCTCTCATCATGTCAGCGTTTTAGAAAATTTAATTTTGGTCAAGGTGTACATCAGATGCCATCTCCTATACTAGTTCTTTCCTGATTCCCATTCCACCAGTTGTTAGTTCCTCTCTCTGCATCTGTTTATCTGTCTCTCTTTCTTTGCCTTAATTTTCATGCACTTTATATTAACTCATCAGTGTACTTCTTATGTTCTAAGAATTTAGGTTCCTTATGTATATTGTCTTGATAATTATTCTGAAAGTGGTTGTGTTATGTTCTTTACATTTCTTATTAAAATATTAACAACTTGGCAGCAGGGATAATTTTATTATTTATATTTTTGAATTCACATCAATAAACATTAAGTTCCCACAGAAGATCAGGTACTAAGTGCCATGCTAAGTACTGGAGATATACAAATGAGAAAAAGAAAGCCAGCTTCTTCCCTCAAGGAGCTTGCAATTTAATTAGGGCAGCTAGGTGGTGCAGTGAATAAAGCACCAGTACAAAAGTCAGAAGGACCTGAGTTCAAATCTCACCTCAGACATTTGACACTCACTAGCTGTGTGACCTTGGGCAAGTCGCTCAACCCCAACTGCCTCATCCTGGGTCGTCTCCAGTCATCCTGATGAATATCTGGTCACTGGATTCAGATGGCTCTGGAGGAGGTGAGGTTGGTGAGCTGCACAACCATCCCTCACTCAAAACAAGGTCAAGTGCAAGTCATGTCATTATTTCTCTGATGGTATGGTCTTCTTTGGCAATGAAGGATGAACACACACACACACACACACACACAATTTAGTGGAGGAAAGACAAGACGGAAAAGGAAACTAAAAGCCTGCGTGGGGGAGATAAGACACTACTTTCTTATGTTCTTTGGAGCTGAAAACTAGAGAAACTGCTGAAAGAAAATGGAGAATTACCTTAAAAAGTGCAGATCTAAATTCTATAAACAGGTTTTGGGATGAGTCAATCAGCTCCACCCTTCAGCACTTCACTCAAAAGAGAGAGAGAATTGTAGGGGATTAAAAGGTATTGAATAATAAAAACTAAGTGAATCATCATAGTGATGAGGTTTCACGCCATCAGTTTATCCTCAGAGAGACATGATGTTTCATGGATTTGAAACCAAGAACTGCTGGTGGAGAACAGAGAGCAGCTGTGTCAAAAGCATGTGGAACACTGCTGGACATATTGTACATTGATTGGTTTTCACATAGAGGGCATTTAAATATTTTTGTTAAGATGAGTTCTAGAATTTATACTTATTTATTGTGAAATCACATTTAGGTTAAAAACTTTGGTCATGCTGGAAAAGAATTGTCATCACCCATTGCATAGACATAAGAAGTTAGAGTAGAAAAGGACCTTACACATCATTTAGTCCAAATTATTTTACATTTTTGGAAACTAAGACCAAAAGAAGATAAATGAATTATACAAAACCACACAGCAAGTCAAGTGGTAGTATCAAGATTGGAGCTAGGTTTCTTGATTCCTAATGTAGTCCTTCTTCCACGACGTAATGGAAGGAAATTATTTTTTCTAATGAGTATGTACATAGCTTCACACTTAATCTCCATCTCAGAATCTCAGAAGTATTTTTAAACTGTTATAAACATTGTATACAGTGTAATGTATGTATTCCACTGAAAGTAAAATCATACATATAGAAACTTCAAGTCATAATCTCTCCTTTGGACGACTCTATGAAATACTGTTATTGCAGGTAAAGAAAGCCATATAGAGATAAACAATAGGCTTAAAATTACAAATCGTGGTCATTGCTCAGTCATTTCAGTCATGTCTGATTCTTCATCACTCCATTTGTGTTTTTCTTGGCAAAGAAACTGCAATGGTTTACCTTTTCTTTCTCCAGTTCATTTTACAGAAAGGGAAACTGAAGCAAAAAAGGATTAAATGACTTGTTCAAAATCACACAGAGAGTAAGTATCTTGAGGTCATATTTAAACTTAGGAAGATGATTATTCCTGACTGGAAAGAACAATTTCCAAGTTAGTTAATTATCCTTTTCAACCCTCAAGTACTATGCAATTATTTGTTTACATCTTGAGCTATGTCATGACTAGAGATATTTAAATACCGTTTGATTTATCATGCTTTACTAATCTAAAACCCAGGTTTTAGGAAATACAAAGTTAATTGAGGAAGGCCAAAAACAGTTTCTTTATTAATGACCACTAACGGACTGAAAAGAAAGTTCAACATGCTAAGTAAAGAAACAATTAAATTTCTTGCTTGAATTATACTTGATGAATAATTCATGGATGTGGAAGCTTTTTTTTTGGTTTTGTTTTGTTTTTGTCACTCTTAGAAAAGTTGTAAATGGTTGAAGTTAGGAAAGGTGCTTAATGCTGGTAAACAGACTTTAGCTTTGCTTTTGGTTCTACCATTAATTAGTTATCAATTTGACATTGGCATAAGAATAAATATGATAGATTTTTGTTTCCTTACCTTGTTTGCAAATAAGTTTACAAAATAAAAATGTAATATCAATCTTACAAATATAATATTACACATGAATATATATATGCATATACATATATATATATATACATACATATATATATATAGGTTTGTATATGTGTGTGAATAGGTAGATGTTATTAATTCTGAAAAAAATAGAATACTCATTGAATGTAGGGGTTGGGTAAGTACCGTGCTTAGTGTCAAGTGGCACACACTTGGAACACAATAGTTTCACGTTGATTGATTGATACATGTCTAGAACTGTACAGTTTCTAGGTTAATGAAACAGAATATTTTAAATCATGACATAAGAGAAGAAATAAAAAGAGAGCGGGTGGGCAGATTTGACAAAAGAATTTACAATATCCTAACAATACATTTTCCTGTGGTACTGTTTACCTTAGAGTTGAATGCCTTTTGACTAATTGTTCAGGGGACCATCTTCAGGCATTCTGATCTTTATTGTGTCACTGGATACAGATGGCTCTGGAGGAGAAAGTGATGCTGGTGATTTTGCACTGCTCTCCTTCAATTAAATTCAATTCATTTGCAAGTCACCTTCCTGATGCCACAGTCCTCTTTAGAATGAAATAGAAAACAACTAATAGTTGATCATCAAAATCTGAGAAATTTTGCAACATGTAACACGTAACATTTAGTAGTGGTAGTGTTAAACATATATATAAATAAAAAATATTTAATATATTGTATTAAATGTAATATTTACAGCAAATGTCCCTTTACTAAACAAATGATAAAAAACGATTGATATAAAACAGATAGAAAAAAAAACCACCATAATGAAATTAATGAAATCAAGTGACTTCAGCTTAATGAGTAGGAATTAAAAATAGGTACAGATATTATGGAGTTGTTTTTTTTTAATTTTTATAATAAGTGTTTGGAAGAGTCAAGAAAGAGGGCAATCACAGAAAATAATAAGTCAGTTACTTGACACTTGTGTCCTTTGTCAAGAGGAGGACATACTCTGGGGACCTGTAAGTTCTCTGTTTCTTCAAGGTGACAGCTGCTACTGCTGTTTGGGGCTTTGGCTAGGTGGCGACCCTCCTCCCTTCTCACCCAGGTGAAAAAAGCTTTCTCACTGACCTTTGAAGCTCTCTTTGGCCTTTGTGGGTTGAGGGATCTGAGAACCACAGCTGCTGCCACGGAGTCTGCAATCAAGGCCTCTTTGGGTCCTGTTCCTTCTAGTGCTGGGCAGCCAAGCCTGGGCTGGGTTCTATAGGGTGCGCTCAGCTCGTGTGCCATGCAACAGACCTTTCCTGTCAGCCATCCAAGGTGTCTTGAGCTGGAAACCTCTTTCACTCTGTCGTTTTGTGGCTTCTGTTGCTCTAGAATTTGTTTAGAGTCATTTTTACAGGTATTTTATAATCTGTGAAGGAATAACTAGGTGTGTCTTTCTACTCCACCATCTTGGCTCCACCCCAAGAAAGATTACTTTTGACTTAGTCTGACTGAAGAGGAATTAACAGATAAAATGGCAAGGATGAGGTCCTTAGAAGAAAATCACAATTTCATTTTAAAGATTGTGATTTTATGATAACCAAAGTAGTACGTATACTAAATGTGTATGTATGTATATATGTGTATGTATATATGTATATGATAGATAGACAAACAGACAGACAGTTAGACAGATACATAGATAGATAGATACCACAAACTGTTAGAGTATGGATTTCAGAAACATCATAAAAGAGTGGGATGTGACCGATATTTTAAAAGGCAAATTAGCTAAAGAGATCTAGTGGACTAATCACCATTGAATTCTGATGATAATGTTTAGGAATGATTTTGACTGTAAATAAAATAGTGAAGATAAATACAGAAAACAGGAGTATGGCAGAGGAAGATGAAGGTTTTTGAATAAAGGTTCATTGATATTTATGTCCTTTCTTGTGTTATCTTAATCCAGTGTATTTTTAAATTACATTTTTAATGACAGAATATTTTGCTAGTATGTTTGATATTAATTCTCACAATAGTGGGGATGCAGAATAATTTACTTAGGTTGAGAAAGGGAAATAGTTTAGGTAACATTCTTATCACAATGATACTCTGGGGGTTTGTCCTCATTGAATTATTTTCCTTCCCTTTCTTTGAAAAAAAAAATAATTATTTTCCTTGTTTCCAGCTTTCAACAATCACTTTCATATATCCCAAATTTTCTCTCCTTCCTTTTATCCTCCCTCACTATGATGGCTTACAATCCTGTATGGGTTCTACAAATTCATTCTTATTAAACACACTTGCACATTAGTCATGTTACTAGGATGAATTAAAATGAAAGGGAGAAATCATGAAAAAAAAACAAACCAATACCTATCATAACAAAAGATACAATAGTCTTCTTCATTTGGCAATCTAATTCCATATTTTTTTCTATGCATGTGGATTGCATATTGCCTCAGGAGTCCTAAGGAGTGTTCTAGGCCTTGCATTGCTGTGAAGGGTTGAGTATATCAAAAACAATCCGTGCACACTGTGGTCTTTATTATGTATAATGTTCTCCTAGTTTGACTCATTTCACTCAGCATTAGTTCATATAAGTCTTTGCAGATTTTTCTGAAATCTGACTGTTCATCATTTCTTATAGCATAGCAGTATTCCATTACATTCATATACTACAACTTTTTCATACTTTCCCCAACTGATGGGCATTGCCTCAATTTCCAGGTCTTGTCCACCACCAAAAGAGCTGCTACAAATATTTTTTGTACATGTGGCACCTTCTCACATTTTTATGATCTCTTTGAGTTAAAGTCCCATAAATGATATTACTGGTGAAAAGGGTATACACATTTTGTTGCTCTTTGGGTGTAGTTCCAAATTACTTTCCAGAATGGTTGAACAAACTCATAGCTCCACCGGCAGTGTTAGTGTTCCAACTCTCCCACATCTTCTCCAACATTTATGATCTTTATCTTATATTATGTTAATAAATGTAATGGGTGTGATCTGGTAGCTCAAAGTTGTTTTGATGTTCATCTCTGTGATCAATATTGATTTAGAGTATTTTTAATATGACTATAAATACCTTTTATTTCTTCCTCTGAAAACTTCATGTTCATATTCTTTGACCATTTATCAATTGGAAAATGGCTTGTATTCTTGTAAATTTGACTCAATTCTCTAGATATTTTAGAAATGAAGACTATATCACAGACACTACTTTACCACTGTAAAAGTTCTTCCCCAGTTTTTTGTTTCCCTTCTAATCCTTGTTACTTTGGTTTGCTTATGCAAAGACTTTTCAATTTTGTGTGATCAAAATGATGTATTTTACACTTCTTAGTGTTCTCTACTTGATGTTTGGTCATAAATTTCTCTATTCTCTATAAATCTGAAAAAATATACTAATCCTTGGTTCCCTATATTTTTATGTTACCAGCATATATACCTAGACAATTTTCCCATTTGGAATTTATTCTTGTGTACAGTGTCAAACATTGGCTTATGCCCAATTTCCTGCACACTATTTTCAGTTAGTCAGTTCTTATTCCAGAACCTGAGGTCCTCGGATTCATCAAAGAGTACACTGCTATATTCATTGTCTACTGTATCTTGAGTGCCTAACCTATTCCACCGGCATAACCCTCTGCTTCTTAGCCAGTACCAAGTGATTTTGACGATTGCTCTTTATAATACAATTTGAGATCTGGTAAGGCTAGGCCACCTTCCGTAGAAATTCCTTTCATTAATCCCCTTGATATTCTAGACATTTTGTTCTTCCAGATGAATTTTGATATTATTTTTTTTGACCTCTAGAAAATAATTTTCTGGTAGTTTGATTGATATGGTACTGAATAAGTAAATTTATTGTGGAATAACTGTCATTTTTATTATATTATTTTGGCCTACTCAAGAGAAAATGATGTTTTTTCCAATTATTTAGATTTGACTTTACAGGTGACAATATTATTTTTAATTATGTTCGTATATTCCCTGAGTTTATTTTGGCAAGTAGACTCACAGATATTTCATAGTGTCTACTATAGTTTTAAAGGGATTTTTCTTTCTGTATTTAGCTGTTGGGCTTTGTTAGTAATATGTAGAAATGCAGAAGATTTGTGTGGGTTTATTTTGTAGCCTGCAACTTAGCCAAAGTTGTTTATAATTTCAAGTTTTTTTTTTACTTGATTCTCTAGTTTTCTCTAAGCATTTCATCATATCATCTACAAAGAGTGATAATATAGTTTCTTTTTGCCTATTCTAATTCCTATAATTTGTTTCTCTTATCTTATTGCTACATCTAATATTTCTAGTACCATGTGATGGATATCCTTGTTCCGCTCCTCATCTGATTGGAAATGTATCTAGTTTTTCCCCATTACATGTAATGCTTATTGCTGGTTTTAGCTAGATGCTGCCTGTAATTTTAAGAAAAGATTCATTTATGCCTGTGGTCTCCAGTGAATTTATTAGAAAAAGGTGCTATATTGTATCAACAGTTTTTCTGCATTTATTGCAAAAATCATATATTTTCTGTTAGTTTTGTTGTTGATATGATCAATAATGCTGATAATAAAGAGAAGAGACAGACCAGATATGAAAGTGACAAAGTCAATGTGTGGTGCAGAGTGCTGGACTGATCATAGGCTTATGCTTCCCATGCTAAGTATTCACATTCATCAAAATCGTCACCACAAAGGAAAAATGACTACTAGAAGAAATAATGCCAACAAATTAAAATTCTTCTCTGAACTTCAACAGAACTTGACTTGGAGCGAAGTTGAGCCAACACACAGTTGGCAACAGTGGAGCAGAAAAACAGCAGAAAAGGAGTGGGCAGCTTTCAGAGGTTTGATATACAGCACTGCATTTGCTCATTTGGGTCAGAACACTCGCAAAGACCAAGACTGGTCTGATGAAAATAATGGGGAAATTCAGAAGCTGATAAATGAAAAACGGAGACTGCATAGGATTTACCAGCAGGATAATTCATCGACATCTAAGAAGGCAGAAATTAACTCCATCAAAAGCAAAGCACAAGCAAAGCTTAGATAGATGCACGATTGCTCACTCAGTAAGAAAGCCAGTGAAATTCAGTTTTATGCTGACAGTAACAATCCAAAGCGCCTTAATGATTCCCTGAAGGCGATTTAGGGACTAAAAACCTATAGTGCATCAAAATTACTCAGTGCTGATGGAGCCACATTGATTAGTGGTAAGAACATGACCCTACAGAGATAGGTTGAGCACTTTCATAGTGTTCTCAACAGACCATCATCAGTCAATGCTGAGGTCATTGACTGTTTTTACCACAGGTTGAAATCAGTCCCTCTTTAGCTGAACTTCCAACTGAAGAAGAGATTTTGGTGGCCATTAGGCTCCTTTTATTTGGCAAAGCACCTGGTGATAGTTCTATTCCAACTGAGATTTACAAGGTATGGGGACCATTGCTCATACAAAAGCTGACTGACATTTTACAGGTTATTTGGCAAGAGGAGATTATTCCCCCAGGAGTTCAAGGATGCCTCCATGGTCCATTTCTGTAAGGTTAAAGGGAATAGATTGTCCTGGGACAGTCACAGGTGGATCTCAGTCTTGGTATTTTCTGGCAAAGTCCTTGCTGGAGTCCTCCTTAATAGACTGATCCTTGCCCAGGACGATAGTCATATACCTGAAAACCAGTGTGGCTTCAGAATGGGTCAAATAACAGTCGATACGATGTTTGCTGGCCCGCAACTCCAGGAGAATTGCCAGGAGCAGAACAGAGGTCTGTACACAACTTTGGCAGATCTGACCAAGGTCTTTGATGCTGTTAGTCGTGAAGGCTTATTAAAAGTTATGTCACGATTTGGTTGCCTGGAGAAGTTCATCAATATTGTTCGTGCATTTCATGATGGCATGTTTGCAGGGTTATGGATAATAGGCAATGTTCTTGTACCTTCCCAGTCACCAATGAAATGAAGCAGGGCTGTGTGCTTGTTCCCATACTTTTTAGCATGAGTTTTTCAACCATATTGACAAATACTCTCAATAAGGATGAACATACCATCAAGGTAAACTATCTTACTGATGGCAAGTTCTTCAATTTGAAAAGGCTACAAGATAAGACCAAAGTGGAGGGAGCGTTTTTGCATGATTTTCTCTTTGCAGATGATTATGGACTCAATGAAATCTCTGAAGCTGAGATACAACAAAGTATGGATCAATTCTCTGCTGCCTGTACTAATATTGGTCCAATAATTAACACCAAGGAAACACAGGTGCTCCATCAGCTACAACCACATCATCCATACATGGAACTATTGATTACAACAAACGGAGAAGTTTTGAATGCTGCGGATAAGTTCACTTACCTTGGTAGTGTACTTTCCAGGGATACACACAATAACAATGAGGTAGATGCAAGCATCGCCAGGGCTAGCTCAATGTTTGGGAGGCTCTGAAGATAAGTTTGGGATACAAGAGGTATTAGACTGACTACCAAACTGAAGGTCTACAGAGCTGTTGTGCTGAACTCATTGTTATATGCTTGTGAAACATGGATAGTGTACCAGCGCCATTCCAGGAAACTGTATCACTTCCATTTGACCTGTCTTAGGAAGATTCTGAGGATCAAACGACAGGTTAAGGTGGCAGACACTGAAGTCCTTGCTCAAGTTGAACTGCCAAGTATTGAAACTATGCTTCAGAGAGCACAACTCTGATGGGTTGGCCATGTTGTTTGAATGCAAAATAAACTCATGACAATATGACCATTTTACGGAAAACTTGCATGGAGCAGGCGATCACATGGTGGCCAGAAGAAACGATAAAAGAACACTCTCAAGGACTCTCTCAAGAACTTTGGATCTGACTGTGCAACATGGGAGACACTGGCATGGAACTGCTTAGCATGACGTGTCCACATCAGAAAAGGTGCTGTCCTCTTTGGGCAAAACAGAATTGAGACAGCACAAAGTAAACAGCAGGATGCACAAATTTGGGATATCCACCCTAAATTTTCACATTGCCTGTCTGTGTCCAACCTGTGGTAGAGCATTGTGAGCTCAAAATGTTCTGATCAGCCACAGTCAGACACGCTAAAAATTTCACTTTATCACAGTGATGTCATTTTGGTGCTCTGGAAGACGAATGACAACACCCATCAAAGCAACGACTAATGCTGATAATTTTCCTAATATTGAACCAGCCCTGCATTCCGGATACAAATTCTGCCTGATTATAGTGCATTATCCTCATGATAAGTTGCTGCAATTTTTTTTGCTAATATCTAGTTAAAATTTTTCCATCTGCATTCTTTATGGAAATTGGCACATAATTTTCTTTCTCCCTTTTGACTTTTCACGGTTTAGGTATCCAAACCATATTTGTAGTGTAAAAAGAATTTGATGGGACTCCTTCTTCATCTGTTTCCTAAGTAGTCTATTAAGTATTGGAATTAACTCTTCTTTAAAAGTCTGATAGAATTCACTTGTAAATGCATCTTGCCCTGCATAATTTTTCCTAGGGAGTTCCCTGATGGCTTTTTCAGTTTCTTTTTCTGAGACAGAGTTATTAAATTACTTAACTACTTCATCTGTTAATCTGGGCTTTTTATAGTTTTTAAAAATATTCATCCATTTCACTCAAATATATGTGCATTCAGTTGGGAGAAGTAATTTATAATTATTGACTAAATTTGCTCCTCATCGGTTGTGAGTTCACCCTTTGGGAAATTGGTAATTTGGTTTTCTTCTTTTTTTTAATCAAATTGACCAAAAGTTTGTCCATTTTATTGATTTTCTACATAAAATCACTCTCTCTTATTTATTATTTCAATAATTTTCTTAATTTCAATTTTATTATTCTCTCCTTTGGTATTCAGTATTTGGAATTTGATATTTAATGGGATTTTCAATTTGTTCTTTTTCTAGCTTTTTCAGGTGCTTGCCCCATTAAATGACCTTCTCTTTCTCTCCTTTATTCATATAGGCATTCAGTGATATAAAACTTCCCCTAAGAATTACTTGTGCAGCATCCCATAAGTTTTGATAGGTTTTCTCATTATTTTCATGATCTTGAGTGTAGTTCTGATTGTTTCTATGATCTCATTCTTTTGGATTGGATTATTTTGTTTCCAATTAATTTTGGTCCATTTTACATGGTCCGTTATTACTTATAATTTTTATTGCATTAAGATCTAAGGACGCCTTGAAAACCTCTGCCTTTCTGCGCTAGATTTTCAGAATTTTATGCCCTAGTACATGATCAAATTTCGTGTATGTGTGACGTATGTGTGAGAAAAAAGACATATTCCTTTTGATCCCCATTCAATTTTATCCAGAGATCTATCATTTGTGCTTTATTCAGAGTGTCATTCATCTCCTTTACTTCTTTCTTGCTTATTTTGAGGTTAGATTAATCAATTTCAGAGAGGAGAAGTTTGACCTCCCCACTACTATACTTTTGCTGTCCATTTCTTCCTGTAATTACTTTAACTTCTCCTCTAAGAATCTGAATGCTATACCACTTGGTGCATATATGTTCACTAATGATGTTGCTTCATTGCCTGTGGTGCATTTTGGCAGGATACAATTTCCTTCCTTATCTCTTTTGATTAGATCTATTTCTGCTTTTGCTTAGTCTGAGATTAAGACTGCTACCCCTGCTCTTTTAGATGAACTGAGGAATGATATATTCTCCTCCCACCTTTCACCTTTACCATATGTGAATGCCCCTGTTTCACATGTGTTTCTTGTAAATAGTATGTTGTAGAATTATAGTTTTTAATCGACCATTCAATCCACTTCTTTTATGGAAGAGTTCATCTCATTCACATTCACAGTTATGATTACTATCTGCTTCTTCCTCCCCATCTTATTTCTCCCTATTTATGCTTTAATTTCTCCCATCTCCATTCCCCTTCACAATGGCATTTTATTTTTGACCATAGTCTCCCAGTCTTCCCTCCTTTCTGTCAGCTCCCCTGCCTTTCATTGTGCTTTACACTTACTAATTCTCTCTCTTTAATCCCCACTCCCTTTTCTTTCCCCTTTCCCCTCCTGTTGTGTATTGGCAATTTTGATTTCTGTATTTAACTGAGTGTGTTGTTCCCTCCTTGAACCAAATCAGATGAGAGTCAACCTCAAATAATGCTGATCTCCCTCCCTTCTTTCCCTCTACTATAATATGTTTTTTGTGCATCTTCCTGTGAATTAATTTACCTTTTTCTGCCTGTTTCTTTACTCTTCTGCAATTATAATGCATTTGCACACTTTAACCACGTTTTTGTCATCACATCCCTTAATTTTTATCCAATCCCTCTATCTATATCTATCCTTTATTTTTAAATGTCAGAATACATATTCAATTCTGAAGAATAAGAAGTATCTTCCTCCCTTCTAGGGATGTAAACAGTTTGCCCATATTGAAAATAAAGGTGTTTTCCCCCCTGTTTACCTATTTATCCCTCTCTTGAGTCTTATGCTTGAATATAAAATACTATGATCTATTTTGCCGGATTATTGGTACTTGGTTGTAGTCCAAGCTCCTTTGCCTTACAGAATATGATACTCCAATCCCTCTAGTCTTTTACTATAGAAACTAGAACGTCTGTTGTGAGGGTGACTGTAGTTCCTAAGGATTTAAATTGTTTCTTTCTGTCAATATTTTCTCCTTAACCTGATAGTTATGGAATTATGCCACATTATTCCTTGGCGTTTTCATTTTGGGATCTCTTTCAGGAGGTGATGGTGAATTCTTTCAGTGACTATTTTCCCCTCTGTATCTAGGACCACAGGGCAGTTTTCCTTAATGATCTGTGGAATTACCTGTATTTCTTATTTCCCAGTTGTACTCAAAATAATTTTCAACTTTTGTACCTAAAACTTTGAGTTGCAACTTCTCTTCCTCCCTCCCTCCCCACCCATCCCCACTGAGAAGGCAATTAATTCAATATAGGCTATATATGTATAGT
Source organism: Notamacropus eugenii (assembly GCF_028372415.1). NCBI lineage: Eukaryota > Metazoa > Chordata > Mammalia > Diprotodontia > Macropodidae > Notamacropus > Notamacropus eugenii. Next base: position 135,307,731 of record NC_092873.1, on the reverse strand, counting down.
TTTGCAAATAACTTACATAATATTCATGTTGTATAAAACTAACTATATTTTTCTCCATCCTGTCCTGCCCTTTCTTTTCTTCTATTCTCTTTTGACCTTGTCCCTCCCCAAGAGTGTTTACTTCTAATTGCTCCCTCTTTCCGTTTGTCCTCCCTTCCATCATCACCCCGAAGCTGCTTATCCCCTTATCCACTACTTTCCTGTAGTGTAAGATAGATTTTCATAACAAATTCGGTGTGCATGTCATTCCTTCTTGAGCCAAATGTGATGAGAGTAAGCTTCACTTTTTCCCTCTCACTTCCCCTCCTTTCCACTACATTGGAAAAGTGTTTTCTTGCCTCTTCTATGAGAGATAATTTGCCCCATTCCATTTCTCCCTTTCTCCTTCCAATATATTCTCTCTCATCTCCATTAATTTTATATTTTTTTTCAATATAATACATTCCTATTTAACACCCTCTGCTCTCTGTCTCTCTGTCTGTGTGTGTGTGTGTGTGTGTGTGTGTGTATAATCCTTCCAACTACGCAGATACTGACGAAAATTTCAAAAACTGGAAATATTATCTTTACAGGTAGGAATGTAAACAGTTCAACTTTAGTAAATTCCTTGTGATTTCTCTTTCCTGTTTACCTTTAGGAATTTTCTTGATTCTTGTATTTGAAGGTCAAATTTTCTTTTCAGGTATGGTCTTCTCATCAAGAATGTTTGAAAGTCCTCTATTTCGTTGAATGACCATTTTCCCCCTGAAGTACTGTATTCAGTTTTGCTAGATAGGGATTCATGGTTTTAATCCCAGTTCCTTTGACTTCTGGAATATCCTACTCCAAGCCCTTCGACACCTTAATTTAAAAGCTGCTAGATCTTGTGTTGTCCTGATTGTATTTCCACAGTACACTAATTGTTTCTTCCCAACTGCTTGCAGTATTTTCTCTTTGACCTGGGAATTCTGGAATTTGGCTGCAATATTCCAAGAGCTTCTCTTTACAGATCTCTTTCAGGAGATGATCGGTGGATTCTTTCAATATGTATTTTACACTCTGGTTCTAGAATATTAGAGCAGTTTTCCTTGATAATGTCATGAAAGATGACGTCTAGGCTCTTTTTTGGATCATGGCTTTCAGGTAGTCCCATAATTTTTAAATTGTCTCTCCTGGATCTATTTTCCAGGTCAATTGTTTTTGCCAATGAGATATTTCACATTGTCTTCCATTTGTTTCACTCTTTTGGTTTTGATTTGTGATTTCTTGGTATCTCATAAAGTCATTAGACTCCATCTGTTGCATTCTAATTTTTAAAGAACTATTTTGTTCAGTGCTCTTTTGGACCTCCTTTTCTATTTGACTAATTCTGCTTTTTAAAACATTCTTCTACTCATTGGCTTTTTGCACATCTTTTGCAAATTAAGTTAGTCTATTTTTAAAGCTGTCATTTTCTTTAGCATTTTTGTGGGTCTCTTTCACAATCTGTTGAATCACTTTTCATGATTTTATTTCATGGCTCTCATTTTTCTTCCCAACTTTTCCTCCACCTCTATTATTTGATTTTCAAAATCCCTTTTAAGCTCTTCCATGGCCTGGGACCATTGCATATTTATTTTGGAGGTTTTGGATGCTGAAGCCTTGACTTTTATTTCTTCCCCTGATGGTAAACATTGTCCTCCCTCATTTGAAAGGATGGGAGAGAACACCTGTTCACCAAGAAAGTAATCCTCTATAGTCTTATTTTTCCCCATTTTGGGGCATTTTCCCAACCAGTTACTTGACTTTTGGGTCCTTTGTCAAGACTAGGGTATACTTTGTGTACCTGTAAGTTCTTAGTTCCTCCAAGGTGGCACAATCAATGGAGAGCATTTTACTCCCTGGTCTGCCTCAGTTGCTCAGTTTCCCTCAGGGGCTCTAAGCTGAAGCTCCAGTAATGCTTGCTGCAGCCACTGCCACCACAGCCACAGACTGGGGCCAGGGACAGGGGAGGACCCTTTTCTCTTGTCATGGAGGTGAAAAAAACTCTGTGACATGTGAAGCTGCCTTTCACTCCTGTGGGTTGAGAGATCTGTGAACCTCTGCTGCTACTGCTGGAGAATCCACCCCCATGGCCTCTTCTCGCCTTGCTCCTCCTGGCACAACGTGGCCAAGGTTGGGCTGTGCTTCACTCCATGTCCCCTGCAACAGACTTTTCCAGATCACCCTGAGTTGGAAATCTCCTCTACTCCATTGTTCTGTGTATTCTACTGCTCGAGAATTTGTTGAAAGTCAGTCTTTACAGGTATCTTTTTAGGCTGTGGGGGAGGAACTTGAGTATGTGCATCTTTCTACTATGCCTTCTTGGCTGCACCCCCTCCCTCGCTTCTTCTTAAGAGGCCCATTCACTCAATGGGCATTACTTCCCCCTAAATGAGTACCTGTAAGGGCCAAGGTCTCCCATTGCATCCTGGGTTGTATCAGTCATCCTGATGAATATCTGATCAATGGATCTAGATGGTTCAGTAGGAAAACGTGAGGTATGTGATTATACATGGCCCACTCTAACTCAAAACAAAGTCAAGTGCAAGTCATGTCATCATTTCTCTGATGTCATGGCCTTCTGTGAAAACGAAGGATGAACACAACACATAAGGATGCCGCAGTCTACCTGGTGCTGAGCTGGTTGGTGTGCCAAGGCAGAGGCCAGGTAAAGTCTTTCTGCATTTCCCTGGCATTACCTCAAATCTCACTGTGTGAGGTGTGGCGGTGGGGTGATCTGGCCACAGAGAGTCTCCTTCCCTGAGTTAGAGCACAGGCAGGGTCAGTGGCTGGTGAAACCCTGTCTGCTCTGGTGTCTGTCCATTTCCTCTGGCTGTGTTCAGACATGCCTGAGGTCCTGTTTTTGACATATAAGGGCTTCACCCCACTATGGATTAGGATCTCCCCCTTGTTCACTGAGGTGGTGCTCTCTTGGACAACTCTGGTCCTGCAGTGGTCCCCTTCAGCCACAAAAAAGGGACTCGCTTTGATGATCTCACTAGCCACTTGAGCTGAGAGACTGTTTAATCCTTTGTCTTACCACACTATTTGAGGACTTTTTCCTGGTGCAGCATTTTCTGGGTTTTTCAAAGTCAACAAAGCGAGGGAGATGGAGAACTTAAAGTTTACTCTACCATTGTGGCACCCGAAAGTTCAAGTAAGTGACTTTCAAACACTTAATCTGTGGGATGATAGTCTCAGGAGTGGTTGCTCCTGTTACCTGGGGTCCTGTGCTTCTCTCTTCCTCAGTTCTGTTGTACTCCTTTCCTGTGTTGGTAATTTTAAGAGTCCACACTGCTGATTCTGTTTCAGTCTGCCCTTGTGGATCCAGCTTTGATCTGCTATGGCAGGTTCTGTGGTGGTGCAGTCTGTGTCATTTCTGCTCTCCCACCCCCAGGTAACAGATCCTTCGCGGGCTGTGCTGGACTGGAAATCTGCCACACTCTTCTACTGGATTCTGCCACTCTAAAATTTGTTCCACTTCTCTTTTTAGAGGTATCTGAAGGAATTTGTGGTAGAGCTGAGGTGAGTCCAGTCTCTTACTCAGTCATTTTGAAAGGTTTCTTCTCTTTTATATGTGTCCTAATATCAGTCCCTGATAAACCCAAGGATAAATCCAGGAAAGTATGAGTTATGTCTGTTTTGAAAGAACAGTCTTTCATTTGTAACAGTATTGCTGAACTACGAAAATGCTCTATGATAATTCTCAGCCTTCCTGTAGAAGCTTTGTTCTTAAAGTGTGTTTTCAGAGACAATTTGATTTTTAAAGTGAAAAACCTATTAGACAATTGAGTATAACACTGTTTTAAAAGTCAATAGAGAGAGCTCTAATGGCACTAATGTTCCTCTACAGGAGTCATTGATATAAGCTCAGAACTACCTAAGGTGGTTAAAAAGTATATATGGAAAACAGAAAACCAAGAACAAGTGAAAAGGAATGAATTTTGGGGGGAAAGTGGCAGATTCATGCTGAAATTATGTCCTATTACAAAGGATAAACCTTGGAGTGAGTTGAGGCTCACAACAATGTGAACAATAAATATATGTGTATATATATATGTATATGTATATGTGCATACATATACATATATGTGTATATACGTGTGTGTGTGTGTGTGTGTGATACGTTATGTCCTGGCAGGAAGACACGTGCTGGGTTTTTTTTTTTATTTAAGATATGAAGAAAAATTTATTAAAAATGAAGTTCAGAGGAGGGAAGACCTATGTTCCTTCCTCTAAAGGAACGGGTAGCTTCCAGCATGGCTACTTGAAGGACTAAAAACAGGTCAGGATGAGACAGGACCCTTATGGAATTCTGAACTTTGAATTTCCCGCAATACTGTCCCCTGGCCATGTGACTCCATGTTCTCCTCTCTAATAGGCCCTTCCTCGTATAACTCCTTGGGGCTGGGCATTAGTTTCTGACTTTTAACCTGCCCATACTAGGTAACAATGCCCCATCAAAGTGTGGAAATAAAACTTAGTTCCTGTTTTCCCACAAACTCCCTCCTTTTCTCTTTAATAAGTTTTTTTTTTTACACACCTAAATCCAAACAATACCTCCTTACTTTCTTTCCCCTAGGAATTCTTCCCTTCATCTGTCTCCCTTTTACATGAATATTGGAAGGGATCAAATTTAACTGCATGCTGACAAATTACAAGGGGGCAGTCCCCTTGTTATAAGTACAGATACACAGATTCCAAGTACAAAATCAGATTAATGAATTATCCTTTCAAAGATTCCATCCCATACAGCAGGTCTGGGGAGGAGCACCATCTGATGCAATTTTCTGGTCTGGATGCTCGTGCCAGGGTCTTAGCATCTTCTTCCATTTATCTTCTTGTAGAAATACAGATGTCTATCCTCCTACAAAAGTGAATTGAATGCAATCTTGGATTACCATTCCTAAGCTTTATACATTTATCACTCTTACAAGATCAAAACTGGAACTTTAGCCTATAATCATGCTTAAAATTCAAGCTGGAATCCAGCGTTTACATTTTACATTAGTTCACTATTCATTTCCCATATCAGGAGGATGAGATTTCACCAGGGAATCAAAAAGAGTCTCAGGTACTTACATAAAAATACAATAAATAATCCTTTTAACACAGTACATATTACATAATAAAACAATTTGAACTTCTGGTCATATGATGCTTCTTTTAAAGCACTTAAAACGTAGACCCAAAGCCATTTTTCTTTTAACATTAATGTACTGAGACGAAACAATAACTACGTATGCTAATCTCATAGGTCTTCAATTTAATGATTTCCCTGCTATTACTAAGAATTAAAGGACCCTAACTTATTGTTGTTGGTCTAAAATCCTAAGGCTAATATCTTCATTTTAGTCTTAATTTCAGATGTTTTCCTACCAACAATCTATTATTTAATATGTCTGATATTATGTTTACAAAACTTTTGATTTTAGTAATTTGTCAGTAAGAGTAGGAACATGTCAGGGAAACAACATCTCCCTAACTTCGTGTCAATTCCAGATACGAGTAGTTTTTCAACTAGCATTCAGCCAGGCTTAAATTCTGCCATGTGTCATTGGGGGAATTGAGTCAGTACAAGCCTACCTCACTTCAGGCTGAACAGTCGCTCTCCCAAACTTTTCATGAGATCACCCCCTTGCAGTTCATACCAGCATCTCACAGGCTTGCTGCCATCATGGATCAGTGACTCACATCACCTCTTTTGCTATCAACACCTGGAGTTAGACTCAGAAGAAGAGTCAGTTAAGAGTCCCATAAAATCTTAAAATTGCAAGCTCCAACAATCAGCTTCAGATATGGCTATAATTTCACATTGGCTAAAGAACATCTTTTGAAGGAAGTCTGAAGTAGCTTGCATGCCTGTCTATACTTTCTTCCAATTCCTGATTAAATAACAATGAGAAAATCAAATTTACCATTAAACACACAAGATATTCCTCTAATAGATCTACATCTGTTTCCCAAACTACTCAGTTTCTTTCTAACCCTGCTCAGTTTAAAAGAATGAGCTACACATATGATATGTTCAAACACTAACTTCAACTCACTTCATAAAATGAATTTAGATCAAAACAGTAACATTTAATAGTTCCATTAATATCAAATATTATGGAGGTTACTTCCCTCTAAGAAACTTAGACTGAAATTCTTTTCCCCAAACTAAAGATATCTCTGAATTAGTCTCAGTAACTTGATTCAGTCCATAGTATTTACCCAATTAGTCTTTGTAACAGGTAAAGACTTTATTCCAAGTTGGGACCTTTGTCCATTACCCCAAAAGACTTTTAGTCCCATTTCTCTAAAGACCCCGGATAACCTCACCTTGAAAACTCTTTGGTTTCCCCAGGTTAACTGGCTCTCCTAAGGCCCAAACTATCACTGTGCCCAAATCTCTGTTCTACTTTCCGCTCATAATCCTATTCATCCAAATCTCTAGCTTACTGGCCACTCCCATCAAGACCATTCCTGGAACCCCCAGACCACATGAGGCCACCATTCCTCAGTAAGGGACTCCTTCTGTAGACTCTCTTTGTAGATAAGATACAATTGCAATTAACTTTAAATACCAATCTTGTTCTATAGAACAATGATACAACATCACATGTATATTTTGGTTTCCTTTTCTTTATCTAACCATTTCCATAATATTTAGAAAAAATGTTCTATTTCCAGGATTTTCTCTGTTACACTTTGCATTTGATGGCAGGTTTCATAAATCAAGAATATTACCAGGACTTACATTTTAGATCTTAAATTTGTCCTAAATGCCAATCACTAGAGATCATTTCTACACATTTTCAAATTCTCACCAAAACAAGTTCTTTATACAATCTCCTCAGCTACTGGAGCTGTACTTTTTGACTAGCCTGAGGACTGCTCCTTTCCACACATACACACACAGTGTACCAGCTTTAGGTTTTAGCATTAGAAGTATAAACAGAAAAGTTACAATTTTCACAAATGATAACCAAATTGTTTTAGTTGTGAACATAAACATTAAATTTCAGATGACATCAATTGCATTTTCATATCGTAAAGAAATTATTGACAGGAGGATGGGCTTTCTTACCAAGTGCAGACAGTGACTGGCTGGCTTCTCTATTCTGACCCATCCCTCTTCACCCTCTACCTATGGATGTGGCTATGTGCTGAACCTAGGTACTTCCAGGCTATAGCTATTGTCCCTTCAATAGAGTCAGGGTAATAGCTTTCACTAGCCAATCTTGAAAAGGGCAGAGTTTTCCTTTTCTTTGAAAACTCATTTGCTTTTGAAATGCAGGACTTAGGCCTTCTAACAAGCAAATTATCTTAAGATCTCCCTTTCCCTTATCCTCACTCTTCTGATAAGCCAAACCTGAGTCAATAGTGGAAACAGCAGCTGCTCCTAAGTGATATTGTGGGGTCACCACCAGCCAAACGATTCCCAAATTTTCAAGCTTGTTACCCCAAGAAAGCTTCTCAGGTATCTCCCCAGTTTCTCTCTAACCCGAATGAAATCTGATATGGAGAACGGAACATGTACTCTAATTTTCCCATTAGTACCAGTTACTTCCCTCGGGGGATGAAGCCCAGACTGCCCTGTGGGGATGGATGGGGTTTTGGTTAGAGATAGGAAGTCCTACTTCTTACAAGAGAGGGGCTGAGTAATGCTTCCTGAACAGTATTAAGCAACAAGGCTAGGGGATCCGGGTGGCAAGGGGAAAGTTCAGCTAACACCTGAGGAGAAGAAGGGGAAATACCCAGAGACTGCTGTTGGAGTGGGGCCTGAGACCTAAGCAAAGTTGCCTCAGGAAGAAGGGCTGCAGAGGGTCACACCTCAGCAAGACCCATTGCTGAGGCCAGGGGAGGGAGCCATAAGAAGGGGATCATCAAAAATGTCTAGTTGACCCCCATTTTTCCTTTTGAGGTACAGTTCTAGTTACAATCATCTCACAATCTTTCTTGAGAACAGGGTCCTGAGAGAGCTGGAAAAAGCCATTATGTAGAAAGCTCCTATTCATTTTCCTTCTAGGCACACAATGTAGTTCTAACTGCAAGAGTATTCATTTTTAAAGTCCCCAAAACCAGCCATGCTTTGTGGCCCTTTAGGCAATACTGAGGCCAATCAGCGTTGAGAAAGAACACCAGCTTTTTCCTTTTAAGTCCCTTAGAGAAACTAAATTTTTCCCAATTTAGTAAAAGACAAACCCAAAGGCAAATTTTGGGGGATTGAAGAGGATTGACCCATTACAGGCATGGGGTTGGAAGTCCCTCCCTCCATAAAGGGGGATGTGGGAGTAAGCCTTGGAAACAAGATACAAAAGAAAAGAGGCAACTGACGTTTCCCTAATTCCCTAGAACCAAGGAAATTCAGACAATTGGCACACACTTCTGGACAGGACTTCTGTCCTTCTCCGTGCTGTGGAGGGTGTCCCCAGGTGCATGGCCTCAAACACAGTCAGTGGACCAAAAACCTGAGTGCCAGACAGTCTTCTGACTTCCTGACCTACTGGGATCTGGGGTCAGGTCTGAAAACCACTTCCAAGGTGCTTCAGAGGGAGAAGGAAAAAAGAAAAGGCAGAAGTTTCCATCCCTTCCTGTATTAACTGGAGAGGGACTGTAGTTCTTTGTCTCTTAATTTCCAGTTCTCATAAAACCACTATATAACAAATTAACTTACAAATGCAAATTGGGTAGACCTTCCAAAAACCGTACAAAAGATTTTACAAAGCATTTCTTAACATAGCACATATTTTCCTCTCAAGAACAGTTTACAATTTATCACAACCCTATTGACCATAATTGACAAAAATTACAAGAAAATACCTAAAACCAAGGCCTTTTCACATTTGGCCATAAGTTTCCTTTTACAAACTTACTTTTGCAAATGCTTGATTCATAGCAGAAGAAATTTTAGTTAAAATATTCTTCTTGACAGCAGAAGTAAACTTTTAACATACTTAAATACATCCTTGCATGGAACAGGCTTGAAAATCACACACACACACACACACACACACATATTAAAAAAGTTCTCATTTTCTCAACAATAATTCTAAAACAAGGAAACTCTTACACAAAATTCATAACAACTTTTTTAACCAATTCATCATTAATTTAACCATGCAATTCATAACATAACAACTTTTAGATTTACTTAAAAATTTAAAACTATTTAAGTTTACTTAAAATAATGCTTCTAAAAGAAATCACTGGAATTCTAAAGTGAGGGAGGGAAGTCCTACATTCCTTACCATGAGGGAATGGGTAGCTTCCACCGTGGCCATGGAAAGGGTTACCTGCTGGTTTGTTTGTTTTTTTTTTTTAATAAATTTTTTTTGTTTTTGTTTTCAATGTTCTAGAATAACTTCCATATACTTTAGATTTTCTTCCTCCCTCCTACTCCTTTCCCCCTCCCTCTTCAATCCTTCCCTGAGTAGCATAAAATTTAATAAAGGTTTAGCACATACATTCCCATTAATACGTTTTCATATTAGTTATGTTGCACTGAAGAATTAAAATGAATGGGAGAAATCATAAAACAAAACAAAACATAATATAAAATGGTCTGCTTCATACTGTGATAGAATTCCATAGTTCTTTCTCTGGATATGGAAGGAATATTGTCTCAAGAGTCTATTTGGAATTTTTTAAGTCCTTGCATTGCAAAGAAGTACTAAGTCTACCAGAAAAATTCCTTGCACACTCTGGTTGTTGCTGAGTACAAAATTCTCCCGGTTCTGCTACTTTCAATCAGCAGCAGTTGATATAAGTCCTTTCAGGTCTCCCTTAAACCTTCCTGTTCAACATTTCTTAGAGTACAGTAATATTCCCTTATATTCACACACCAAAATTTATTCAACCACTCCCTAATTGATGGGCATCTCCTTGATTTCCACCTTTTGACCATAAATATTTCTGTCCATGTGGGACACTTTCCCATTTTTATGATCTCTTAGGGATACAGTCCTAGAAGTGGTATTGCTGGGTCAATGGGTGTGAACAGGGACGGATAGCAGAATGGATTAAAAACCATAATCCAACAACATATTATTTAGAAGAAACACAATTGAAACGGGGGATAAACAAAGGGTAATGGTAAAAGGTTAGAGCAAATATATTGTTCACCATCTGATATTAAAAAAAGCAGGGTGGCAATCCTAACCTCAGACAAAGCAAGAATCGATACAGATCTAATCAAAAGAGACAAGGAAGGAAACTATATCCTCCTAAAAGGCACCATACACAAAGAAGCAATATCATTACTAAACATATATGCTCCAAATATATAGTATCCAAATTCTTAGAGGAGAAATTAAGGGAGTTACAGTAAGAAACAGTAAAACTATAGTGGTTGCGGACCTCAGCCTAGTCCTATCTGAACTTGATAAATCTAACCTCAAAATAAACAAGAAAGAGGTTAAGGAGGTGAATAAACCTCTGGATAAGGTAGATATGATAGGTCTCTGGAGAAAATTGAATGGGGATAGAAAGTAACCTTTTTATCAGTAGTGCATGGCTAGAAGATATAAGAAGGAATAATTGTGCTTCTTGGAGTAGATGTTATGACCAAATAGTAGAAGGGAAACTGAACTGCTTACAGCATATATTGGATTTGTTTTTAGTAATTTCATTTATTTATTTTTAGATTTCCACACTCATTTCCACAAAATTTTGAGTTCCAATTTTTCTCACCATCTCTCCCCCCTCCCACCCCATAAAACCTTGCATTCTGATTGCCCCATTCCTCAATGTGTCCTCCCTTTTATCATACCCCACCCTTCCCTTATCCCCATCTTCTCTCTTTTCTGGTAGGGGAGATATATTTCTTTACCTCATTACCTGTATGCTTATTTTCAAGTTATACACAATAACAATTCTCAACATTCATTTCTAATACTTCTAATCCATCTTCTCTCCCTTCCTGCCACCCATACCCACTGAGAAGGCAAGCAATTCAATATGAGCTACATTTGTGTCGTTTTGCAAAAGACATCCATAATGGTCATTGTGTAAGACTAACTATATTCCCCTCCATCCTACCTTGTCCCCCTTTTTTCTGTCCTCTCATTTGACCTTGTCCCTTCCCAAAAGTGTTTACTTCTAGTTACTCCCTTCCCCATTTTCCTTCCCTTCAATCATCCCCGTCATCCCACTTGTCGCCTTCTCCCCAACTTTCCTGTAGCGTAAGACAGGTTTTCATATCAAATTTAGTGAACGTGTTATTTCCTGCTTAAGCTATATGTGAGGAGAGTAAGTTTCCCTTTTCCCCTCTCACCTCCTCCCTTTTCTTCACTGAAACAGAATATTTTTTATTTCTTTTATGAGTGATGATCTACCCCATTCCATTTCTCCCTTTCTCCTCTCAATATTGCCCTCTCTCATCCCTTAATTTTATTTTTTAAAATTTATTTATTTAAGTTTTCAGCAATCATATCCACAAAATTTTGAATTCCAAATTTTCTCCCCATCTGTCCCCTCCTCCCACCCCAAATCGCCTAGCATTCTAATTATCCCTACTACCTATCTGCCCTTCCTTCTAATATCCCTTCCTTCCCTTATCCCAGTCTTCTTTTTTGTCCTGTTGAACAAGATAAATTTCTGTACCTCATTACCTGTATTTCTTATTTCCCAGTTGTATGCAAGAACAATACTCGAGTTATTCCTAAACTTTGAGTGGCAATTGGTCTTTCTTCTTCCCTCCCCACCCATCCACACTGGGAAAGCAAGCAATTCAATATAGGCTATACATGTGTAGTTTTGCAAATGACTTCCATAAAAATCATGTTATGTAAGAATAACTATATTTCCCTCCATCCCAGCCTGCCCACTCATTTCTTCTATTCTCTCTTTTGCCCCTGTGCCTCCCCAAGTGTATCGACTTGTAATTGCTCCCTCCTCCCACTGCCTTCCCTTTCATCATACCCCCCCATTCTGCTTATCCCTTTCTCCCTCACTTTCCTGAATTGTAAGATAGGTTTTCATACCAAAATAAGTGTGCATTTTATTCCTTCCTCGAGTCAAATGTGATGAGAGTAAGGTTTCCGTTTTCCCTCTCACCTCCCCCATTTTTTCCTCTATTGAAAAGTCTTTTTCTTGGTTCTTTTATGAGAGACAATTTGCCCCATTCTATTTCTCTCTTTCTCCTCCAAATATATGTATATGTATATATGTATATATATATATGTGTGTGTGTGTGTATATATGTATATACATATATTCATATATATATATATATATTCGTCTCTCACCCCTTCATTTCATTTTTTAAGATATGATCAGTTCCTATACCACTCACCCTGTGCTCTCTGTTGCGCTCTCTGTCTCTCTCTCTCTCTCTCTGTCTCTGTCTGTCTGTCTGTCTGTCTGTCTGTCTGTCTGTCTCTCTCTCTCTCTCTCTCTCTCTCTCTCTCTCTCTCTCTCTCTCTCTCTCGCTCTCGCTCTCGCTCTCGCTCTCTCTTTCTCCCCTGTATATGTGTGTGTATAATCCCACAAACTACCCACATACTGAAAAAAGTTTCAAGAGTTACAAATATTGTCTTTCCATGTAGGAATGTGAGCTGCTCAACTTTAGTTAGTCACTTATGATTTCTCTTTCATGTTTACTTTTTTATGTGTCTCTTGATTCTAGTGTTTGAAAGTCAAATTTTCTCTTTAGCTCTGGTTTTTTCAACAAGAATGCTTCAAAGTCGTCTATTTCATTGCAAGACAATTTTTTCCCCTGAAGCATTCTTCTCCATTTTGCTGAGTATGTGATTCTTGGTTTTAGTCCTAGTTCTTTTGATTTCTGGAATATCATATTCGACGTTCTTCAGTCACTTAGTGTAGAAGCTACCAAATCTTGTGTCAACCTGATTGTA